>NW_027118471.1:0-300000 GCF_036417845.1 Apteryx mantelli
TGCTTCACATGGACCTCGGGGCCCCGCTAGCAACGGCGACGCCGGAGCCGCCGGGCTACCAGGCGCTATTCCCCCCCCCCCTCCCCTCCCCTCCCCTGCCCTGCCGGCCCGCGAACCGCGGCTTATTACTCACGAGTCCGGGAAGGACGCCGCCGACCTTCCCGCGGCCGAAGGCTCCTCGTCAGGAGCGGGCAGAGAACCTTTCCGCCGGCATTCGGAGTCTCCCGGCCGCTCTCGACACCCGATAACTTGCCGAGAAAGGGCTGAGGGCGGGAGCCTGCAGTTCTTCACGGCAGCACACAGTCGTTCCCCGATGTGCCGAACGCCTAGCATTAACACAATTTAGAAATACAAAAATACCACCGCTACAGGGCGCAAAGCCAAGCTGAAATTTCGGCAGCCAAAGCAAACCTCTGCGCGCCCGACAGAACGAGCCACGTGCATCGGCGCCTACAGCTCCTCAAGGCTAGCGAGGCCTCGTGGGCGACGTTCCTCTGGCAGGCTGCGCAGCTGAACTCCCCGTGTCGCCTAAGAGTCCGTGACGTGACGTATTCAAAGCTCAGCAGAATTAACAATCCAAAGTTGTTTCTAAGCACAAAAGCGGATCTACTACACGAGAAGGAAGGAGTCCTAATTCCGCAAGGCTTTACCTTTTCTTCGAGCTGCCGTCTTCCTGCTGCCCCAAAGACCATTGCCAGGCAATTAACCTGGGGTCGCGCTAAATGAGCCTTCCTCTTCGTTTTACAATTCGCACGCTTGCCTCTCCCTCTCTCTCTGGCCACCTGACCGCCGTTCCCCGAAGACGGGAATTTGCCGTCTTGGAGCTCTTAAAGCACGACGCTTCACAGATGCAGAGAGTCACGCGCACGGAAACGGATGGACGCAGCGTCCTTTCCGTAACGCGTACGCACCTTCCGTTAGATGTCGCTCATCTGTTATTCCGATCGCTATTACCGGCGAACCTTCCTCACCGGGAGGAACGGGCTTTCCTTTCGGGGCGACGGAGACGGCTCTCGCTCGGTTCCCTTTAATTTTATTACTTCGGCTCGCTTACGTTTCTCTGTCTCTTCAGCTTCAGCCGTGGCAACGAATCTAAAAATTAAATATCCTATCTTTCCTTTTCTACGTACGCGTGTACGATAACAAAACAAAATACAAACGACCGAAGCAAAACTAAGGCAGCTACGGTTAACAAGAGGCGCAGGGCAGCAACGGGTCGCTTAGTCCTCAGCGCTGCCTCCGGGAGGGAGGCCGAAAGAACGAACGTTCCGCATCAAGAGTACCTTGGTTACCCGGGCCAGAACGCCTCCTACTGTCGCAGCTTCTGGGGAGATCGAGGGTCCGCTGCTGCATTTTTGCTTCCTCTTTCAGCCCGCCCCTTCGGGAGTAAGCGCAAAAAACCGCTCGCTCGTCCGGCTTTGCTCTTTGTCAGCATTTGCTATTGTCGGTTCCGCCTCTGTAACAAAGACAGAAAATTGCATTTCGCTTCCAACAAAACACTTCGATTTACACGCGTTCTTTTTCTCTTTCCGTGGTTTTTTTTTTTTTCTTTCCCCCTTTCTTTCTTTTTCCTTCTTCCCTCAAAGGAAAGGTCTTAATACACCGCTTTGCATCGTACGTTACGGGGTAAGCCGTTTGGAAAACACTACAGGGCCGACGCCGCGCCGCAACCCTGCTCCGGGGCCCGCCTGCCCCCCCGCTCCGCTCCGCCGCGCCGCCTCCGCAGGGGCGAGCGCGTGCCCCGGCCCGCGCTGCCAACGAACTGGCGCCCTAAACGCCGCGCACGCAAAACGCAAAGTCACACCCGCGCTCCCGGCGCGGCGCCGGGTCCCAGCCCGCCCCCCCCACTCGCCCCGCACCGCCGCCTCCACGCAGCGACGGCCGCAGCGGGCAGGATGCAGCCCGACGCCCCCCGAACCTATGCGTTCGCCTCACCCGGGGGCCCCACATCCTTCACTCCACGCCACCTCCGCACTCACCCGCCGCCGCCGCCGAGCGAAAAAACGCCCTCCCTGCTCGCCGCCATCTTGCTTCCCCGCCGCCGCGCATGCGCCGCTCGCCAACGGACTGCGGCGGCAGTGACGCTTGAGCACCGCGCACGTGCCGGCTCGGACAGCGCGGGGGGGGGGAGCGAGGGGAGCGGGAGGGGCGGGGGGGAGCGAGGGAGCGGGAGGGGAGCAGAGGGAGCCCGAGGGGCGGGGGGGAGCGAGGGGAGCCCGAGGGGCGGGGCGGAGTGCGAGGGGAGCGCGAGAGGCGGGGGGGGAGCGTGAGGGGAGCAGGGGGCCCGAGGAGCGGGGGGGAGCACGAGGGGAGCCCGAGAAGCGGGGGGGGAGCGCGGGGGCGGGGGGAGCGCGAGGGGACCAGGGGAGCGCGAGGGGCGGGGCGGAGCGCGAGGGAGCAAGGGGAGCCCGAGAGGAGCCTGAGAAGCAGGGGGGAGCCCGAGAAGCGGGGGGGAGCGCGAGGGGAGCAGGGGAGTGCGAGGGGCGGGGCAGAGCGCGAGGGGAGCAAGGGGAGCCCGAGGAGCGGGGGGGAGCGTGAGAAGAGCCTGAGAAGCAGGGGGGAGCCCGAGAAGCGGGGGGGAGCGCGAGGGGAGCAGGGGGAGCCGAGGGGCGGGGCGGAGCGCGAGGGGAGCAGGGGGAGCGCGAGGGGAGCAGGGGGAGCGCGAGGGGAGCCCGAGAAGCGGGGGGGAGCGCGAGGGGCGGGGCGGAGCGCGAGGGGAGCAGGGGGAGCCCGAGGAGCGGGGGGGGAGCGCGAGGGGAGCCCGAGAAGCAGGGGGAGCGCGGGGGTGGGGGGGAGCGCGAGGGGAGCCCGAGAAGCGGGGGGGAGCGCGAGGGGCGGGTGGAGCGGGGAATCCCGAGGGGCGGGGGGGAGCCGGGGAGCCCGAGGGGCGGGGGGAGCACGAAGGGAGGCGAGACCCGCAATGGCATGCTCGCGCCGCGCCGCTGCAGCCGGGCGGCTCACGCGTGCGAACCGCAGCCCGCCGCGGCAGCCCGGGACTCCCAGCGAGCGCCCCGAGGCTGCCCGAGCCCGTGGCCGCTCCAAGAGCACCGGGAAGGGGCGACGAGCACGCTCCATTCGCTTACCCGTTACCGAAACGGCGGAGAGCAGCAGCAAACATGGCGACCGGCACTGAGCATGTGCGCGCCGGCTGTCTGCGCATGCGCGCCCCCCCACCGGGTGCAGTACCGCTTTTTGGGACACAGGGTGGCAGCAGTGAGCGCGGCGGAACGCTGTGCGCGTGGGCGCCCCCCCCACAGGGTGCAGTACCGCTTTTTGGACACAGGGTGGCAGCAGTGAGCACGGCGGAACCCAGTGCGCACACGAGCCCCCCCACAGGGTGCAGTACCGATTTTTGGACACAGGGTGGCAGCAGTGAGCACGGAGGAACCCAGTGCGCACGCGCGCCCTCCCCACAGGGTGCAGTACCGCTTTTTGGACACAGGGTGGCAGCAGTGAGCGCGGCGGAACGCTGTGCGCACGCGCGCCCCCCCCACAGGGTGCAGTACCGATTTTTGGACACAGGGTGGCAGCAGTGAGCACGGCGGAACCCAGTGCGCATGCGCGCCCCCCTTTATCGTGCCGTACCGCTTTTTGACGCCCCGAGGGCAGCAGGGCGCGCGGCCGCCCCCGGCACGCGCACACCGCTGCAGAGCCCCCCCGCCCGCCCTTTGCAGACATTTCACCACCCTCGCCTCGGCTCATCTGCCCTTATTTACAGCGCCTGCTGCGAGGCGCAGCGTCGCCGCGTGTCGTGCTCGAGCCGCTGCTCCTAGAGGCTTCAGTAACAGCGCTTTCCTTTGAACATCGTTGCAAAATACTCCACAGACAAAAAAGAGTCAGAGGCTGCACTTAAAAAAACAAAACGAAAACAAAAAAACCACCCACCTACTTAACGGGACAATTTGCAAGCGTTCCAAGAAGCAGCCGTTCTTCTTTAGAACTTTCGACCTCTCGCCTTTACTGATCGTTAAACAAAATAAACAGCCCAAAGCAAGCCGCGCTATTTGCTTGACAGACTGCTCGGTTTTTATTATTAAACGGTACGAGATGCTGGCACGCGGCATGTCTTCTTCGGATTCTTGGGCCGACGTTCCTTCGGCCGCACGCACGCGGTCAAAGGCGTCTTTTTCACGTCCCGCCGTCAGGGCCTCCCCAGCAATTCCCGCAGCGACTCCCCCCTCGGGACAAACAGCTCGAGGACACGCACGGTCTTGCTAAAAGAACGGGGGGGGGGGGGGGGGGAAACAAACGCGTGCGCTGAGCGCGGCACTCGCAGACCCGATCTTCGGGTCCAAAAGAAAACTCTCTAAAGCGGACCAGGCGGGCCAAAGAGGTCCCTTCTTTGCGCCACGCTTCTTTCCTCGCACAGACGTCGGCCGCCTCTGCCCGCTCTCACGGTATCCCCTACCGGCAAGGACACGGCGAAACGTTTCGGAAACGACGGCGTTTCCCAGAAGCGTTTCCGCCGCCTTGGGAAAACGGCCGAAGGAGAGGCTCACGCGGGGCGCGTAGCTAGAAAGAACGCTCCGCACAAAGGCCTAAAATGACCAGCCCGGAGCAGGGATCCCGGGCTCTCCGGGAGCGCAGGAGTTCTCACGTCCTTACTGAGCAGAGACCGCTGCCCGTGAAACACGAGACGCCGCAGCGACGCCGATCGTTGGAGGGAAGCCTGCAATAAGAGCGAAAGAAAAGCAGACGTTGAGGACAAAGACCAAGTTACGAGCCCCTCGCGATTCAGACACGCTTCTAGATTTACCGCCTATTTCAAGGCGCGCCTTCGGCAATTCCGTCCAATTGATTTTCCCCGAAGCCCGAGACGCGGACGAAACGCCTCTCAAAGGAAGGTACGGCATAACCGCTCTGGCCTATAAACTACCGGTTTCGACGCAGGAAAAGCACAGGGAAAGCACTAGCGTTCCCCCCAAGAAACCACGTCCAAGCGGACCGATGAAGTAGGCCCCAAGTCTGAAAGCGGACCTAAAGGAGCCCGTTTGGCGGTCGCGAGCTGGAATACACCGTTCTCCTTCTCACTAACAACCTCCCGTAGAGACCGGCAGCTGTACAGCGCCTTCTACGCTACACGGAGGAGTCGGATAGCGGGCAGATGCCGCGTCCCGAATGCGCAACTAGAGATTGGAACGCACGGACGTAAACAAACGCCCGTGACGTAGCGGAGGTCTAGCGTATTCACGTTTACCGTGCGTCAGTTCTCCTCTGCGGACAGGCCGTTCCATCTTCTTTACTCGTTAGCTGACAGACGCCCTAGGAGAAAGCAAAGAAAGGAAGAAATTCAAAAGGAAATGAAACAGATCGGAGGGAGCCTCAAAGGCTTTGATCCATCCCCCCAGGCAGCCGAACCACCTTCGCAAAGGCACACCTCAAAAGACACGTCCTTCCGGGATCGCTGCACAGCCCAGCCAGAAAAGAGGAACAGAAACAAACAGAACGAGAAGGCTGCAGAGGGGGACGGAGGGCCGGAAAGGAGCCTGCTGTCCAGCGATGGTATTTTACCGCTCCTTGCGCGTTAGCAGCCCCTTTCAGATGCTTAAGCCCAAATTCTCTCAGCCCTTAACAGCTTCAGTACCCGCGGCACCTAGTTTTTCCACGCTCTCCAGTCTTCCTCGCTCTTTCCCGTCTCGGGCGAAAAGCCTCCCAGACCCCGTCTGCACTTACGCGCTTCCTTAAAACAGGATCGCCGAAATCAACCGAACGGGCTGAGCTGCTCCTCTTCCGCTCGCCGGCCCTCGGAACGTCAGCCTGCAAACGAATCGGACCACCGAGGTCACCGGCAGAGTCTCCTTTCGGAGCTCGGCCCCCCCCCCCAAGCTTTAACGACGGTTTCCCAAGCGGGGCAAACGCAGGGCCTCCCTTCGGCCCCGGAACGGTTTTTATCGCGGGCTCCCAAGTCGCCGTTACGACACTAAGCGGCAAAGCAAGGCAAAGACAGCTGGGGTCGCAGCTTACCCACCTAGGCACGAAAATTCTTCTTTGAGGCCTCCCTCGCTGCTTTTGCCAGGTAAACACACCAAAACAAAGCTCCCGACAGGCAGCTGAGGCTTCACATGGACCTCGGGGCCCCGCTAGCAACGGCGACGCCGGAGCCGCCGGGCTACCAGGCGCTATTCCCCCCCCCCCTCCCCTCCCCTCCCCTCCCCTCCCCTGCCGGCCCGCGAACCGCGGCTTATTACTCACGAGTCCGGGAAGGACGCCGCCGACCTTCCCGCGGCCGAAGGCTCCTCGTCAGGAGCGGGCAGAGAACCTTTCCGCCGGCATTCGGAGTCTCCCGGCCGCTCTCGACACCCGATAACTTGCCGAGAAAGGGCTGAGGGCGGGAGCCTGCAGTTCTTCACGGCAGCACACAGTCGTTCCCCGATGTGCCGAACGCCTAGCATTAACACAATTTAGAAATACAAAAATACCACCGCTACAGGGCGCAAAGCCAAGCTGAAATTTCGGCAGCCAAAGCAAACCTCTGCGCGCCCGACAGAACGAGCCACGTGCATCGGCGCCTACAGCTCCTCAAGGCTAGCGAGGCCTCGTGGGCGACGTTCCTCTGGCAGGCTGCGCAGCTGAACTCCCCCGTGTCGCCTAAGAGTCCGTGACGTGACGTATTCAAAGCTCAGCAGAAATTAACAATCCAAAGTTGTTTCTAAGCACAAAAGCGGATCTACTACACGAGAAGGAAGGAGTCCTAATTCCGCAAGGCTTTACCTTTTCTTCGAGCTGCCGTCTTCCTGCTGCCCCAAATACCATTGCCAGGCAATTAACCTGGGGTCGCGCTAAATGAGCCTTCCTCTTCGTTTTACAATTCGCACGCTTGCCTCTCCCTCTCTCTCTGGCCACCTGACCGCCGTTCCCCGAAGACGGGAATTTGCCGTCTTGGAGCTCTTAAAGCACGACGCTTCACAGATGCAGAGAGTCACGCGCACGGAAACGGATGGACGCAGCGTCCTTTCCGTAACGCGTACGCACCTTCCGTTAGATGTCGCTCATCTGTTATTCCGATCGCTATTACCGGCGAACCTTCCTCACCGGGAGGAACGGGCTTTCCCTTTCGGGGCGACGGAGACGGCTCTCGCTCGGTTCCCTTTAATTTTATTACTTCGGCTCGCTTACGTTTTTCTGTCTCTTCAGCTTCAGCCGTGGCAACGAATCTAAAAATTAAATATCCTATCTTTCCTTTTCTACGTACGCGTGTACGATAACAAAACAAAATACAAACGACCGAAGCAAAACTAAGGCAGCTACGGTTAACAAGAGGCGCAGGGCAGCAACGGGTCGCTTAGTCCTCAGCGCTGCCTCCGGGAGGGAGGCCGAAAGAACGAACGTTCCGCATCAAGAGTTACCTTGGTTACCCGGGCCAGAACGCCTCCTACTGTCGCAGCTTCTGGGGAGATCGAGGGTCCGCTGCTGCATTTTTGCTTCCTCCTTTCAGCCCGCCCCTTCGGGAGTAAGCGCAAAAAACCGCTCGCTCGTCCGGCTTTGCTCTTTGTCAGCATTTGCTATTGTCGGTTCCGCCTCTGTAACAAAGACAGAAAATTGCATTTCGCTTCCAACAAAACACTTCGATTTACACGCGTTCTTTTTCTCTTTCCCGTGGTTTTTTTTTTTTTTTCTTTCCCCCCTTTCTTTCTTTTTCCTTCTTTCCCTCAAAGGAAAGGTCTTAATACACCGCTTTGCATCGTACGTTACGGGGTAAGCCGTTTGGAAACACTACAGGGCCGACGCCGCGCCGCAACCCTGCTCCGGGGCCCGCCTGCCCCCCCGCTCCGCTCCGCCGCGCCGCCTCCGCAGGGGCGAGCGCGTGCCCCGGCCCGCGCTGCCAACGAACTGGCGCCCTAAACGCCGCGCACGCAAAACGCAAAGTCACACCCGCGCTCCCGGCGCGGCGCCGGGTCCCAGCCCGCCCCCCCACTCGCCCCGCACCGCCGCCTCCACGCAGCGACGGCCGCAGCAGGCAGGATGCAGCCCGACGCCCCCCGAACCTATGCGTTCGCCTCACCCGGGGGCCCCACATCCTTCACTCCACGCCACCTCCGCACTCACCCGCCGCCGCCGCCGAGCGAAAACGCCCTCCCTGCTCGCCGCCATCTTGCTTCCCCGCCGCCGCGCATGCGCCGCTCGCCAACGGACTGCGGCGGCAGTGACGCTTGAGCACCGCGCACGTGCCGGCTCGGACAGCGCGGGGGGGGGGGGAGCGAGGGGAGCGGGAGGGGCGGGGGGGAGCGAGGGGAGCGGGAGGGGAGCAGAGGGAGCCCGAGGGGCGGGGGGGAGCGAGGGGAGCCCGAGAGGCGGGGCGGAGTGCGAGGGGAGCGCGAGAGGCGGGGGGGGAGCGTGAGGGGAGCAGGGGGGCCCGAGGAGCGGGGGGGAGCGCGAGGGGAGCCCGAGAAGCGGGGGGGAGCGCGGGGGTGGGGGGGAGCGCGAGGGGAGCCCGAGAAGCGGGGGGGAGCGCGAGGGGCGGGTGGAGCGGGGAATCCCGAGGGGCGGGGGGGAGCCGGGGAGCCCGAGGGGCGGGGGGGAGCACGAAGGGAGGCGAGACCCGCAATGGCATGCTCGCGCCGCGGCGCTGCAGCCGGGCGGCTCACGCGTGCGAACCGCAGCCCGCCGCGGCAGCCCGGGACTCCCAGCGAGCGCCCCGAGGCTGCCCGAGCCCGTGGCCGCTCCAAGAGCACCGGGAAGGGGCGACGAGCACGCTCCATTCGCTTACCCGTTACCGAAACGGCGGAGAGCAGCAGCAAACATGGCGACCGGCACTGAGCATGTACGCGCCGGCTGTCTGCGCATGCGCGCCCCCCCCACAGGGTGCAGTACCGCGTTTTGGACACAGGGTGGCAGCAGTGAGCGCGGCGGAACGCTGTGCGCGTGCGCGCCCCCCCCACAGGGTGCAGTACCGATTTTTGGACACAGGGTGGCAGCAGTGAGCGCGGCGGAACGCTGTGCGCGTGCGCGCCCCCCCCACAGGGTGCAGTACCGATTTTTGGACACAGGGTGGCAGCAGTGAGCGCGGCGGAACGCTGTGCGCGTGCGCGCCCCCCCCACAGGGTGCAGTACCGCTTTTTGGACACAGGGTGGCAGCAGTGAGCGCGGCGGAACGCTGTGCGCACGCGCGCCCCCCCCACAGGGTGCAGTACCGATTTTTGGACACAGGGTGGCAGCAGTGAGCACGGCGGAACCCAGTGCGCACGCGAGCCCCCCCTCAGGGTGCAGTACCGCTTTTTGGACACAGGGTGGCAGCAGTGAGCGCGGCGGAACGCTGTGCGCACGCGCGCCCCCCCCACAGGGTGCAGTACCGATTTTTGGACACAGGGTGGCAGCAGTGAGCACGGCGGAACCCAGTGCGCATGCGCGCCCCCCTTTATCGTGCCGTACCGCTTTTTTGACGCCCCGAGGGCAGCAGGGCGCGCGGCCGGCCGCCGTGCGCCTGCGCGCCCCCCTTTCCGTGCCGTACTGCTTTTTTGACGCCCCGAGGGCAGCAGGGCGCGCGGCCGCCCCCGGCACGCGCACACCGCTGCAGAGCCCCCCCGCCCGCCCTTTGCAGACATTTCACCACCCTCGCCTCGGCTCATCTGCCCTTATTTACAGCGCCTGCTGCGAGGCGCAGCGTCGCCGCGTGTCGTGCTCGAGCCGCTGCTCCTAGAGGCTTCAGTAACAGCGCTTTCCTTTGAACATCGTTGCAAAATACTCCACAGACAAAAAAGAGTCAGAGGCTGCACTTAAAAAAACAAAACGAAAACAAAAAAACCACCCACCTACTTAACGGGACAATTTGCAAGCGTTCCAAGAAGCAGCCGTTCTTCTTTAGAACTTTCGACCTCTCGCCTTTACTGATCGTTAAACAAAATAAACAGCCCAAAGCAAGCCGCGCTATTTGCTTGACAGACTGCTCGGTTTTTATTATTAAACGGTACGAGATGCTGGCACGCGGCATGTCTTCTTCGGATTCTTGGGCTGACGTTCCTTCGGCCGCACGCACGCGGTCAAAGGCGTCTTTTTCACGTCCCGCCGTCAGGGCCTCCCCAGCAATTCCCGCAGCGACTCCCCCCTCGGGACAAACAGCTCGAGGACACGCACGGTCTTGCTAAAAGAACGGGGGGGGGGGGGGGAAACAAACGCGTGCGCTGAGCGCGGCACTCGCAGACCCGATCTTCGGGTCCAAAAGAAAACTCTCTAAAGCGGACCAGGCGGGCCAAAGAGGTCCCTTCTTTGCGCCACGCTTCTTTCCTCGCACAGACGTCGGCCGCCTCTGCCCGCTCTCACGGTATCCCCTACCGGCAAGGACACGGCGAAACGTTTCGGAAACGACGGCGTTTCCCAGAAGCGTTTCCGCCGCCTTGGGAAAACGGCCGAAGGAGAGGCTCACGCGGGGCGCGTAGCTAGAAAGAACGCTCCGCACAAAGGCCTAAAATGACCAGCCCGGAGCAGGGATCCCGGGCTCTCCGGGAGCGCAGGAGTTCTCACGTCCTTACTGAGCAGAGACCGCTGCCCGTGAAACACGAGACGCCGCAGCGACGCCGATCGTTGGAGGGAAGCCTGCAATAAGAGCGAAAGAAAAGCAGACGTTGAGGACAAAGACCAAGTTACGAGCCCCTCGCGATTCAGACACGCTTCTAGATTTACCGCCTATTTCAAGGCGCGCCTTCGGCAATTCCGTCCAATTGATTTTCCCCGAAGCCCGAGACGCGGACGAAACGCCTCTCAAAGGAAGGTACGGCATAACCGCTCTGGCCTATAAACTACCGGTTTCGACGCAGGAAAAGCACAGGGAAAGCACTAGCGTTCCCCCCAAGAAACCACGTCCAAGCGGACCGATGAAGTAGGCCCCAAGTCTGAAAGCGGACCTAAAGGAGCCCGTTTGGCGGTCGCGAGCTGGAATACACCGTTCTCCTTCTCACTAACAACCTCCCGTAGAGACCGGCAGCTGTACAGCGCCTTCTACGCTACACGGAGGAGTCGGATAGCGGGCAGATGCCGCGTCCCGAATGCGCAACTAGAGATTGGAACGCACGGACGTAAACAAACGCCCGTGACGTAGCGGAGGTCTAGCGTATTCACGTTTACCGTGCGTCAGTTCTCCTCTGCGGACAGGCCGTTCCATCTTCTTTACTCGTTAGCTGACAGACGCCCTAGGAGAAAGCAAAGAAAGGAAGAAATTCAAAAGGAAATGAAACAGATCGGAGGGAGCCTCAAAGGCTTTGATCCATCCCCCCAGGCAGCCGAACCACCTTCGCAAAGGCACACCTCAAAAGACACGTCCTTCCGGGATCGCTGCACAGCCCAGCCAGAAAAGAGGAACAGAAACAAACAGAACGAGAAGGCTGCAGAGGGGGACGGAGGGCCGGAAAGGAGCCTGCTGTCCAGCGATGGTATTTTACCGCTCCTTGCGCGTTAGCAGCCCCTTTCAGATGCTTAAGCCCAAATTCTCTCAGCCCTTAACAGCTTCAGTACCCGCGGCACCTAGTTTTTCCACGCTCTCCAGTCTTCCTCGCTCTTTCCCGTCTCGGGCGAAAAGCCTCCCAGACCCCGTCTGCACTTACGCGCTTCCTTAAAACAGGATCGCCGAAATCAACCGAACGGGCTGAGCTGCTCCTCTTCCGCTCGCCGGCCCTCGGAACGTCAGCCTGCAAACGAATCGGACCACCGAGGTCACCGGCAGAGTCTCCTTTCGGAGCTCGGCCCCCCCCCCCAAGCTTTAACGACGGTTTCCCAAGCGGGGCAAACGCAGGGCCTCCCTTCGGCCCCGGAACGGTTTTTATCGCGGGCTCCCAAGTCGCCGTTACGACACTAAGCGGCAAAGCAAGGCAAAGACAGCTGGGGTCGCAGCTTACCCACCTAGGCACGAAAATTCTTCTTTGAGGCCTCCCTCGCTGCTTTTGCCAGGTAAACACACCAAAACAAAGCTCCCGACAGGCAGCTGAGGCTTCACATGGACCTCGGGGCCCCGCTAGCAACGGCGACGCCGGAGCCGCCGGGCTACCAGGCGCTATTCCCCCCCCCCCTCCCCTCCCCTCCCCTCCCCTCCCCTGCCGGCCCGCGAACCGCGGCTTATTACTCACGAGTCCGGGAAGGACGCCGCCGACCTTCCCGCGGCCGAAGGCTCCTCGTCAGGAGCGGGCAGAGAACCTTTCCGCCGGCATTCGGAGTCTCCCGGCCGCTCTCGACACCCGATAACTTGCCGAGAAAGGGCTGAGGGCGGGAGCCTGCAGTTCTTCACGGCAGCACACAGTCGTTCCCCGATGTGCCGAACGCCTAGCATTAACACAATTTAGAAATACAAAAATACCACCGCTACAGGGCGCAAAGCCAAGCTGAAATTTCGGCAGCCAAAGCAAACCTCTGCGCGCCCGACAGAACGAGCCACGTGCATCGGCGCCTACAGCTCCTCAAGGCTAGCGAGGCCTCGTGGGCGACGTTCCTCTGGCAGGCTGCGCAGCTGAACTCCCCCGTGTCGCCTAAGAGTCCGTGACGTGACGTATTCAAAGCTCAGCAGAAATTAACAATCCAAAGTTGTTTCTAAGCACAAAAGCGGATCTACTACACGAGAAGGAAGGAGTCCTAATTCCGCAAGGCTTTACCTTTTCTTCGAGCTGCCGTCTTCCTGCTGCCCCAAATACCATTGCCAGGCAATTAACCTGGGGTCGCGCTAAATGAGCCTTCCTCTTCGTTTTACAATTCGCACACTTGCCTCTCCCTCTCTCTCTGGCCACCTGACCGCCGTTCCCCGAAGACGGGAATTTGCCGTCTTGGAGCTCTTAAAGCACGACGCTTCACAGATGCAGAGAGTCACGCGCACGGAAACGGATGGACGCAGCGTCCTTTCCGTAACGCGTACGCACCTTCCGTTAGATGTCGCTCATCTGTTATTCCGATCGCTATTACCGGCGAACCTTCCTCACCGGGAGGAACGGGCTTTCCCTTTCGGGGCGACGGAGACGGCTCTCGCTCGGTTCCCTTTAATTTTATTACTTCGGCTCGCTTACGTTTTTCTGTCTCTTCAGCTTCAGCCGTGGCAACGAATCTAAAAATTAAATATCCTATCTTTCCTTTTCTACGTACGCGTGTACGATAACAAAACAAAATACAAACGACCGAAGCAAAACTAAGGCAGCTACGGTTAACAAGAGGCGCAGGGCAGCAACGGGTCGCTTAGTCCTCAGCGCTGCCTCCGGGAGGGAGGCCGAAAGAACTAACGTTCCGCATCAAGAGTTACCTTGGTTACCCGGGCCAGAACGCCTCCTACTGTCGCAGCTTCTGGGGAGATCGAGGGTCCGCTGCTGCATTTTTGCTTCCTCCTTTCAGCCCGCCCCTTCGGGAGTAAGCGCAAAAAACCGCTCGCTCGTCCGGCTTTGCTCTTTGTCAGCATTTGCTATTGTCGGTTCCGCCTCTGTAACAAAGACAGAAAATTGCATTTCGCTTCCAACAAAACACTTCGATTTACACGCGTTCTTTTTCTCTTTCCCGTGTTTTTTTTTTTTTTCTTTCCCCCCTTTCTTTCTTTTTCCTTCTTTCCCTCAAAGGAAAGGTCTTAATACACCGCTTTGCATCGTACGTTACGGGGTAAGCCGTTTGGAAACACTACAGGGCCGACGCCGCGCCGCAACCCTGCTCCGGGGCCCGCCTGCCCCCCCGCTCCGCTCCGCCGCGCCGCCTCCGCAGGGGCGAGCGCGTGCCCCGGCCCGCGCTGCCAACGAACTGGCGCCCTAAACGCCGCGCACGCAAAACGCAAAGTCACACCCGCGCTCCCGGCGCGGCGCCGGGTCCCAGCCCGCCCCCCCACTCGCCCCGCACCGCCGCCTCCACGCAGCGACGGCCGCAGCGGGCAGGATGCAGCCCGACGCCCCCCGAACCTATGCGTTCGCCTCACCCGGGGGCCCCACATCCTTCACTCCACGCCACCTCCGCACTCACCCGCCGCCGCCGCCGAGCGAAAACGCCCTCCCTGCTCGCCGCCATCTTGCTTCCCCGCCGCCGCGCATGCGCCGCTCGCCAACGGACTGCGGCGGCAGTGACGCTTGAGCACCACGCACGTGCCGGCTCGGACAGCGCGGGGGGGGGGGAGCGAGGGGAGCGGGAGGGGCGGGGGGGAGCGAGGGGAGCGGGAGGGGAGCAGAGGGAGCCCGAGGGGCGGGGGGGAGCGAGGGGAGCCCGAGAGGCGGGGCGGAGTGCGAGGGGAGCGCGAGAGGCGGGGGGGGAGCGTGAGGGGAGCAGGGGGGCCCGAGGAGCGGGGGGGAGCACGAGGGGAGCCCGAGAAGCGGGGGGGGAGCGCGGGGGCGGGGGGGAGCGCGAGGGGACCAGGGGGAGCGCGAGGGGCGGGGCGCGAGGGGAGCAAGGGGAGCCCGAGAGGAGCCTGAGAAGCAGGGGGGAGCCCAAGAAGCGGGGGGGAGCGCGAGGGGAGCAGGGGGAGTGCGAGGGGCGGGGCAGAGCGCGAGGGGAGCAAGGGGAGCCCGAGGAGCGGGGGGGAGCGTGAGAGGAGCCTGAGAAGCAGGGGGGAGCCCGAGAAGCGGGGGGGAGCGCGAGGGGAGCCCGAGAAGCGGGGGGGAGCGCGGGGGTGGGGGGGAGCGCGAGGGGAGCCCGAGAAGCGGGGGGGAGCGCGAGGGGCGGGTGGAGCGGGGAATCCCGAGGGGCGGGGGGGAGCCGGGGAGCCCGAGGGGCGGGGGGGAGCACGAAGGGAGGCGAGACCCGCAATGGCATGCTCGCGCCGCGGCGCTGCAGCCGGGCGGCTCACGCGTGCGAACCGCAGCCCGCCGCGGCAGCCCGGGACTCCCAGCGAGCGCCCCGAGGCTGCCCGAGCCCGTGGCCGCTCCAAGAGCACCGGGAAGGGGCGACGAGCACGCTCCATTCGCTTACCCGTTACCGAAACGGCGGAGAGCAGCAGCAAACATGGCGACCGGCACTGAGCATGTACGCGCCGGCTGTCTGCGCATGCGCGCCCCCCCCACCTGGTGCAGTACCGCTTTTTGGACACAGGGTGGCAGCAGTGAGCGCGGCGGAACGCTGTGCGCGTGCGCGCCCCCCCCACAGGGTGCAGTACCGATTTTTGGACACAGGGTGGCAGCAGTGAGCGCGGCGGAACGCTGTGCGCACGCGCGCCCCCCCCACAGGGTGCAGTACCGATTTTTGGACACAGGGTGGCAGCAGTGAGCGCGGCGGAACGCTGTGCGCGTGCGCGCCCCCCCCACAGGGTGCAGTACCGATTTTTGGACACAGGGTGGCAGCAGTGAGCACGGCGGAACCCAGTGCGCATGCGCGCCCCCCTTTATCGTGCCGTACCGCTTTTTTGACGCCCCGAGGGCAGCAGGGCGCGCGGCCGCCCCCGGCACGCGCACACCGCTGCAGAGCCCCCCCGCCCGCCCTTTGCAGACATTTCACCACCCTCGCCTCGGCTCATCTGCCCTTATTTACAGCGCCTGCTGCGAGGCGCAGCGTCGCCGCGTGTCGTGCTCGAGCCGCTGCTCCTAGAGGCTTCAGTAACAGCGCTTTCCTTTGAACATCGTTGCAAAATACTCCACAGACAAAAAAGAGTCAGAGGCTGCACTTAAAAAAACAAAACGAAAACAAAAAAACCACCCACCTACTTAACGGGACAATTTGCAAGCGTTCCAAGAAGCAGCCGTTCTTCTTTAGAACTTTCGACCTCTCGCCTTTACTGATCGTTAAACAAAATAAACAGCCCAAAGCAAGCCGCGCTATTTGCTTGACAGACTGCTCGGTTTTTATTATTAAACGGTACGAGATGCTGGCACGCGGCATGTCTTCTTCGGATTCTTGGGCCGACGTTCCTTCGGCCGCACGCACGCGGTCAAAGGCGTCTTTTTCACGTCCCGCCGTCAGGGCCTCCCCAGCAATTCCCGCAGCGACTCCCCCCTCGGGACAAACAGCTCGAGGACACGCACGGTCTTGCTAAAAGAACGGGGGGGGGGGGGAAACAAACGCGTGCGCTGAGCGCGGCACTCGCAGACCCGACCTTCGGGTCCAAAAGAAAACTCTCTAAAGCGGACCAGGCGGGCCAAAGAGGTCCCTTCTTTGCGCCACGCTTCTTTCCTCGCACAGACGTCGGCCGCCTCTGCCCGCTCTCACGGTATCCCCTACCGGCAAGGACACGGCGAAACGTTTCGGAAACGACGGCGTTTCCCAGAAGCGTTTCCGCCGCCTTGGGAAAACGGCCGAAGGAGAGGCTCACGCGGGGCGCGTAGCTAGAAAGAACGCTCCGCACAAAGGCCTAAAATGACCAGCCCGGAGCAGGGATCCCGGGCTCTCCGGGAGCGCAGGAGTTCTCACGTCCTTACTGAGCAGAGACCGCTGCCCGTGAAACACGAGACGCCGCAGCGACGCCGATCGTTGGAGGGAAGCCTGCAATAAGAGCGAAAGAAAAGCAGACGTTGAGGACAAAGACCAAGTTACGAGCCCCTCGCGATTCAGACACGCTTCTAGATTTACCGCCTATTTCAAGGCGCGCCTTCGGCAATTCCGTCCAATTGATTTTCCCCGAAGCCCGAGACGCGGACGAAACGCCTCTCAAAGGAAGGTACGGCATAACCGCTCTGGCCTATAAACTACCGGTTTCGACGCAGGAAAAGCACAGGGAAAGCACTAGCGTTCCCCCCAAGAAACCACGTCCAAGCGGACCGATGAAGTAGGCCCCAAGTCTGAAAGCGGACCTAAAGGAGCCCGTTTGGCGGTCGCGAGCTGGAATACACCGTTCTCCTTCTCACTAACAACCTCCCGTAGAGACCGGCAGCTGTACAGCGCCTTCTACGCTACACGGAGGAGTCGGATAGCGGGCAGATGCCGCGTCCCGAATGCGCAACTAGAGATTGGAACGCACGGACGTAAACAAACGCCCGTGACGTAGCGGAGGTCTAGCGTATTCACGTTTACCGTGCGTCAGTTCTCCTCTGCGGACAGGCCGTTCCATCTTCTTTACTCGTTAGCTGACAGACGCCCTAGGAGAAAGCAAAGAAAGGAAGAAATTCAAAAGGAAATGAAACAGATCGGAGGGAGCCTCAAAGGCTTTGATCCATCCCCCCAGGCAGCCGAACCACCTTCGCAAAGGCACACCTCAAAAGACACGTCCTTCCGGGATCGCTGCACAGCCCAGCCAGAAAAGAGGAACAGAAACAAACAGAACGAGAAGGCTGCAGAGGGGGACGGAGGGCCGGAAAGGAGCCTGCTGTCCAGCGATGGTATTTTACCGCTCCTTGCGCGTTAGCAGCCCCTTTCAGATGCTTAAGCCCAAATTCTCTCAGCCCTTAACAGCTTCAGTACCCGCGGCACCTAGTTTTTCCACGCTCTCCAGTCTTCCTCGCTCTTTCCCGTCTCGGGCGAAAAGCCTCCCAGACCCCGTCTGCACTTACGCGCTTCCTTAAAACAGGATCGCCGAAATCAACCGAACGGGCTGAGCTGCTCCTCTTCCGCTCGCCGGCCCTCGGAACGTCAGCCTGCAAACGAATCGGACCACCGAGGTCACCGGCAGAGTCTCCTTTCGGAGCTCGGCCCCCCCCCCCCAAGCTTTAACGACGGTTTCCCAAGCGGGGCAAACGCAGGGCCTCCCTTCGGCCCCGGAACGGTTTTTATCGCGGGCTCCCAAGTCGCCGTTACGACACTAAGCGGCAAAGCAAGGCAAAGACAGCTGGGGTCGCAGCTTACCCACCTAGGCACGAAAATTCTTCTTTGAGGCCTCCCTCGCTGCTTTTGCCAGGTAAACACACCAAAACAAAGCTCCCGACAGGCAGCTGAGGCTTCGCATGGACCTCGGGGCCCCGCTAGCAACGGCGACGCCGGAGCCGCCGGGCTACCAGGCGCTATTCCCCCCCCCCTCCCCTCCCCTCCCCTGCCCTGCCGGCCCGCGAACCGCGGCTTATTACTCACGAGTCCGGGAAGGACGCCGCCGACCTTCCCGCGGCCGAAGGCTCCTCGTCAGGAGCGGGCAGAGAACCTTTCCGCCGGCATTCGGAGTCTCCCGGCCGCTCTCGACACCCGATAACTTGCCGAGAAAGGGCTGAGGGCGGGAGCCTGCAGTTCTTCACGGCAGCACACAGTCGTTCCCCGATGTGCCGAACGCCTAGCATTAACACAATTTAGAAATACAAAAATACCACCGCTACAGGGCGCAAAGCCAAGCTGAAATTTCGGCAGCCAAAGCAAACCTCTGCGCGCCCGACAGAACGAGCCACGTGCATCGGCGCCTACAGCTCCTCAAGGCTAGCGAGGCCTCGTGGGCGACGTTCCTCTGGCAGGCTGCGCAGCTGAACTCCCCCGTGTCGCCTAAGAGTCCGTGACGTGACGTATTCAAAGCTCAGCAGAAATTAACAATCCAAAGTTGTTTCTAAGCACAAAAGCGGATCTACTACACGAGAAGGAAGGAGTCCTAATTCCGCAAGGCTTTACCTTTTCTTCGAGCTGCCGTCTTCCTGCTGCCCCAAAGACCATTGCCAGGCAATTAACCTGGGGTCGCGCTAAATGAGCCTTCCTCTTCGTTTTACAATTCGCACGCTTGCCTCTCCCTCTCTCTCTGGCCACCTGACCGCCGTTCCCCGAAGACGGGAATTTGCCGTCTTGGAGCTCTTAAAGCACGACGCTTCACAGATGCAGAGAGTCACGCGCACGGAAACGGATGGACGCAGCGTCCTTTCCGTAACGCGTACGCACCTTCCGTTAGATGTCGCTCATCTGTTATTCCGATCGCTATTACCGGCGAACCTTCCTCACCGGGAGGAACGGGCTTTCCCTTTCGGGGCGACGGAGACGGCTCTCGCTCGGTTCCCTTTAATTTTATTACTTCGGCTCGCTTACGTTTTTCTGTCTCTTCAGCTTCAGCCGTGGCAACGAATCTAAAAATTAAATATCCTATCTTTCCTTTTCTACGTACGCGTGTACGATAACAAAACAAAATACAAACGACCGAAGCAAAACTAAGGCAGCTACGGTTAACAAGAGGCGCAGGGCAGCAACGGGTCGCTTAGTCCTCAGCGCTGCCTCCGGGAGGGAGGCCGAAAGAACGAACGTTCCGCATCAAGAGTTACCTTGGTTACCCGGGCCAGAACGCCTCCTACTGTCGCAGCTTCTGGGGAGATCGAGGGTCCGCTGCTGCATTTTTGCTTCCTCCTTTCAGCCCGCCCCTTCGGGAGTAAGCGCAAAAAACCGCTCGCTCGTCCGGCTTTGCTCTTTGTCAGCATTTGCTATTGTCGGTTCCGCCTCTGTAACAAAGACAGAAAATTGCATTTCGCTTCCAACAAAACACTTCGATTTACACGCGTTCTTTTTCTCTTTCCCGTGTTTTTTTTTTTTTTCTTTCCCCCCTTTCTTTCTTTTTCCTTCTTTCCCTCAAAGGAAAGGTCTTAATACACCGCTTTGCATCGTACGTTACGGGGTAAGCCGTTTGGAAACACTACAGGGCCGACGCCGCGCCGCAACCCTGCTCCGGGGCCCGCCTGCCCCCCCGCTCCGCTCCGCCGCGCCGCCTCCGCAGGGGCGAGCGCGTGCCCCGGCCCGCGCTGCCAACGAACTGGCGCCCTAAACGCCGCGCACGCAAAACGCAAAGTCACACCCGCGCTCCCGGCGCGGCGCCGGGTCCCAGCCCGCCCCCCCACTCGCCCCGCACCGCCGCCTCCACGCAGCGACGGCCGCAGCGGGCAGGATGCAGCCCGACGCCCCCCGAACCTATGCGTTCGCCTCACCCGGGGGCCCCACATCCTTCACTCCACGCCACCTCCGCACTCACCCGCCGCCGCCGCCGAGCGAAAACGCCCTCCCTGCTCGCCGCCATCTTGCTTCCCCGCCGCCGCGCATGCGCCGCTCGCCAACGGACTGCGGCGGCAGTGACGCTTGAGCACCGCGCACGTGCCGGCTCGGACAGCGCGGGGGGGGGGGGAGCGAGGGGAGCGGGAGGGGCGGGGGGGAGCGAGGGGAGCGGGAGGGGAGCAGAGGGAGCCCGAGGGGCGGGGGGGAGCGAGGGGAGCCCGAGAGGCGGGGCGGAGTGCGAGGGGAGCGCGAGAGGCGGGGGGGGAGCGTGAGGGGAGCAGGGGGGCCCGAGGAGCGGGGGGGAGCGCGAGGGGAGCCCGAGAAGCGGGGGGGAGCGCGGGGGTGGGGGGGAGCGCGAGGGGAGCCCGAGAAGCGGGGGGGAGCGCGAGGGGCGGGTGGAGCGGGGAATCCCGAGGGGCGGGGGGGAGCCGGGGAGCCCGAGGGGCGGGGGGGAGCACGAAGGGAGGCGAGACCCGCAATGGCATGCTCGCGCCGCGGCGCTGCAGCCGGGCGGCTCACGCGTGCGAACCGCAGCCCGCCGCGGCAGCCCGGGACTCCCAGCGAGCGCCCCGAGGCTGCCCGAGCCCGTGGCCGCTCCAAGAGCACCGGGAAGGGGCGACGAGCACGCTCCATTCGCTTACCCGTTACCGAAACGGCGGAGAGCAGCAGCAAACATGGCGACCGGCACTGAGCATGTACGCGCCGGCTGTCTGCGCATGCGCGCCCCCCCCACAGGGTGCAGTACCGCTTTTTGGACACAGGGTGGCAGCAGTGAGCGCGGCGGAACGCTGTGCGCGTGCGCGCCCCCCCCACAGGGTGCAGTACCGATTTTTGGACACAGGGTGGCAGCAGTGAGCGCGGCGGAACGCTGTGCGCGTGCGCGCCCCCCCCACAGGGTGCAGTACCGATTTTTGGACACAGGGTGGCAGCAGTGAGCGCGGCGGAACGCTGTGCGCGTGCGCGCCCCCCCCACAGGGTGCAGTACCGCTTTTTGGACACAGGGTGGCAGCAGTGAGCGCGGCGGAACGCTGTGCGCACGCGCGCCCCCCCCACAGGGTGCAGTACCGATTTTTGGACACAGGGTGGCAGCAGTGAGCACGGCGGAACCCAGTGCGCACGCGAGCCCCCCCTCAGGGTGCAGTACCGCTTTTTGGACACAGGGTGGCAGCAGTGAGCGCGGCGGAACGCTGTGCGCACGCGCGCCCCCCCCACAGGGTGCAGTACCGATTTTTGGACACAGGGTGGCAGCAGTGAGCACGGCGGAACCCAGTGCGCATGCGCGCCCCCCTTTATCGTGCCGTACCGCTTTTTTGACGCCCCGAGGGCAGCAGGGCGCGCGGCCGGCCGCCGTGCGCCTGCGCGCCCCCCTTTCCGTGCCGTACTGCTTTTTTGACGCCCCGAGGGCAGCAGGGCGCGCGGCCGCCCCCGGCACGCGCACACCGCTGCAGAGCCCCCCCGCCCGCCCTTTGCAGACATTTCACCACCCTCGCCTCGGCTCATCTGCCCTTATTTACAGCGCCTGCTGCGAGGCGCAGCGTCGCCGCGTGTCGTGCTCGAGCCGCTGCTCCTAGAGGCTTCAGTAACAGCGCTTTCCTTTGAACATCGTTGCAAAATACTCCACAGACAAAAAAGAGTCAGAGGCTGCACTTAAAAAAACAAAACGAAAACAAAAAAACCACCCACCTACTTAACGGGACAATTTGCAAGCGTTCCAAGAAGCAGCCGTTCTTCTTTAGAACTTTCGACCTCTCGCCTTTACTGATCGTTAAACAAAATAAACAGCCCAAAGCAAGCCGCGCTATTTGCTTGACAGACTGCTCGGTTTTTATTATTAAACGGTACGAGATGCTGGCACGCGGCATGTCTTCTTCGGATTCTTGGGCCGACGTTCCTTCGGCCGCACGCACGCGGTCAAAGGCGTCTTTTTCACGTCCCGCCGTCAGGGCCTCCCCAGCAATTCCCGCAGCGACTCCCCCCTCGGGACAAACAGCTCGAGGACACGCACGGTCTTGCTAAAAGAACGGGGGGGGGGGGGAAACAAACGCGTGCGCTGAGCGCGGCACTCGCAGACCCGACCTTCGGGTCCAAAAGAAAACTCTCTAAAGCGGACCAGGCGGGCCAAAGAGGTCCCTTCTTTGCGCCACGCTTCTTTCCTCGCACAGACGTCGGCCGCCTCTGCCCGCTCTCACGGTATCCCCTACCGGCAAGGACACGGCGAAACGTTTCGGAAACGACGGCGTTTCCCAGAAGCGTTTCCGCCGCCTTGGGAAAACGGCCGAAGGAGAGGCTCACGCGGGGCGCGTAGCTAGAAAGAACGCTCCGCACAAAGGCCTAAAATGACCAGCCCGGAGCAGGGATCCCGGGCTCTCCGGGAGCGCAGGAGTTCTCACGTCCTTACTGAGCAGAGACCGCTGCCCGTGAAACACGAGACGCCGCAGCGACGCCGATCGTTGGAGGGAAGCCTGCAATAAGAGCGAAAGAAAAGCAGACGTTGAGGACAAAGACCAAGTTACGAGCCCCTCGCGATTCAGACACGCTTCTAGATTTACCGCCTATTTCAAGGCGCGCCTTCGGCAATTCCGTCCAATTGATTTTCCCCGAAGCCCGAGACGCGGACGAAACGCCTCTCAAAGGAAGGTACGGCATAACCGCTCTGGCCTATAAACTACCGGTTTCGACGCAGGAAAAGCACAGGGAAAGCACTAGCGTTCCCCCCAAGAAACCACGTCCAAGCGGACCGATGAAGTAGGCCCCAAGTCTGAAAGCGGACCTAAAGGAGCCCGTTTGGCGGTCGCGAGCTGGAATACACCGTTCTCCTTCTCACTAACAACCTCCCGTAGAGACCGGCAGCTGTACAGCGCCTTCTACGCTACACGGAGGAGTCGGATAGCGGGCAGATGCCGCGTCCCGAATGCGCAACTAGAGATTGGAACGCACGGACGTAAACAAACGCCCGTGACGTAGCGGAGGTCTAGCGTATTCACGTTTACCGTGCGTCAGTTCTCCTCTGCGGACAGGCCGTTCCATCTTCTTTACTCGTTAGCTGACAGACGCCCTAGGAGAAAGCAAAGAAAGGAAGAAATTCAAAAGGAAATGAAACAGATCGGAGGGAGCCTCAAAGGCTTTGATCCATCCCCCCAGGCAGCCGAACCACCTTCGCAAAGGCACACCTCAAAAGACACGTCCTTCCGGGATCGCTGCACAGCCCAGCCAGAAAAGAGGAACAGAAACAAACAGAACGAGAAGGCTGCAGAGGGGGACGGAGGGCCGGAAAGGAGCCTGCTGTCCAGCGATGGTATTTTACCGCTCCTTGCGCGTTAGCAGCCCCTTTCAGATGCTTAAGCCCAAATTCTCTCAGCCCTTAACAGCTTCAGTACCCGCGGCACCTAGTTTTTCCACGCTCTCCAGTCTTCCTCGCTCTTTCCCGTCTCGGGCGAAAAGCCTCCCAGACCCCGTCTGCACTTACGCGCTTCCTTAAAACAGGATCGCCGAAATCAACCGAACGGGCTGAGCTGCTCCTCTTCCGCTCGCCGGCCCTCGGAACGTCAGCCTGCAAACGAATCGGACCACCGAGGTCACCGGCAGAGTCTCCTTTCGGAGCTCGGCCCCCCCCCCCCAAGCTTTAACGACGGTTTCCCAAGCGGGGCAAACGCAGGGCCTCCCTTCGGCCCCGGAACGGTTTTTATCGCGGGCTCCCAAGTCGCCGTTACGACACTAAGCGGCAAAGCAAGGCAAAGACAGCTGGGGTCGCAGCTTACCCACCTAGGCACGAAAATTCTTCTTTGAGGCCTCCCTCGCTGCTTTTGCCAGGTAAACACACCAAAACAAAGCTCCCGACAGGCAGCTGAGGCTTCGCATGGACCTCGGGGCCCCGCTAGCAACGGCGACGCCGGAGCCGCCGGGCTACCAGGCGCTATTCCCCCCCCCCTCCCCTCCCCTCCCCTGCCCTGCCGGCCCGCGAACCGCGGCTTATTACTCACGAGTCCGGGAAGGACGCCGCCGACCTTCCCGCGGCCGAAGGCTCCTCGTCAGGAGCGGGCAGAGAACCTTTCCGCCGGCATTCGGAGTCTCCCGGCCGCTCTCGACACCCGATAACTTGCCGAGAAAGGGCTGAGGGCGGGAGCCTGCAGTTCTTCACGGCAGCACACAGTCGTTCCCCGATGTGCCGAACGCCTAGCATTAACACAATTTAGAAATACAAAAATACCACCGCTACAGGGCGCAAAGCCAAGCTGAAATTTCGGCAGCCAAAGCAAACCTCTGCGCGCCCGACAGAACGAGCCACGTGCATCGGCGCCTACAGCTCCTCAAGGCTAGCGAGGCCTCGTGGGCGACGTTCCTCTGGCAGGCTGCGCAGCTGAACTCCCCCGTGTCGCCTAAGAGTCCGTGACGTGACGTATTCAAAGCTCAGCAGAAATTAACAATCCAAAGTTGTTTCTAAGCACAAAAGCGGATCTACTACACGAGAAGGAAGGAGTCCTAATTCCGCAAGGCTTTACCTTTTCTTCGAGCTGCCGTCTTCCTGCTGCCCCAAAGACCATTGCCAGGCAATTAACCTGGGGTCGCGCTAAATGAGCCTTCCTCTTCGTTTTACAATTCGCACGCTTGCCTCTCCCTCTCTCTCTGGCCACCTGACCGCCGTTCCCCGAAGACGGGAATTTGCCGTCTTGGAGCTCTTAAAGCACGACGCTTCACAGATGCAGAGAGTCACGCGCACGGAAACGGATGGACGCAGCGTCCTTTCCGTAACGCGTACGCACCTTCCGTTAGATGTCGCTCATCTGTTATTCCGATCGCTATTACCGGCGAACCTTCCTCACCGGGAGGAACGGGCTTTCCCTTTCGGGGCGACGGAGACGGCTCTCGCTCGGTTCCCTTTAATTTTATTACTTCGGCTCGCTTACGTTTTTCTGTCTCTTCAGCTTCAGCCGTGGCAACGAATCTAAAAATTAAATATCCTATCTTTCCTTTTCTACGTACGCGTGTACGATAACAAAACAAAATACAAACGACCGAAGCAAAACTAAGGCAGCTACGGTTAACAAGAGGCGCAGGGCAGCAACGGGTCGCTTAGTCCTCAGCGCTGCCTCCGGGAGGGAGGCCGAAAGAACGAACGTTCCGCATCAAGAGTTACCTTGGTTACCCGGGCCAGAACGCCTCCTACTGTCGCAGCTTCTGGGGAGATCGAGGGTCCGCTGCTGCATTTTTGCTTCCTCCTTTCAGCCCGCCCCTTCGGGAGTAAGCGCAAAAAACCGCTCGCTCGTCCGGCTTTGCTCTTTGTCAGCATTTGCTATTGTCGGTTCCGCCTCTGTAACAAAGACAGAAAATTGCATTTCGCTTCCAACAAAACACTTCGATTTACACGCGTTCTTTTTCTCTTTCCCGTGGTTTTTTTTTTTTTTTCTTTCCCCCCTTTCTTTCTTTTTCCTTCTTTCCCTCAAAGGAAAGGTCTTAATACACCGCTTTGCATCGTACGTTACGGGGTAAGCCGTTTGGAAACACTACAGGGCCGACGCCGCGCCGCAACCCTGCTCCGGGGCCCGCCTGCCCCCCCGCTCCGCTCCGCCGCGCCGCCTCCGCAGGGGCGAGCGCGTGCCCCGGCCCGCGCTGCCAACGAACTGGCGCCCTAAACGCCGCGCACGCAAAACGCAAAGTCACACCCGCGCTCCCGGCGCGGCGCCGGGTCCCAGCCCGCCCCCCCACTCGCCCCGCACCGCCGCCTCCACGCAGCGACGGCCGCAGCGGGCAGGATGCAGCCCGACGCCCCCCGAACCTATGCGTTCGCCTCACCCGGGGGCCCCACATCCTTCACTCCACGCCACCTCCGCACTCACCCGCCGCCGCCGCCGAGCGAAAACGCCCTCCCTGCTCGCCGCCATCTTGCTTCCCCGCCGCCGCGCATGCGCCGCTCGCCAACGGACTGCGGCGGCAGTGACGCTTGAGCACCGCGCACGTGCCGGCTCGGACAGCGCGGGGGGGGGGGAGCGAGGGGAGCGGGAGGGGCGGGGGGGAGCGAGGGGAGCGGGAGGGGAGCAGAGGGAGCCCGAGGGGCGGGGGGGAGCGAGGGGAGCCCGAGAGGCGGGGCGGAGTGCGAGGGGAGCGCGAGAGGCGGGGGGGGAGCGTGAGGGGAGCAGGGGGGCCCGAGGAGCGGGGGGGAGCGCGAGGGGAGCCCGAGAAGCGGGGGGGAGCGCGGGGGTGGGGGGGAGCGCGAGGGGAGCCCGAGAAGCGGGGGGGAGCGCGAGGGGCGGGTGGAGCGGGGAATCCCGAGGGGCGGGGGGGAGCCGGGGAGCCCGAGGGGCGGGGGGGAGCACGAAGGGAGGCGAGACCCGCAATGGCATGCTCGCGCCGCGGCGCTGCAGCCGGGCGGCTCACGCGTGCGAACCGCAGCCCGCCGCGGCAGCCCGGGACTCCCAGCGAGCGCCCCGAGGCTGCCCGAGCCCGTGGCCGCTCCAAGAGCACCGGGAAGGGGCGACGAGCACGCTCCATTCGCTTACCCGTTACCGAAACGGCGGAGAGCAGCAGCAAACATGGCGACCGGCACTGAGCATGTACGCGCCGGCTGTCTGCGCATGCGCGCCCCCCCCACAGGGTGCAGTACCGCTTTTTGGACACAGGGTGGCAGCAGTGAGCGCGGCGGAACGCTGTGCGCGTGCGCGCCCCCCCCACAGGGTGCAGTACCGATTTTTGGACACAGGGTGGCAGCAGTGAGCGCGGCGGAACGCTGTGCGCGTGCGCGCCCCCCCCACAGGGTGCAGTACCGATTTTTGGACACAGGGTGGCAGCAGTGAGCGCGGCGGAACGCTGTGCGCGTGCGCGCCCCCCCCACAGGGTGCAGTACCGCTTTTTGGACACAGGGTGGCAGCAGTGAGCGCGGCGGAACGCTGTGCGCACGCGCGCCCCCCCCACAGGGTGCAGTACCGATTTTTGGACACAGGGTGGCAGCAGTGAGCACGGCGGAACCCAGTGCGCACGCGAGCCCCCCCTCAGGGTGCAGTACCGCTTTTTGGACACAGGGTGGCAGCAGTGAGCGCGGCGGAACGCTGTGCGCACGCGCGCCCCCCCCACAGGGTGCAGTACCGATTTTTGGACACAGGGTGGCAGCAGTGAGCACGGCGGAACCCAGTGCGCATGCGCGCCCCCCTTTATCGTGCCGTACCGCTTTTTTGACGCCCCGAGGGCAGCAGGGCGCGCGGCCGGCCGCCGTGCGCCTGCGCGCCCCCCTTTCCGTGCCGTACTGCTTTTTTGACGCCCCGAGGGCAGCAGGGCGCGCGGCCGCCCCCGGCACGCGCACACCGCTGCAGAGCCCCCCCGCCCGCCCTTTGCAGACATTTCACCACCCTCGCCTCGGCTCATCTGCCCTTATTTACAGCGCCTGCTGCGAGGCGCAGCGTCGCCGCGTGTCGTGCTCGAGCCGCTGCTCCTAGAGGCTTCAGTAACAGCGCTTTCCTTTGAACATCGTTG
Organism: Apteryx mantelli; assembly: GCF_036417845.1. Classification (NCBI taxonomy): domain Eukaryota; kingdom Metazoa; phylum Chordata; class Aves; order Apterygiformes; family Apterygidae; genus Apteryx; species Apteryx mantelli. The sequence continues at coordinate 27,199 of NW_027118471.1, forward strand.
CAAAATACTCCACAGACAAAAAAGAGTCAGAGGCTGCACTTAAAAAAACAAAACGAAAACAAAAAAACCACCCACCTACTTAACGGGACAATTTGCAAGCGTTCCAAGAAGCAGCCGTTCTTCTTTAGAACTTTCGACCTCTCGCCTTTACTGATCGTTAAACAAAATAAACAGCCCAAAGCAAGCCGCGCTATTTGCTTGACAGACTGCTCGGTTTTTATTATTAAACGGTACGAGATGCTGGCACGCGGCATGTCTTCTTCGGATTCTTGGGCTGACGTTCCTTCGGCCGCACGCACGCGGTCAAAGGCGTCTTTTTCACGTCCCGCCGTCAGGGCCTCCCCAGCAATTCCCGCAGCGACTCCCCCCTCGGGACAAACAGCTCGAGGACACGCACGGTCTTGCTAAAAGAACGGGGGGGGGGGGGGAAACAAACGCGTGCGCTGAGCGCGGCACTCGCAGACCCGATCTTCGGGTCCAAAAGAAAACTCTCTAAAGCGGACCAGGCGGGCCAAAGAGGTCCCTTCTTTGCGCCACGCTTCTTTCCTCGCACAGACGTCGGCCGCCTCTGCCCGCTCTCACGGTATCCCCTACCGGCAAGGACACGGCGAAACGTTTCGGAAACGACGGCGTTTCCCAGAAGCGTTTCCGCCGCCTTGGGAAAACGGCCGAAGGAGAGGCTCACGCGGGGCGCGTAGCTAGAAAGAACGCTCCGCACAAAGGCCTAAAATGACCAGCCCGGAGCAGGGATCCCGGGCTCTCCGGGAGCGCAGGAGTTCTCACGTCCTTACTGAGCAGAGACCGCTGCCCGTGAAACACGAGACGCCGCAGCGACGCCGATCGTTGGAGGGAAGCCTGCAATAAGAGCGAAAGAAAAGCAGACGTTGAGGACAAAGACCAAGTTACGAGCCCCTCGCGATTCAGACACGCTTCTAGATTTACCGCCTATTTCAAGGCGCGCCTTCGGCAATTCCGTCCAATTGATTTTCCCCGAAGCCCGAGACGCGGACGAAACGCCTCTCAAAGGAAGGTACGGCATAACCGCTCTGGCCTATAAACTACCGGTTTCGACGCAGGAAAAGCACAGGGAAAGCACTAGCGTTCCCCCCAAGAAACCACGTCCAAGCGGACCGATGAAGTAGGCCCCAAGTCTGAAAGCGGACCTAAAGGAGCCCGTTTGGCGGTCGCGAGCTGGAATACACCGTTCTCCTTCTCACTAACAACCTCCCGTAGAGACCGGCAGCTGTACAGCGCCTTCTACGCTACACGGAGGAGTCGGATAGCGGGCAGATGCCGCGTCCCGAATGCGCAACTAGAGATTGGAACGCACGGACGTAAACAAACGCCCGTGACGTAGCGGAGGTCTAGCGTATTCACGTTTACCGTGCGTCAGTTCTCCTCTGCGGACAGGCCGTTCCATCTTCTTTACTCGTTAGCTGACAGACGCCCTAGGAGAAAGCAAAGAAAGGAAGAAATTCAAAAGGAAATGAAACAGATCGGAGGGAGCCTCAAAGGCTTTGATCCATCCCCCCAGGCAGCCGAACCACCTTCGCAAAGGCACACCTCAAAAGACACGTCCTTCCGGGATCGCTGCACAGCCCAGCCAGAAAAGAGGAACAGAAACAAACAGAACGAGAAGGCTGCAGAGGGGGACGGAGGGCCGGAAAGGAGCCTGCTGTCCAGCGATGGTATTTTACCGCTCCTTGCGCGTTAGCAGCCCCTTTCAGATGCTTAAGCCCAAATTCTCTCAGCCCTTAACAGCTTCAGTACCCGCGGCACCTAGTTTTTCCACGCTCTCCAGTCTTCCTCGCTCTTTCCCGTCTCGGGCGAAAAGCCTCCCAGACCCCGTCTGCACTTACGCGCTTCCTTAAAACAGGATCGCCGAAATCAACCGAACGGGCTGAGCTGCTCCTCTTCCGCTCGCCGGCCCTCGGAACGTCAGCCTGCAAACGAATCGGACCACCGAGGTCACCGGCAGAGTCTCCTTTCGGAGCTCGGCCCCCCCCCCCAAGCTTTAACGACGGTTTCCCAAGCGGGGCAAACGCAGGGCCTCCCTTCGGCCCCGGAACGGTTTTTATCGCGGGCTCCCAAGTCGCCGTTACGACACTAAGCGGCAAAGCAAGGCAAAGACAGCTGGGGTCGCAGCTTACCCACCTAGGCACGAAAATTCTTCTTTGAGGCCTCCCTCGCTGCTTTTGCCAGGTAAACACACCAAAACAAAGCTCCCGACAGGCAGCTGAGGCTTCACATGGACCTCGGGGCCCCGCTAGCAACGGCGACGCCGGAGCCGCCGGGCTACCAGGCGCTATTCCCCCCCCCCCTCCCCTCCCCTCCCCTCCCCTCCCCTGCCGGCCCGCGAACCGCGGCTTATTACTCACGAGTCCGGGAAGGACGCCGCCGACCTTCCCGCGGCCGAAGGCTCCTCGTCAGGAGCGGGCAGAGAACCTTTCCGCCGGCATTCGGAGTCTCCCGGCCGCTCTCGACACCCGATAACTTGCCGAGAAAGGGCTGAGGGCGGGAGCCTGCAGTTCTTCACGGCAGCACACAGTCGTTCCCCGATGTGCCGAACGCCTAGCATTAACACAATTTAGAAATACAAAAATACCACCGCTACAGGGCGCAAAGCCAAGCTGAAATTTCGGCAGCCAAAGCAAACCTCTGCGCGCCCGACAGAACGAGCCACGTGCATCGGCGCCTACAGCTCCTCAAGGCTAGCGAGGCCTCGTGGGCGACGTTCCTCTGGCAGGCTGCGCAGCTGAACTCCCCCGTGTCGCCTAAGAGTCCGTGACGTGACGTATTCAAAGCTCAGCAGAAATTAACAATCCAAAGTTGTTTCTAAGCACAAAAGCGGATCTACTACACGAGAAGGAAGGAGTCCTAATTCCGCAAGGCTTTACCTTTTCTTCGAGCTGCCGTCTTCCTGCTGCCCCAAATACCATTGCCAGGCAATTAACCTGGGGTCGCGCTAAATGAGCCTTCCTCTTCGTTTTACAATTCGCACACTTGCCTCTCCCTCTCTCTCTGGCCACCTGACCGCCGTTCCCCGAAGACGGGAATTTGCCGTCTTGGAGCTCTTAAAGCACGACGCTTCACAGATGCAGAGAGTCACGCGCACGGAAACGGATGGACGCAGCGTCCTTTCCGTAACGCGTACGCACCTTCCGTTAGATGTCGCTCATCTGTTATTCCGATCGCTATTACCGGCGAACCTTCCTCACCGGGAGGAACGGGCTTTCCCTTTCGGGGCGACGGAGACGGCTCTCGCTCGGTTCCCTTTAATTTTATTACTTCGGCTCGCTTACGTTTTTCTGTCTCTTCAGCTTCAGCCGTGGCAACGAATCTAAAAATTAAATATCCTATCTTTCCTTTTCTACGTACGCGTGTACGATAACAAAACAAAATACAAACGACCGAAGCAAAACTAAGGCAGCTACGGTTAACAAGAGGCGCAGGGCAGCAACGGGTCGCTTAGTCCTCAGCGCTGCCTCCGGGAGGGAGGCCGAAAGAACGAACGTTCCGCATCAAGAGTTACCTTGGTTACCCGGGCCAGAACGCCTCCTACTGTCGCAGCTTCTGGGGAGATCGAGGGTCCGCTGCTGCATTTTTGCTTCCTCCTTTCAGCCCGCCCCTTCGGGAGTAAGCGCAAAAAACCGCTCGCTCGTCCGGCTTTGCTCTTTGTCAGCATTTGCTATTGTCGGTTCCGCCTCTGTAACAAAGACAGAAAATTGCATTTCGCTTCCAACAAAACACTTCGATTTACACGCGTTCTTTTTCTCTTTCCCGTGTTTTTTTTTTTTTTCTTTCCCCCCTTTCTTTCTTTTTCCTTCTTTCCCTCAAAGGAAAGGTCTTAATACACCGCTTTGCATCGTACGTTACGGGGTAAGCCGTTTGGAAACACTACAGGGCCGACGCCGCGCCGCAACCCTGCTCCGGGGCCCGCCTGCCCCCCCGCTCCGCTCCGCCGCGCCGCCTCCGCAGGGGCGAGCGCGTGCCCCGGCCCGCGCTGCCAACGAACTGGCGCCCTAAACGCCGCGCACGCAAAACGCAAAGTCACACCCGCGCTCCCGGCGCGGCGCCGGGTCCCAGCCCGCCCCCCCACTCGCCCCGCACCGCCGCCTCCACGCAGCGACGGCCGCAGCGGGCAGGATGCAGCCCGACGCCCCCCGAACCTATGCGTTCGCCTCACCCGGGGGCCCCACATCCTTCACTCCACGCCACCTCCGCACTCACCCGCCGCCGCCGCCGAGCGAAAACGCCCTCCCTGCTCGCCGCCATCTTGCTTCCCCGCCGCCGCGCATGCGCCGCTCGCCAACGGACTGCGGCGGCAGTGACGCTTGAGCACCACGCACGTGCCGGCTCGGACAGCGCGGGGGGGGGGGGAGCGAGGGGAGCGGGAGGGGCGGGGGGGAGCGAGGGGAGCGGGAGGGGAGCAGAGGGAGCCCGAGGGGCGGGGGGGAGCGAGGGGAGCCCGAGAGGCGGGGCGGAGTGCGAGGGGAGCGCGAGAGGCGGGGGGGGAGCGTGAGGGGAGCAGGGGGGCCCGAGGAGCGGGGGGGAGCACGAGGGGAGCCCGAGAAGCGGGGGGGGAGCGCGGGGGCGGGGGGGAGCGCGAGGGGACCAGGGGGAGCGCGAGGGGCGGGGCGCGAGGGGAGCAAGGGGAGCCCGAGAGGAGCCTGAGAAGCAGGGGGGAGCCCAAGAAGCGGGGGGGAGCGCGAGGGGAGCAGGGGGAGTGCGAGGGGCGGGGCAGAGCGCGAGGGGAGCAAGGGGAGCCCGAGGAGCGGGGGGGAGCGTGAGAGGAGCCTGAGAAGCAGGGGGGAGCCCGAGAAGCGGGGGGGAGCGCGAGGGGAGCCCGAGAAGCGGGGGGGAGCGCGGGGGTGGGGGGGAGCGCGAGGGGAGCCCGAGAAGCGGGGGGGAGCGCGAGGGGCGGGTGGAGCGGGGAATCCCGAGGGGCGGGGGGGAGCCGGGGAGCCCGAGGGGCGGGGGGGAGCACGAAGGGAGGCGAGACCCGCAATGGCATGCTCGCGCCGCGGCGCTGCAGCCGGGCGGCTCACGCGTGCGAACCGCAGCCCGCCGCGGCAGCCCGGGACTCCCAGCGAGCGCCCCGAGGCTGCCCGAGCCCGTGGCCGCTCCAAGAGCACCGGGAAGGGGCGACGAGCACGCTCCATTCGCTTACCCGTTACCGAAACGGCGGAGAGCAGCAGCAAACATGGCGACCGGCACTGAGCATGTACGCGCCGGCTGTCTGCGCATGCGCGCCCCCCCCACCTGGTGCAGTACCGCTTTTTGGACACAGGGTGGCAGCAGTGAGCGCGGCGGAACGCTGTGCGCGTGCGCGCCCCCCCCACAGGGTGCAGTACCGATTTTTGGACACAGGGTGGCAGCAGTGAGCGCGGCGGAACGCTGTGCGCACGCGCGCCCCCCCCACAGGGTGCAGTACCGATTTTTGGACACAGGGTGGCAGCAGTGAGCGCGGCGGAACGCTGTGCGCGTGCGCGCCCCCCCCACAGGGTGCAGTACCGATTTTTGGACACAGGGTGGCAGCAGTGAGCACGGCGGAACCCAGTGCGCATGCGCGCCCCCCTTTATCGTGCCGTACCGCTTTTTTGACGCCCCGAGGGCAGCAGGGCGCGCGGCCGCCCCCGGCACGCGCACACCGCTGCAGAGCCCCCCCGCCCGCCCTTTGCAGACATTTCACCACCCTCGCCTCGGCTCATCTGCCCTTATTTACAGCGCCTGCTGCGAGGCGCAGCGTCGCCGCGTGTCGTGCTCGAGCCGCTGCTCCTAGAGGCTTCAGTAACAGCGCTTTCCTTTGAACATCGTTGCAAAATACTCCACAGACAAAAAAGAGTCAGAGGCTGCACTTAAAAAAACAAAACGAAAACAAAAAAACCACCCACCTACTTAACGGGACAATTTGCAAGCGTTCCAAGAAGCAGCCGTTCTTCTTTAGAACTTTCGACCTCTCGCCTTTACTGATCGTTAAACAAAATAAACAGCCCAAAGCAAGCCGCGCTATTTGCTTGACAGACTGCTCGGTTTTTATTATTAAACGGTACGAGATGCTGGCACGCGGCATGTCTTCTTCGGATTCTTGGGCTGACGTTCCTTCGGCCGCACGCACGCGGTCAAAGGCGTCTTTTTCACGTCCCGCCGTCAGGGCCTCCCCAGCAATTCCCGCAGCGACTCCCCCCTCGGGACAAACAGCTCGAGGACACGCACGGTCTTGCTAAAAGAACGGGGGGGGGGGGGAAACAAACGCGTGCGCTGAGCGCGGCACTCGCAGACCCGACCTTCGGGTCCAAAAGAAAACTCTCTAAAGCGGACCAGGCGGGCCAAAGAGGTCCCTTCTTTGCGCCACGCTTCTTTCCTCGCACAGACGTCGGCCGCCTCTGCCCGCTCTCACGGTATCCCCTACCGGCAAGGACACGGCGAAACGTTTCGGAAACGACGGCGTTTCCCAGAAGCGTTCCGCCGCCTTGGGAAAACGGCCGAAGGAGAGGCTCACGCGGGGCGCGTAGCTAGAAAGAACGCTCCGCACAAAGGCCTAAAATGACCAGCCCGGAGCAGGGATCCCGGGCTCTCCGGGAGCGCAGGAGTTCTCACGTCCTTACTGAGCAGAGACCGCTGCCCGTGAAACACGAGACGCCGCAGCGACGCCGTCGTTGGAGGGAAGCCTGCAATAAGAGCGAAAGAAAGCAGACGTTGAGGACCAAAGACCAAGTTACGAGCCCCTCGCGATTCAGACACGCTTCTAGATTTACCGCCTATTTCAAGGCGCGCCTTCGGCAATTCCGTCCAATTGATTTTCCCCGAAGCCCGAGACGCGGACGAAACGCCTCTCAAAGGAAGGTACGGCATAACCGCTCTGGCCTATAAACTATACCGGTTTCGACGCAGGAAAAGCACAGGGAAAGCACTAGCGTTCCCCCCAAGAAACCACGTCCAAGCGGACCGATGAAGTAGGCCCCAAGTCTGAAAGCGGACCTAAAGGAGCCCGTTTGGCGGTCGCGAGCTGGAATACACCGTTCTCCTTCTCACTAACAACCTCCCGTAGAGACCGGCAGCTGTACAGCGCCTTCTACGCTACACGGAGGAGTCGGATAGCGGGCAGATGCCGCGTCCCGAATGCGCAACTAGAGATTTGAACGCACGGACGTAAACAAACGCCCGTGACGTAGCGGAGGTCTAGCGTATTCACGTTTACCGTGCGTCAGTTCTCCTCTGCGGACAGGCCGTTCCATCTTCTTTACTCGTTAGCTGACAGACGCCCTAGGAGAAAGCAAAGAAAGGAAGAAATTCAAAAGGAAATGAAACAGATCGGAGGGAGCCTCAAAGGCTTTGATCCATCCCTCCAGGCAGCCGAACCACCTTCGCAAAGGCACACCTCAAAAGACACGTCCTTCCGGGATCGCTGCACAGCCCAGCCAGAAAAGAGGAACAGAAACAAACAGAACGAGAAGGCTGCAGAGGGGGACGGAGGGCCGGAAAGGAGCCTGCTGTCCAGCGATGGTATTTTACCGCTCCTTGCGCGTTAGCAGCCCCTTTCAGATGCTTAAGCCCAAATTCTCTCAGCCCTTAACAGCTTCAGTACCCGCGGCACCTAGTTTTTCCACGCTCTCCAGTCTTCCTCGCTCTTTCCCGTCTCGGGCGAAAAGCCTCCCAGACCCCGTCTGCACTTACGCGCTTCCTTAAAACAGGATCGCCGAAATCAACCGAACGGGCTGAGCTGCTCCTCTTCCGCTCGCCGGCCCTCGGAACGTCAGCCTGCAAACGAATCGGACCACCGAGGTCACCGGCAGAGTCTCCTTTCGGAGCTCGGCCCCCCCCCCCCAAGCTTTAACGACGGTTTCCCAAGCGGGGCAAACGCAGGGCCTCCCTTCGGCCCCGGAACGGTTTTTATCGCGGGCTCCCAAGTCGCCGTTACGACACTAAGCGGCAAAGCAAGGCAAAGACAGCTGGGGTCGCAGCTTACCCACCTAGGCACGAAAATTCTTCTTTGAGGCCTCCCTCGCTGCTTTTGCCAGGTAAACACACCAAAACAAAGCTCCCGACAGGCAGCTGAGGCTTCGCATGGACCTCGGGGCCCCGCTAGCAACGGCGACGCCGGAGCCGCCGGGCTACCAGGCGCTATTCCCCCCCCCCTCCCCTCCCCTCCCCTGCCCTGCCGGCCCGCGAACCGCGGCTTATTACTCACGAGTCCGGGAAGGACGCCGCCGACCTTCCCGCGGCCGAAGGCTCCTCGTCAGGAGCGGGCAGAGAACCTTTCCGCCGGCATTCGGAGTCTCCCGGCCGCTCTCGACACCCGATAACTTGCCGAGAAAGGGCTGAGGGCGGGAGCCTGCAGTTCTTCACGGCAGCACACAGTCGTTCCCCGATGTGCCGAACGCCTAGCATTAACACAATTTAGAAATACAAAAATACCACCGCTACAGGGCGCAAAGCCAAGCTGAAATTTCGGCAGCCAAAGCAAACCTCTGCGCGCCCGACAGAACGAGCCACGTGCATCGGCGCCTACAGCTCCTCAAGGCTAGCGAGGCCTCGTGGGCGACGTTCCTCTGGCAGGCTGCGCAGCTGAACTCCCCCGTGTCGCCTAAGAGTCCGTGACGTGACGTATTCAAAGCTCAGCAGAAATTAACAATCCAAAGTTGTTTCTAAGCACAAAAGCGGATCTACTACACGAGAAGGAAGGAGTCCTAATTCCGCAAGGCTTTACCTTTTCTTCGAGCTGCCGTCTTCCTGCTGCCCCAAATACCATTGCCAGGCAATTAACCTGGGGTCGCGCTAAATGAGCCTTCCTCTTCGTTTTACAATTCGCACACTTGCCTCTCCCTCTCTCTCTGGCCACCTGACCGCCGTTCCCCGAAGACGGGAATTTGCCGTCTTGGAGCTCTTAAAGCACGACGCTTCACAGATGCAGAGAGTCACGCGCACGGAAACGGATGGACGCAGCGTCCTTTCCGTAACGCGTACGCACCTTCCGTTAGATGTCGCTCATCTGTTATTCCGATCGCTATTACCGGCGAACCTTCCTCACCGGGAGGAACGGGCTTTCCCTTTCGGGGCGACGGAGACGGCTCTCGCTCGGTTCCCTTTAATTTTATTACTTCGGCTCGCTTACGTTTTTCTGTCTCTTCAGCTTCAGCCGTGGCAACGAATCTAAAAATTAAATATCCTATCTTTCCTTTTCTACGTACGCGTGTACGATAACAAAACAAAATACAAACGACCGAAGCAAAACTAAGGCAGCTACGGTTAACAAGAGGCGCAGGGCAGCAACGGGTCGCTTAGTCCTCAGCGCTGCCTCCGGGAGGGAGGCCGAAAGAACGAACGTTCCGCATCAAGAGTTACCTTGGTTACCCGGGCCAGAACGCCTCCTACTGTCGCAGCTTCTGGGGAGATCGAGGGTCCGCTGCTGCATTTTTGCTTCCTCCTTTCAGCCCGCCCCTTCGGGAGTAAGCGCAAAAAACCGCTCGCTCGTCCGGCTTTGCTCTTTGTCAGCATTTGCTATTGTCGGTTCCGCCTCTGTAACAAAGACAGAAAATTGCATTTCGCTTCCAACAAAACACTTCGATTTACACGCGTTCTTTTTCTCTTTCCCGTGGTTTTTTTTTTTTTTTCTTTCCCCCCTTTCTTTCTTTTTCCTTCTTTCCCTCAAAGGAAAGGTCTTAATACACCGCTTTGCATCGTACGTTACGGGGTAAGCCGTTTGGAAACACTACAGGGCCGACGCCGCGCCGCAACCCTGCTCCGGGGCCCGCCTGCCCCCCCGCTCCGCTCCGCCGCGCCGCCTCCGCAGGGGCGAGCGCGTGCCCCGGCCCGCGCTGCCAACGAACTGGCGCCCTAAACGCCGCGCACGCAAAACGCAAAGTCACACCCGCGCTCCCGGCGCGGCGCCGGGTCCCAGCCCGCCCCCCCACTCGCCCCGCACCGCCGCCTCCACGCAGCGACGGCCGCAGCGGGCAGGATGCAGCCCGACGCCCCCCGAACCTATGCGTTCGCCTCACCCGGGGGCCCCACATCCTTCACTCCACGCCACCTCCGCACTCACCCGCCGCCGCCGCCGAGCGAAAACGCCCTCCCTGCTCGCCGCCATCTTGCTTCCCCGCCGCCGCGCATGCGCCGCTCGCCAACGGACTGCGGCGGCAGTGACGCTTGAGCACCGCGCACGTGCCGGCTCGGACAGCGCGGGGGGGGGGGAGCGAGGGGAGCGGGAGGGGCGGGGGGGAGCGAGGGGAGCGGGAGGGGAGCAGAGGGAGCCCGAGGGGCGGGGGGGAGCGAGGGGAGCCCGAGAGGCGGGGCGGAGTGCGAGGGGAGCGCGAGAGGCGGGGGGGGAGCGTGAGGGGAGCAGGGGGGCCCGAGGAGCGGGGGGGAGCGCGAGGGGAGCCCGAGAAGCGGGGGGGAGCGCGGGGGTGGGGGGGAGCGCGAGGGGAGCCCGAGAAGCGGGGGGGAGCGCGAGGGGCGGGTGGAGCGGGGAATCCCGAGGGGCGGGGGGGAGCCGGGGAGCCCGAGGGGCGGGGGGGAGCACGAAGGGAGGCGAGACCCGCAATGGCATGCTCGCGCCGCGGCGCTGCAGCCGGGCGGCTCACGCGTGCGAACCGCAGCCCGCCGCGGCAGCCCGGGACTCCCAGCGAGCGCCCCGAGGCTGCCCGAGCCCGTGGCCGCTCCAAGAGCACCGGGAAGGGGCGACGAGCACGCTCCATTCGCTTACCCGTTACCGAAACGGCGGAGAGCAGCAGCAAACATGGCGACCGGCACTGAGCATGTACGCGCCGGCTGTCTGCGCATGCGCGCCCCCCCCACAGGGTGCAGTACCGCTTTTTGGACACAGGGTGGCAGCAGTGAGCGCGGCGGAACGCTGTGCGCGTGCGCGCCCCCCCCACAGGGTGCAGTACCGATTTTTGGACACAGGGTGGCAGCAGTGAGCGCGGCGGAACGCTGTGCGCGTGCGCGCCCCCCCCACAGGGTGCAGTACCGATTTTTGGACACAGGGTGGCAGCAGTGAGCGCGGCGGAACGCTGTGCGCGTGCGCGCCCCCCCCACAGGGTGCAGTACCGCTTTTTGGACACAGGGTGGCAGCAGTGAGCGCGGCGGAACGCTGTGCGCACGCGCGCCCCCCCCACAGGGTGCAGTACCGATTTTTGGACACAGGGTGGCAGCAGTGAGCACGGCGGAACGCTGTGCGCACGCGAGCCCCCCCTCAGGGTGCAGTACCGATTTTTGGACACAGGGTGGCAGCAGTGAGCGCGGCGGAACGCTGTGCGCACGCGCGCCCCCCCCCACAGGGTGCAGTACCGATTTTTGGACACAGGGTGGCAGCAGTGAGCACGGCGGAACCCAGTGCGCATGCGCGCCCCCCTTTATCGTGCCGTACCGCTTTTTTGACGCCCCGAGGGCAGCAGGGCGCGCGGCCGGCCGCCGTGCGCCTGCGCGCCCCCCTTTCCGTGCCGTACTGCTTTTTTGACGCCCCGAGGGCAGCAGGGCGCGCGGCCGCCCCCGGCACGCGCACACCGCTGCAGAGCCCCCCCGCCCGCCCTTTGCAGACATTTCACCACCCTCGCCTCGGCTCATCTGCCCTTATTTACAGCGCCTGCTGCGAGGCGCAGCGTCGCGCGTGTCGTGCTCGAGCCGCTGCTCCTAGAGGCTTCAGTAACAGCGCTTTCCTTTGAACATCGTTGCAAAATACTCCACAGACAAAAAAGAGTCAGAGGCTGCACTTAAAAAAACAAAACGAAAACAAAAAAACCACCCACCTACTTAACGGGACAATTTGCAAGCGTTCCAAGAAGCAGCCGTTCTTCTTTAGAACTTTCGACCTCTCGCCTTTACTGATCGTTAAACAAAATAAACAGCCCAAAGCAAGCCGCGCTATTTGCTTGACAGACTGCTCGGTTTTTATTATTAAACGGTACGAGATGCTGGCACGCGGCATGTCTTCTTCGGATTCTTGGGCCGACGTTCCTTCGGCCGCACGCACGCGGTCAAAGGCGTCTTTTTCACGTCCCGCCGTCAGGGCCTCCCCAGCAATTCCCGCAGCGACTCCCCCCTCGGGACAAACAGCTCGAGGACACGCACGGTCTTGCTAAAAGAACGGGGGGGGGGGGGAAACAAACGCGTGCGCTGAGCGCGGCACTCGCAGACCCGATCTTCGGGTCCAAAAGAAAACTCTCTAAAGCGGACCAGGCGGGCCAAAGAGGTCCCTTCTTTGCGCCACGCTTCTTTCCTCGCACAGACGTCGGCCGCCTCTGCCCGCTCTCACGGTATCCCCTACCGGCAAGGACACGGCGAAACGTTTCGGAAACGACGGCGTTTCCCAGAAGCGTTTCCGCCGCCTTGGGAAAACGGCCGAAGGAGAGGCTCACGCGGGGCGCGTAGCTAGAAAGAACGCTCCGCACAAAGGCCTAAAATGACCAGCCCGGAGCAGGGATCCCGGGCTCTCCGGGAGCGCAGGAGTTCTCACGTCCTTACTGAGCAGAGACCGCTGCCCGTGAAACACGAGACGCCGCAGCGACGCCGATCGTTGGAGGGAAGCCTGCAATAAGAGCGAAAGAAAAGCAGACGTTGAGGACAAAGACCAAGTTACGAGCCCCTCGCGATTCAGACACGCTTCTAGATTTACCGCCTATTTCAAGGCGCGCCTTCGGCAATTCCGTCAATTGATTTTCCCCGAAGCCCGAGACGCGGACGAAAACGCCTCTCAAAGGAAGGTACGGCATAACCGCTCTGGCCTATAAACTACCGGTTTCGACGCAGGAAAAGCACAGGGAAAGCACTAGCGTTCCCCCCAAGAAACCACGTCCAAGCGGACCGATGAAGTAGGCCCCAAGTCTGAAAGCGGACCTAAAGGAGCCCGTTTGGCGGTCGCGAGCTGGAATACACCGTTCTCCTTCTCACTAACAACCTCCCGTAGAGACCGGCAGCTGTACAGCGCCTTCTACGCTACACGGAGGAGTCGGATAGCGGGCAGATGCCGCGTCCCGAATGCGCAACTAGAGATTGGAACGCACGGACGTAAACAAACGCCCGTGACGTAGCGGAGGTCTAGCGTATTCACGTTTACCGTGCGTCAGTTCTCCTCTGCGGACAGGCCGTTCCATCTTCTTTACTCGTTAGCTGACAGACGCCCTAGGAGAAAGCAAAGAAAGGAAGAAATTCAAAGGAAATGAAACAGATCGGAGGGAGCCTCAAAGGCTTTGATCCATCCCCCCAGGCAGCCGAACCACCTTCGCAAAGGCACACCTCAAAAGACACGTCCTTCCGGGATCGCTGCACAGCCCAGCCAGAAAAGAGGAACAGAAACAAACAGAACGAGAAGGCTGCAGAGGGGGACGGAGGGCCGGAAAGGAGCCTGCTGTCCAGCGATGGTATTTTACCGCTCCTTGCGCGTTAGCAGCCCCTTTCAGATGCTTAAGCCCAAATTCTCTCAGCCCTTAACAGCTTCAGTACCCGCGGCACCTAGTTTTTCCACGCTCTCCAGTCTTCCTCGCTCTTTCCCGTCTCGGGCGAAAAGCCTCCCAGACCCCGTCTGCACTTACGCGCTTCCTTAAAACAGGATCGCCGAAATCAACCGAACGGGCTGAGCTGCTCCTCTTCCGCTCGCCGGCCCTCGGAACGTCAGCCTGCAAACGAATCGGACCACCGAGGTCACCGGCAGAGTCTCCTTTCGGAGCTCGGCCCCCCCCCCCCAAGCTTTAACGACGGTTTCCCAAGCGGGGCAAACGCAGGGCCTCCCTTCGGCCCCGGAACGGTTTTTATCGCGGGCTCCCAAGTCGCCGTTACGACACTAAGCGGCAAAGCAAGGCAAAGACAGCTGGGGTCGCAGCTTACCCACCTAGGCACGAAAATTCTTCTTTGAGGCCTCCCTCGCTGCTTTTGCCAGGTAAACACACCAAAACAAAGCTCCCGACAGGCAGCTGAGGCTTCACATGGACCTCGGGGCCCCGCTAGCAACGGCGACGCCGGAGCCGCCGGGCTACCAGGCGCTATTCCCCCCCCCCCTCCCCTCCCCTCCCCTCCCCTGCCGGCCCGCGAACCGCGGCTTATTACTCACGAGTCCGGGAAGGACGCCGCCGACCTTCCCGCGGCCGAAGGCTCCTCGTCAGGAGCGGGCAGAGAACCTTTCCGCCGGCATTCGGAGTCTCCCGGCCGCTCTCGACACCCGATAACTTGCCGAGAAAGGGCTGAGGGCGGGAGCCTGCAGTTCTTCACGGCAGCACACAGTCGTTCCCCGATGTGCCGAACGCCTAGCATTAACACAATTTAGAAATACAAAAATACCACCGCTACAGGGCGCAAAGCCAAGCTGAATTTCGGCAGCCAAAGCAAACCTCTGCGCGCCCGACAGAACGAGCCACGTGCATCGGCGCCTACAGCTCCTCAAGGCTAGCGAGGCCTCGTGGGCGACGTTCCTCTGGCAGGCTGCGCAGCTGAACTCCCCGTGTCGCCTAAGAGTCCGTGACGTGACGTATTCAAAGCTCAGCAGAAATTAACAATCCAAAGTTGTTTCTAAGCACAAAAGCGGATCTACTACACGAGAAGGAAGGAGTCCTAATTCCGCAAGGCTTTACCTTTTCTTCGAGCTGCCGTCTTCCTGCTGCCCCAAATACCATTGCCAGGCAATTAACCTGGGGTCGCGCTAAATGAGCCTTCCTCTTCGTTTTACAATTCGCACACTTGCCTCTCCCTCTCTCTCTGGCCACCTGACCGCCGTTCCCCGAAGACGGGAATTTGCCGTCTTGGAGCTCTTAAAGCACGACGCTTCACAGATGCAGAGAGTCACGCGCACGGAAACGGATGGACGCAGCGTCCTTTCCGTAACGCGTACGCACCTTCCGTTAGATGTCGCTCATCTGTTATTCCGATCGCTATTACCGGCGAACCTTCCTCACCGGGAGGAACGGGCTTTCCCTTTCGGGGCGACGGAGACGGCTCTCGCTCGGTTCCCTTTAATTTTATTACTTCGGCTCGCTTACGTTTTTCTGTCTCTTCAGCTTCAGCCGTGGCAACGAATCTAAAAATTAAATATCCTATCTTTCCTTTTCTACGTACGCGTGTACGATAACAAAAACAAAATACAAACGACCGAAGCAAAACTAAGGCAGCTACGGTTAACAAGAGGCGCAGGGCAGCAACGGGTCGCTTAGTCCTCAGCGCTGCCTCCGGGAGGGAGGCCGAAAGAACGAACGTTCCGCATCAAGAGTTACCTTGGTTACCCGGGCCAGAACGCCTCCTACTGTCGCAGCTTCTGGGGAGATCGAGGGTCCGCTGCTGCATTTTTGCTTCCTCCTTTCAGCCCGCCCCTTCGGGAGTAAGCGCAAAAAACCGCTCGCTCGTCCGGCTTTGCTCTTTGTCAGCATTTGCTATTGTCGTTCCGCCTCTGTAACAAAGACAGAAAATTGCATTTCGCTTCCAACAAAACACTTCGATTTACACGCGTTCTTTTTCTCTTTCCCGTGTTTTTTTTTTTTTTCTTTCCCCCCTTTCTTTCTTTTTCCTTCTTTCCTCAAAGGAAAGGTCTTAATACACCGCTTTGCATCGTACGTTACGGGGTAAGCCGTTTGGAAACACTACAGGGCCGACGCCGCGCCGCACCCTGCTCCGGGGCCCGCCTGCCCCCCCGCTCCGCTCCGCCGCGCCGCCTCCGCAGGGGCGAGCGCGTGCCCCGGCCCGCGCTGCCAACGAACTGGCGCCCTAAACGCCGCGCACGCAAAACGCAAAGTCACACCCGCGCTCCCGGCGCGGCGCCGGGTCCCAGCCCGCCCCCCCACTCGCCCCGCACCGCCGCCTCCACGCAGCGACGGCCGCAGCGGGCAGGATGCAGCCCGACGCCCCCCGAACCTATGCGTTCGCCTCACCCGGGGGCCCCACATCCTTCACTCCACACGCCACCTCCGCACTCACCCGCCGCCGCCGCCGAGCGAAAACGCCCTCCCTGCTCGCCGCCATCTTGCTTCCCCGCCGCCGCGCATGCGCCGCTCGCCAACGGACTGCGGCGGCAGTGACGCTTGAGCACCACGCACGTGCCGGCTCGGACAGCGCGGGGGGGGGGGGAGCGAGGGGAGCGGGAGGGGCGGGGGGGAGCGAGGGGAGCGGGAGGGGAGCAGAGGGAGCCCGAGGGGCGGGGGGGAGCGAGGGGAGCCCGAGAGGCGGGGCGGAGTGCGAGGGGAGCGCGAGAGGCGGGGGGGGAGCGTGAGGGGAGCAGGGGGGCCCGAGGAGCGGGGGGGAGCACGAGGGGAGCCCGAGAAGCGGGGGGGGGAGCGCGGGGGCGGGGGGGAGCGCGAGGGGACCAGGGGGAGCGCGAGGGGCGGGGCGCGAGGGGAGCAAGGGGAGCCCGAGAGGAGCCTGAGAAGCAGGGGGGAGCCCAAGAAGCGGGGGGGAGCGCGAGGGGAGCAGGGGGAGTGCGAGGGGCGGGGCAGAGCGCGAGGGGAGCAAGGGGAGCCCGAGGAGCGGGGGGGAGCGTGAGAGGAGCCTGAGAAGCAGGGGGGAGCCCGAGAAGCGGGGGGGAGCGCGAGGGGAGCCCGAGAAGCGGGGGGGAGCGCGGGGGTGGGGGGGGAGCGCGAGGGGAGCCCGAGAAGCGGGGGGGAGCGCGAGGGGCGGGTGGAGCGGGGAATCCCGAGGGGCGGGGGGGAGCCGGGGAGCCCGAGGGGCGGGGGGGAGCACGAAGGGAGGCGAGACCCGCAATGGCATGCTCGCGCCGCGGCGCTGCAGCCGGGCGGCTCACGCGTGCGAACCGCAGCCCGCCGCGGCAGCCCGGGACTCCCAGCGAGCGCCCCGAGGCTGCCCGAGCCCGTGGCCGCTCCAAGAGCACCGGGAAGGGGCGACGAGCACGCTCCATTCGCTTACCCGTTACCGAAACGGCGGAGAGCAGCAGCAAACATGGCGACCGGCACTGAGCATGTACGCGCCGGCTGTCTGCGCATGCGCGCCCCCCCCACCGGGTGCAGTACCGCTTTTTGGACACAGGGTGGCAGCAGTGAGCGCGGCGGAACGCTGTGCGCGTGCGCGCCCCCCCCACAGGGTGCAGTACCGATTTTTGGACACAGGGTGGCAGCAGTGAGCGCGGCGGAACGCTGTGCGCACGCGCGCCCCCCCCACAGGGTGCAGTACCGATTTTTGGACACAGGGTGGCAGCAGTGAGCGCGGCGGAACGCTGTGCGCGTGCGCGCCCCCCCCCACAGGGTGCAGTACCGATTTTTGGACACAGGGTGGCAGCAGTGAGCACGGCGGAACCCAGTGCGCATGCGCGCCCCCCTTTATCGTGCCGTACCGCTTTTTGGACTCCCCGAGGGCAGCAGGGCGCGCGGCCGCCCCCGGCACGCGCACACCGCTGCAGAGCCCCCCCGCCCGCCCTTTGCAGACATTTCACCACCCTCGCCTCGGCTCATCTGCCCTTATTTACAGCGCCTGCTGCGAGGCGCAGCGTCGCCGCGTGTCGTGCTCGAGCCGCTGCTCCTAGAGGCTTCAGTAACAGCGCTTTCCTTTGAACATCGTTGCAAAATACTCCACAGACAAAAAAGAGTCAGAGGCTGCACTTAAAAAAACAAAACGAAAACAAAAAAACCACCCACCTACTTAACGGGACAATTTGCAAGCGTTCCAAGAAGCAGCCGTTCTTCTTTAGAACTTTCGACCTCTCGCCTTTACTGATCGTTAAACAAAATAAACAGCCCAAAGCAAGCCGCGCTATTTGCTTGACAGACTGCTCGGTTTTTATTATTAAACGGTACGAGATGCTGGCACGCGGCATGTCTTCTTCGGATTCTTGGGCTGACGTTCCTTCGGCCGCACGCACGCGGTCAAAGGCGTCTTTTTCACGTCCCGCCGTCAGGGCCTCCCCAGCAATTCCCGCAGCGACTCCCCCCTCGGGACAAACAGCTCGAGGACACGCACGGTCTTGCTAAAAGAACGGGGGGGGGGGGGAAACAAACGCGTGCGCTGAGCGCGGCACTCGCAGACCCGACCTTCGGGTCCAAAAGAAAACTCTCTAAAGCGGACCAGGCGGGCCAAAGAGGTCCCTTCTTTGCGCCACGCTTCTTTCCTCGCACAGACGTCGGCCGCCTCTGCCCGCTCTCACGGTATCCCCTACCGGCAAGGACACGGCGAAACGTTTCGGAAACGACGGCGTTTCCCAGAAGCGTTTCCGCCGCCTTGGGAAAACGGCCGAAGGAGAGGCTCACGCGGGGCGCGTAGCTAGAAAGAACGCTCCGCACAAAGGCCTAAAATGACCAGCCCGGAGCAGGGATCCCGGGCTCTCCGGGAGCGCAGGAGTTCTCACGTCCTTACTGAGCAGAGACCGCTGCCCGTGAAACACGAGACGCCGCAGCGACGCCGATCGTTGGAGGGAAGCCTGCAATAAGAGCGAAAGAAAAGCAGACGTTGAGGACAAAGACCAAGTTACGAGCCCCTCGCGATTCAGACACGCTTCTAGATTTACCGCCTATTTCAAGGCGCGCCTTCGGCAATTCCGTCCAATTGATTTTCCCCGAAGCCCGAGACGCGGACGAAACGCCTCTCAAAGGAAGGTACGGCATAACCGCTCTGGCCTATAAACTACCGGTTTCGACGCAGGAAAAGCACAGGGAAAGCACTAGCGTTCCCCCCAAGAAACCACGTCCAAGCGGACCGATGAAGTAGGCCCCAAGTCTGAAAGCGGACCTAAAGGAGCCCGTTTGGCGGTCGCGAGCTGGAATACACCGTTCTCCTTCTCACTAACAACCTCCCGTAGAGACCGGCAGCTGTACAGCGCCTTCTACGCTACACGGAGGAGTCGGATAGCGGGCAGATGCCGCGTCCCGAATGCGCAACTAGAGATTGGAACGCATGGACGTAAACAAACGCCCGTGACGTAGCGGAGGTCTAGCGTATTCACGTTTACCGTGCGTCAGTTCTCCTCTGCGGACAGGCCGTTCCATCTTCTTTACTCGTTAGCTGACAGACGCCCTAGGAGAAAGCAAAGAAAGGAAGAAATTCAAAAGGAAATGAAACAGATCGGAGGGAGCCTCAAAGGCTTTGATCCATCCCCCCAGGCAGCCGAACCACCTTCGCAAAGGCACACCTCAAAAGACACGTCCTTCCGGGATCGCTGCACAGCCCAGCCAGAAAAGAGGAACAGAAACAAACAGAACGAGAAGGCTGCAGAGGGGGACGGAGGGCCGGAAAGGAGCCTGCTGTCCAGCGATGGTATTTTACCGCTCCTTGCGCGTTAGCAGCCCCTTTCAGATGCTTAAGCCCAAATTCTCTCAGCCCTTAACAGCTTCAGTACCCGCGGCACCTAGTTTTTCCACGCTCTCCAGTCTTCCTCGCTCTTTCCCGTCTCGGGCGAAAAGCCTCCCAGACCCCGTCTGCACTTACGCGCTTCCTTAAAACAGGATCGCCGAAATCAACCGAACGGGCTGAGCTGCTCCTCTTCCGCTCGCCGGCCCTCGGAACGTCAGCCTGCAAACGAATCGGACCACCGAGGTCACCGGCAGAGTCTCCTTTCGGAGCTCGGCCCCCCCCCCCAAGCTTTAACGACGGTTTCCCAAGCGGGGCAAACGCAGGGCCTCCCTTCGGCCCCGGAACGGTTTTTATCGCGGGCTCCCAAGTCGCCGTTACGACACTAAGCGGCAAAGCAAGGCAAAGACAGCTGGGGTCGCAGCTTACCCACCTAGGCACGAAAATTCTTCTTTGAGGCCTCCCTCGCTGCTTTTGCCAGGTAAACACACCAAAACAAAGCTCCCGACAGGCAGCTGAGGCTTCACATGGACCTCGGGGCCCCGCTAGCAACGGCGACGCCGGAGCCGCCGGGCTACCAGGCGCTATTCCCCCCCCCCCCTCCCCTCCCCTCCCCTCCCCTCCCCTGCCGGCCCGCGAACCGCGGCTTATTACTCACGAGTCCGGGAAGGACGCCGCCGACCTTCCCGCGGCCGAAGGCTCCTCGTCAGGAGCGGGCAGAGAACCTTTCCGCCGGCATTCGGAGTCTCCCGGCCGCTCTCGACACCCGATAACTTGCCGAGAAAGGGCTGAGGGCGGGAGCCTGCAGTTCTTCACGGCAGCACACAGTCGTTCCCCGATGTGCCGAACGCCTAGCATTAACACAATTTAGAAATACAAAAATACCACCGCTACAGGGCGCAAAGCCAAGCTGAAATTTCGGCAGCCAAAGCAAACCTCTGCGCGCCCGACAGAACGAGCCACGTGCATCGGCGCCTACAGCTCCTCAAGGCTAGCGAGGCCTCGTGGGCGACGTTCCTCTGGCAGGCTGCGCAGCTGAACTCCCCCGTGTCGCCTAAGAGTCCGTGACGTGACGTATTCAAAGCTCAGCAGAAATTAACAATCCAAAGTTGTTTCTAAGCACAAAAGCGGATCTACTACACGAGAAGGAAGGAGTCCTAATTCCGCAAGGCTTTACCTTTTCTTCGAGCTGCCGTCTTCCTGCTGCCCCAAATACCATTGCCAGGCAATTAACCTGGGGTCGCGCTAAATGAGCCTTCCTCTTCGTTTTACAATTCGCACACTTGCCTCTCCCTCTCTCTCTGGCCACCTGACCGCCGTTCCCCGAAGACGGGAATTTGCCGTCTTGGAGCTCTTAAAGCACGACGCTTCACAGATGCAGAGAGTCACGCGCACGGAAACGGATGGACGCAGCGTCCTTTCCGTAACGCGTACGCACCTTCCGTTAGATGTCGCTCATCTGTTATTCCGATCGCTATTACCGGCGAACCTTCCTCACCGGGAGGAACGGGCTTTCCCTTTCGGGGCGACGGAGACGGCTCTCGCTCGGTTCCCTTTAATTTTATTACTTCGGCTCGCTTACGTTTTTCTGTCTCTTCAGCTTCAGCCGTGGCAACGAATCTAAAAATTAAATATCCTATCTTTCCTTTTCTACGTACGCGTGTACGATAACAAAACAAAATACAAACGACCGAAGCAAAACTAAGGCAGCTACGGTTAACAAGAGGCGCAGGGCAGCAACGGGTCGCTTAGTCCTCAGCGCTGCCTCCGGGAGGGAGGCCGAAAGAACGAACGTTCCGCATCAAGAGTTACCTTGGTTACCCGGGCCAGAACGCCTCCTACTGTCGCAGCTTCTGGGGAGATCGAGGGTCCGCTGCTGCATTTTTGCTTCCTCCTTTCAGCCCGCCCCTTCGGGAGTAAGCGCAAAAAACCGCTCGCTCGTCCGGCTTTGCTCTTTGTCAGCATTTGCTATTGTCGGTTCCGCCTCTGTAACAAAGACAGAAAATTGCATTTCGCTTCCAACAAAACACTTCGATTTACACGCGTTCTTTTTCTCTTTCCCGTGTTTTTTTTTTTTTTCTTTCCCCCCTTTCTTTCTTTTTCCTTCTTTCCCTCAAAGGAAAGGTCTTAATACACCGCTTTGCATCGTACGTTACGGGGTAAGCCGTTTGGAAACACTACAGGGCCGACGCCGCGCCGCAACCCTGCTCCGGGGCCCGCCTGCCCCCCCGCTCCGCTCCGCCGCGCCGCCTCCGCAGGGGCGAGCGCGTGCCCCGGCCCGCGCTGCCAACGAACTGGCGCCCTAAACGCCGCGCACGCAAAACGCAAAGTCACACCCGCGCTCCCGGCGCGGCGCCGGGTCCCAGCCCGCCCCCCCACTCGCCCCGCACCGCCGCCTCCACGCAGCGACGGCCACAGCGGGCAGGATGCAGCCCGACGCCCCCCGAACCTATGCGTTCGCCTCACCCGGGGGCCCCACATCCTTCACTCCACGCCACCTCCGCACTCACCCGCCGCCGCCGCCGAGCGAAAACGCCCTCCCTGCTCGCCGCCATCTTGCTTCCCCGCCGCCGCGCATGCGCCGCTCGCCAACGGACTGCGGCGGCAGTGACGCTTGAGCACCACGCACGTGCCGGCTCGGACAGCGCGGGGGGGGGGGAGCGAGGGGAGCGGGAGGGGCGGGGGGGAGCGAGGGGAGCGGGAGGGGAGCAGAGGGAGCCCGAGGGGCGGGGGGGAGCGAGGGGAGCCCGAGAGGCGGGGCGGAGTGCGAGGGGAGCGCGAGAGGCGGGGGGGGAGCGTGAGGGGAGCAGGGGGGCCCGAGGAGCGGGGGGGAGCACGAGGGGAGCCCGAGAAGCGGGGGGGGGAGCGCGGGGGCGGGGGGGAGCGCGAGGGGACCAGGGGGAGCGCGAGGGGCGGGGCGCGAGGGGAGCAAGGGGAGCCCGAGAGGAGCCTGAGAAGCAGGGGGGAGCCCAAGAAGCGGGGGGGAGCGCGAGGGGAGCAGGGGGAGCCCGAGGGGCGGGGCGGAGCGCGAGGGGAGCAAGGGGAGCCCGAGGAGCGGGGGGGAGCGTGAGAGGAGCCTGAGAAGCAGGGGGGAGCCCGAGAAGCGGGGGGGAGCGCGAGGGGAGCCCGAGAAGCGGGGGGGAGCGCGGGGGTGGGGGGGAGCGCGAGGGGAGCCCGAGAAGCGGGGGGGAGCGCGAGGGGCGGGTGGAGCGGGGAATCCCGAGGGGCGGGGGGGAGCCGGGGAGCCCGAGGGGCGGGGGGGAGCACGAAGGGAGGCGAGACCCGCAATGGCATGCTCGCGCCGCGGCGCTGCAGCCGGGCGGCTCACGCGTGCGAACCGCAGCCCGCCGCGGCAGCCCGGGACTCCCAGCGAGCGCCCCGAGGCTGCCCGAGCCCGTGGCCGCTCCAAGAGCACCGGGAAGGGGCGACGAGCACGCTCCATTCGCTTACCCGTTACCGAAACGGCGGAGAGCAGCAGCAAACATGGCGACCGGCACTGAGCATGTACGCGCCGGCTGTCTGCGCATGCGCGCCCCCCCCACCGGGTGCAGTACCGCTTTTTGGACACAGGGTGGCAGCAGTGAGCGCGGCGGAACGCTGTGCGCGTGCGCGCCCCCCCCACAGGGTGCAGTACCGATTTTTGGACACAGGGTGGCAGCAGTGAGCGCGGCGGAACGCTGTGCGCACGCGCGCCCCCCCCACAGGGTGCAGTACCGATTTTTGGACACAGGGTGGCAGCAGTGAGCGCGGCGGAACGCTGTGCGCGTGCGCGCCCCCCCCACAGGGTGCAGTACCGATTTTTGGACACAGGGTGGCAGCAGTGAGCACGGCGGAACCCAGTGCGCATGCGCGCCCCCCTTTATCGTGCCGTACCGCTTTTTGGACTCCCCGAGGGCAGCAGGGCGCGCGGCCGCCCCCGGCACGCGCACACCGCTGCAGAGCCCCCCCGCCCGCCCTTTGCAGACATTTCACCACCCTCGCCTCGGCTCATCTGCCCTTATTTACAGCGCCTGCTGCGAGGCGCAGCGTCGCCGCGTGTCGTGCTCGAGCCGCTGCTCCTAGAGGCTTCAGTAACAGCGCTTTCCTTTGAACATCGTTGCAAAATACTCCACAGACAAAAAAGAGTCAGAGGATGCACTTAAAAAAACAAAACGAAAACAAAAAAACCACCCACCTACTTAACGGGACAATTTGCAAGCGTTCCAAGAAGCAGCCGTTCTTCTTTAGAACTTTCGACCTCTCGCCTTTACTGATCGTTAAACAAAATAAACAGCCCAAAGCAAGCCGCGCTATTTGCTTGACAGACTGCTCGGTTTTTATTATTAAACGGTACGAGATGCTGGCACGCGGCATGTCTTCTTCGGATTCTTGGGCTGACGTTCCTTCGGCCGCACGCACGCGGTCAAAGGCGTCTTTTTCACGTCCCGCCGTCAGGGCCTCCCCAGCAATTCCCGCAGCGACTCCCCCCTCGGGACAAACAGCTCGAGGACACGCACGGTCTTGCTAAAAGAACGGGGGGGGGGGGGAAACAAACGCGTGCGCTGAGCGCGGCACTCGCAGACCCGACCTTCGGGTCCAAAAGAAAACTCTCTAAAGCGGACCAGGCGGGCCAAAGAGGTCCCTTCTTTGCGCCACGCTTCTTTCCTCGCACAGACGTCGGCCGCCTCTGCCCGCTCTCACGGTATCCCCTACCGGCAAGGACACGGCGAAACGTTTCGGAAACGACGGCGTTTCCCAGAAGCGTTTCCGCCGCCTTGGGAAAACGGCCGAAGGAGAGGCTCACGCGGGGCGCGTAGCTAGAAAGAACGCTCCGCACAAAGGCCTAAAATGACCAGCCCGGAGCAGGGATCCCGGGCTCTCCGGGAGCGCAGGAGTTCTCACGTCCTTACTGAGCAGAGACCGCTGCCCGTGAAACACGAGACGCCGCAGCGACGCCGATCGTTGGAGGGAAGCCTGCAATAAGAGCGAAAGAAAAGCAGACGTTGAGGACAAAGACCAAGTTACGAGCCCCTCGCAATTCAGACACGCTTCTAGATTTACCGCCTATTTCAAGGCGCGCCTTCGGCAATTCCGTCCAATTGATTTTCCCCGAAGCCCGAGACGCGGACGAAACGCCTCTCAAAGGAAGGTACGGCATAACCGCTCTGGCCTATAAACTACCGGTTTCGACGCAGGAAAAGCACAGGGAAAGCACTAGCGTTCCCCCCAAGAAACCACGTCCAAGCGGACCGATGAAGTAGGCCCCAAGTCTGAAAGCGGACCTAAAGGAGCCCGTTTGGCGGTCGCGAGCTGGAATACACCGTTCTCCTTCTCACTAACAACCTCCCGTAGAGACCGGCAGCTGTACAGCGCCTTCTACGCTACACGGAGGAGTCGGATAGCAGGCAGATGCCGCGTCCCGAATGCGCAACTAGAGATTTGAACGCACGGACGTAAACAAACGCCCGTGACGTAGCGGAGGTCTAGCGTATTCACGTTTACCGTGCGTCAGTTCTCCTCTGCGGACAGGCCGTTCCATCTTCTTTACTCGTTAGCTGACAGACGCCCTAGGAGAAAGCAAAGAAAGGAAGAAATTCAAAAGGAAATGAAACAGATCGGAGGGAGCCTCAAAGGCTTTGATCCATCCCTCCAGGCAGCCGAACCACCTTCGCAAAGGCACACCTCAAAAGACACGTCCTTCCGGGATCGCTGCACAGCCCAGCCAGAAAAGAGGAACAGAAACAAACAGAACGAGAAGGCTGCAGAGGGGGACGGAGGGCCGGAAAGGAGCCTGCTGTCCAGCGATGGTATTTTACCGCTCCTTGCGCGTTAGCAGCCCCTTTCAGATGCTTAAGCCCAAATTCTCTCAGCCCTTAACAGCTTCAGTACCCGCGGCACCTAGTTTTTCCACGCTCTCCAGTCTTCCTCGCTCTTTCCCGTCTCGGGCGAAAAGCCTCCCAGACCCCGTCTGCACTTACGCGCTTCCTTAAAACAGGATCGCCGAAATCAACCGAACGGGCTGAGCTGCTCCTCTTCCGCTCGCCGGCCCTCGGAACGTCAGCCTGCAAACGAATCGGACCACCGAGGTCACCGGCAGAGTCTCCTTTCGGAGCTCGGCCCCCCCCCCCCAAGCTTTAACGACGGTTTCCCAAGCGGGGCAAACGCAGGGCCTCCCTTCGGCCCCGGAACGGTTTTTATCGCGGGCTCCCAAGTCGCCGTTACGACACTAAGCGGCAAAGCAAGGCAAAGACAGCTGGGGTCGCAGCTTACCCACCTAGGCACGAAAATTCTTCTTTGAGGCCTCCCTCGCTGCTTTTGCCAGGTAAACACACCAAAACAAAGCTCCCGACAGGCAGCTGAGGCTTCGCATGGACCTCGGGGCCCCGCTAGCAACGGCGACGCCGGAGCCGCCGGGCTACCAGGCGCTATTCCCCCCCCCCTCCCCTCCCCTCCCCTGCCCTGCCGGCCCGCGAACCGCGGCTTATTACTCACGAGTCCGGGAAGGACGCCGCCGACCTTCCCGCGGCCGAAGGCTCCTCGTCAGGAGCGGGCAGAGAACCTTTCCGCCGGCATTCGGAGTCTCCCGGCCGCTCTCGACACCCGATAACTTGCCGAGAAAGGGCTGAGGGCGGGAGCCTGCAGTTCTTCACGGCAGCACACAGTCGTTCCCCGATGTGCCGAACGCCTAGCATTAACACAATTTAGAAATACAAAAATACCACCGCTACAGGGCGCAAAGCCAAGCTGAAATTTCGGCAGCCAAAGCAAACCTCTGCGCGCCCGACAGAACGAGCCACGTGCATCGGCGCCTACAGCTCCTCAAGGCTAGCGAGGCCTCGTGGGCGACGTTCCTCTGGCAGGCTGCGCAGCTGAACTCCCCCGTGTCGCCTAAGAGTCCGTGACGTGACGTATTCAAAGCTCAGCAGAAATTAACAATCCAAAGTTGTTTCTAAGCACAAAAGCGGATCTACTACACGAGAAGGAAGGAGTCCTAATTCCGCAAGGCTTTACCTTTTCTTCGAGCTGCCGTCTTCCTGCTGCCCCAAAGACCATTGCCAGGCAATTAACCTGGGGTCGCGCTAAATGAGCCTTCCTCTTCGTTTTACAATTCGCACGCTTGCCTCTCCCTCTCTCTCTGGCCACCTGACCGCCGTTCCCCGAAGACGGGAATTTGCCGTCTTGGAGCTCTTAAAGCACGACGCTTCACAGATGCAGAGAGTCACGCGCACGGAAACGGATGGACGCAGCGTCCTTTCCGTAACGCGTACGCACCTTCCGTTAGATGTCGCTCATCTGTTATTCCGATCGCTATTACCGGCGAACCTTCCTCACCGGGAGGAACGGGCTTTCCCTTTCGGGGCGACGGAGACGGCTCTCGCTCGGTTCCCTTTAATTTTATTACTTCGGCTCGCTTACGTTTCTCTGTCTCTTCAGCTTCAGCCGTGGCAACGAATCTAAAAATTAAATATCCTATCTTTCCTTTTCTACGTACGCGTGTACGATAACAAAACAAAATACAAACGACCGAAGCAAAACTAAGGCAGCTACGGTTAACAAGAGGCGCAGGGCAGCAACGGGTCGCTTAGTCCTCAGCGCTGCCTCCGGGAGGGAGGCCGAAAGAACGAACGTTCCGCATCAAGAGTTACCTTGGTTACCCGGGCCAGAACGCCTCCTACTGTCGCAGCTTCTGGGGAGATCGAGGGTCCGCTGCTGCATTTTTGCTTCCTCCTTTCAGCCCGCCCCTTCGGGAGTAAGCGCAAAAAACCGCTCGCTCGTCCGGCTTTGCTCTTTGTCAGCATTTGCTATTGTCGGTTCCGCCTCTGTAACAAAGACAGAAAATTGCATTTCGCTTCCAACAAAACACTTCGATTTACACGCGTTCTTTTTCTCTTTCCCGTGTGTTGCCCGTAAAGAAACACATAACTACGAAAGCAGTTATATGCGGTGCTTTATTCAGGGCCCGGGGTCTCAGGGACTCATGTCCAAAGCTGAGAATCCCAAATCCCCGTTTAACTTGGTTAATATTTATAGTGTTCGGTTACGTAACATAATCAACAGAATTGCTAAGCTACATGATTGTTTCCCATTTATAGTTTCTTCAGTTACTGTTGCCAAGATTTGCTTATCATTTACCTAGTTCATCAGATTGTGCTGTACCCAGTTCATCAGATTGTACTGTACCCACTTCATCAGATTGTACTGTACCCAACACCTGCAATTATACCTTCATCTTGTCTACCAAGTATAACCTATTCTAATCAATATAATGTAACAATTCCCCCCTTTGAAAATACTTCAAGTCTTCCAGACTGCAAGGATTTTCATCATCAGTTCCGCAGATTTCCATATTCTTTGGACCGTCTCAAACTGGTGATTGTAGCTGCAATGAATTATTTCCAATGTCTTCATATCTCGGGGGAAGTTCATGATTCTTCCTGGTAACAGCTTTTAAAATTTTCCCCAAGCGTTGCCGTTCCTTATTAACAATATTTTGAATCAAACGCAACACTCCCATAATAGCTAACATAATAATTATAATTATTATACACCATTGAATTAAAGATGCTACCCAACCAGAGATGTTCAATCCAAATGACTTTGCTAAAGCAGCAACCCAATTATGGGTACTTTCTTCTCTTTCTTCCTCAGTTGCATGTTCAATTTGCGTTAGCTGAGACAAATCACGTTCTACCGCGGCTGTAACATTCGGAATATGTACACAACAATGATCAATCTTATCTCGTAAATAACCACATACTCCATGTTCTTTTAGCAACAGCATATCTAATGCCATTCTATTTTGCAGGGTCATTTTTGTGGTTGCCTGTAATTGTAAGTTTATTTCCTTAAATCCTTCTTTAGTCACTCTTGCTAGCCTTTCCGTTTGTCCTAACAACCGGTACAACATTTCTCTATTCCGATAAGCACTAATTGGAGCAAACAATGATTCTAAAGCCCAACCTAACTTCACACCGGATGATGGTTCTTGCCAATCATCATCATCCTTTATTTCTCTCTTCATTATCCATAAATTTTCTAATCTACCCTTAAATGGCGCTTTCTTCCAAATTGGGCAGAGAGTTGGTAACCCTAAAGTTATTTCAGTCACCAACCCATCCAAGGGGAGGTGAGTCGTCCATTGTCCATCACTTGTAACCCAAACTAAATTTCCTGTGCTCCTGATCGTAGTTCTACAATCTATTCCCACTCCGAATTGTATTACAGGTTCACTCATGGAGTATTTAATTCCTCTACAGGCACAACCTGTCCTTAATGCAAGGACCACAGGTGGAAAGGTAACTTCACTTTCGGGGTGTCACAAGTGTATACTTTTGTACAGTTCTAGACTGGGTGTTTTTCAGCTAACTTTCTTTTGCATTAGATTTTCTTGTGTTTCCTGTTGTGGCGCCTGGATTATTTGTATTGGTTGCATTTCGTCTTTTTCCAAATCTTTTAACTCTCTCCTGGCTCTGTTTCTTTTCTGCATAGGTTCTGATTTTGCAGTAACCTCTAATGCCCTTTTTCCATAATCAAAACTCTCTTTAATCCAAACAATACAGGTGTAGTTTCCTACATCTGTCTTACTTACATTTCGCAATGATAAAATCATAGTACCCCTTCGTGTATCACTATCCCATCGGATTGTGAACCCAGTTGACAATTTGGACTCATTCTTCTGCCAATAGCAACTAATGTCTTGGATTGAACTTCTCATATCTCCAACAAAATCACAAGTCAAATTTACATCCATTCGTTCTTCTATATGTACAGTAGCATATGTATGTATTATTTGAGCGAAACCATTACTTAATCCTACCCAGCATAGTATTACCAAGATGTAAATCTCAGTTTTGTAGGAGTGATCATTTTTACCCCCCATTGTGATGGTACCTTCTTCACTCTGGTATAATGAATCCAATTATCAATTCCTGCTACTTTCACAGCGGTAAATGTTATCAATAGCACCAAATAAAGTCCATGCCACTGTTCCTTTAAAGGCTCCGTTTGCCAATTTCGAACATACGCTTGGTCTCCTGGTTGATTCTCCAACGGCAAAGGGCGATTCCAGATGATCGCGGCACGTAAGGCTGTGAGTAATCTGCTTAAAGAAATTATATAACTATAAACATCTTGATCTCCTTGGAGGTGTAAATCTGCACTTCCCATTCCCTTCGTTGGTGCAGTATATGGCTTACCGTACAGAATTTCATAGGGACTTACAGACAACCCTTCTCTAGGTTTTATACGAATTCTCAATAAAGCAAGGGGCAATGCCTGTGGCCATTGGATTTGAGCTTCCTGGCATATCTTTTTAATTTGTCCTTTTAATGTTTGATTCATCCTTTCTACCTTTCCACTAGATTGTGGCCTCCACGGTGTATGTAAATCCCAGCTAATTCCAAGCATTTCACTAATTTCCTGTACTATTTTAGCTATAAAGTGTGGGCCTCGATCTGAAGAAATTCCTAAAGGTACCCCAAATCTAGGTATGATCTCTTTTAACAAAGTTTTTACTACTTCTCTAGCTTGATTCGTTCTACAGGGAAATGCTTCTAGCCACCCTGAAAAGGTACATACGTATACCAATAAATACTTAAACCCTTTTGATTTAGGTAATTCTGCAAAATCCACTTGCCAATAGTCACCTGGTTCTATTCCCACTTTCAAAGTTCCCATTTGAATTTGTTTTCGTATTACCGGATTATTCTTTAAACATACTGGACACTTCGCATTCACCCCTTTTGCTATTGTTAACATTTGTGCAGATATAATGCTCCGCTTTAAAAACTGCACCAATGCTTCTGCTCCCCAATGGCATTTATTATGTTCAGTTTGTATTATTCGTTTCATAATTGTAGCAGGCACTACTACTTGTCCATTACCTGTTACATACCATCCATGTGAATTCTTCTGTGCCTTTACCAAATCGGCTAATTTTTCATCTTCTTGGGTATAAAAGGGATTTACAGAGAGATGAGCAGTAATCGGGCTTACCTTAGTAGGTATTAGAGCTAATTCAGTCCATACTTGCCGTGCAGCAATTTTGGCTGCCTGGTCTGCCTTCATGTTTCCTTGTGCCACATCGCTGTCATCCCTCTGATGTCCTCGACAATGCATTACAGCCACTTGCTGAGGTAGTACCACAGCCTCTAATAACTGTAAGATCTCGGTTTGATATTTAATAATACTACCTTGAGCCGTCAACAATCCTCTTTCCTTCCATAAAGCTCCATGTATATGTATTATTCCAAAAGCGTATTTAGAATCTGTCCAAATATTCACTCTCTTATCCGTACTCGGTATTAAAGCCCGAATTAGAGCGACCAGTTCTGCCTTTTGCGCTGACGTTCCTGGCATTAATGCCTTTGCTTCAATTACTTCAAGCTTAGTAACCACAGCATATCCAGAATATCGTGTTCCATTCTCAACAAAGCTGCTACCGTCTGTAAATAATGTCCAGTCAGGATTTACAAGGGGAATATCTTTCAGATCTACCCTACTGGCGTAAGTTTGTTCGATCACCTCAATACAATCATGTTCCAGCTCGCCTTCCTCTATTTTGCTACCTAAAAATTCAGCGGGATTCAAACATGTTGTTATCTTTAAAAATATATCATCCTGTTCTCTCAATATTGCCTGATATTTCAACATTCTACTGGATGACAACCAATGACCCCCCTTTTGTTCCAAAACTGCAATCACCATGTGGGGCACAAATACTTCCATTTTTGTTCCCAATGTCAATTTTCTAGCTTCTTGGACTAACATTACAGTAGCAGCCACTGCTCGGAGGCAAGAAGGCCATCCGGCACTTACCGTATCCAACTGCTTGGAAAAATAGCCCACCGGTCTCTTCCATGATCCAATTCGTTGAGTTAAAACTCCAAGCGCTAGTCGTTGCCGCTCATGTACAAAGAGTTGAAATGTTTTTGTCAAATCAGGCAATCCTAATGCTGGGGCTTCTTGCAGAGCCTGTTTTAAGTCTTGAAAAGCCCTTTTACACTCTAAACTCCAAACTAATTGTGGCTCTTTTAAAGCTGCATACAGTGGTTTGGCTAACAGTCCATAATTCAAAATCCAGAGTCTGCACCACCCTGTCATTCCTAGAAAAGTTCGTAACTCGTGCAAATTTCTAGGTTCAGGGATGGCACAAATCGCTTGTATTCTATTCACCCCCAACCGTCTTTGTCCTTGGGAAATTTCACATCCCAGATATATCACTTTTTCCCGGGCAATTTGGGCTTTTTCCTTAGAAACTCGATAACCGCTCTGTCCCAGTAAATTTAATCACGCAACTGTAACAGTAATGCAGTTTTCATACCTTTCTGTCGCCACGAAAATGTCATCCACATATTGCAACAATAAGTATGCTTTTGATGGTAATTGAAAATATCCTTGCTCCTTCCAATCCTCCAGTTCTCGTGCCAGCTGATTCCCAAATATTGTAGGACTGTTTTTGAAGCCTTGTGGTAACCTGGTCCAGGTCAGCTGTCGTTTTCGTCCTGTATCCGGATTTTCCCATTCAAACGCAAATAATTTCCTACTTTGTAATGCCAATGGGATGCAGAAGAAAGCATCTTTTAAATCAATTACAGAAAAGTATCTAAATTGTTCTGCCACAGATGTTAACAATGTATAAGGATTTGCTACTACTGGATGTATATCTTTAACTATTTCGTTTACAGCTCTTAAATCTTGAACTAACCTATAATCTCCGTTAGGTTTTCTTATAGGAAATATTGGTGTATTATATTCAGATTCACATTCTTCTAACACATTGTGCATCAAAAATTTTGCAATTAATGGTGCTACCCCTTTCCTAGCTTCTAACTGTATAGGATATTGTCTAACTCTTACCGGTTGGACACCTTCTTTCAATTCTACTATGACAGGTTTTGCTGCTTTCGCTAATCCCGGTACTTGTGTCTCCCATACCCATGGTACTACAGCGTTTTCTACCTCTATTGGTATTGTTGTATTAGCTATTTCTTTTACTATAAATATTCTAGCTATTTCTTCCTCAGGTATCTGCAACTTAGCTTTTCCATTTTCAAATATTATTTTAGCATTAAATCTTGACAATAAATCTCGTCCTAACAAAGATGTAGGACAATCCGGTACATAGAGAAATTCATGATCTAATTCTTTACCCCTAAAATTTAGATGCAATGGCCGCAGAAAGGGCCGTTGCTCTGTTTTTCCTGTAGCTCCTACCACAGTTATCATCGTATCTCCTATCTTTCCTAAACAAGTATTTAAAACAGAATAAGTTGCCCCAGTATCTACCAATAATTGTTTCTCTTCCCCATCAATTTCTGTTGTCACTTTTAATCCATCACTTAGTCAGCTACTATGTTGCCCCAAATGTCCTAACATCATTGTTTCTGCCATTGGTGTTCCTCCTACTGAAGTCTGCTGGGCCAAATTCATTTTCACTGGGCACTCATTTTTCCAATGTCCCTGTTGTCTGCAAAACGCACACTGATTTATCCCTAGCTGATTTTGAGGTATTCCCCGCATGCCTCCTACCCTGTATCCTCCTCGACCTCGTCCTCTACTTCTGCCTCTTATTCCTTGATTTACTCGTTGTAACATTGCTAATAATCCTGCCTGATTTCTCTTTGTGGTTTTTTTTTTTTTTTTCTCCCTATTATTGTACACTTTCCAGCTGATTGCTTCCAAATTACTAAATCTCCTGGGGAAAAAGGAACTTTCCCATATACTTTATCAGTCCCCGAAATTGCCTCTCGTAAAGGGGCTAATAATACTTTACTGTTTTGCTCTTGTTCCTTCCTCCCTTGTCTTGTTCTCTGTGCAATTGGGGTTCGTTGCGCTTGTCTTGGGCATGATGAATGCCCTGGCGAACCCTTCGGTGTTAACTTAATCTGGATCGCTCCAGTATTAATTGATTCTGACGGTTTTACCGCCTTAATACTATCAGTATCACTATCGTCCCCTGCATCTATATCGGACATCACAGGGGCCGTCGGTGATGCTAAAAGTGATACCTCCTCTGGCTCTCTTATTGAATTTTGTATTGCCAAACAAGTCATACACTTCTTATTACCTACACATCCTTCACATTTTGTTTTATCTTTTTTTCGGGATGTACCAACAACATTCCACATTCTCTCTGCATATCTGGATGATTACGTATATCATAAAATAGATCAACATATGGTACTTCATCCCATTTTTCAAGTTCTTAACAATATCTCATTAATGGACCTATAACACCCGGATCTAAACTTCCGTGTTCAGGCCACCGGGGTCCATCATACTCATATTGTGGCCACCAATTCGTACAATAATCTATAAATCGACTTTTACTCATACTCTGAAAATATCCCGCACTTTTCCAATGCTTTAATAAACATCCTAACGGAGAATTATCCGGTATTACCATGGTCTTACACATTCACTCCACACACACACACACACTAAATCTACGGGGTAGAAAACGGAAAGATAGCCTCTGATGGGAAACAAAAGACCAAACCAAACTCACAAGACAGCCACGTATGTCCGTGAGTGCTGGACCTGCGGGGCTTTCGCTCCGTCTGACGGCCAGCGCCTAGGCTTCCACAGACCAGACCTCGAGCTCGTTAGCCCAACCTTGCGTGAATCGCCGTCACGTCTTATTAGGCAGGCACCCGACCAAATATTACAATAAAGCACCTTCGGGCTTACCACTTTGGGACGTCAGGAGCAGCGCAGAGCGGGCGCAGCCGATGGCTCCCCGAGAATTCCTCGGTGCCGGCACGGAGCAAAATCGGAAAGCGAACCGTCAACACTACTCCCGAAGTCCCATCTGGGTCGCCAGAAAACTGTTGCCCGTAAAGAAACACATAACTACGAAAGCAGTTATATGCGGTGCTTTATTCGGGGCCCGGGGTCTCAGGGACTCATGTCCAAAGCTGAGAATCCCAAATCCCCGTTTAACTTGGTTAATATTTATAGTGTTCGGTTACGTAACATAATCAACAGAATTGCTAAGCTACATGATTGTTTCCCATTTATAGTTTCTTCAGTTACTGTTGCCAAGATTTGCTTATCATTTACCTAGTTCATCAGATTGTGCTGTACCCAGTTCATCAGATTGTACTGTACCCACTTCATCAGATTGTACTGTACCCAACACCTGCAATTATACCTTCATCTTGTCTACCAAGTATAACCTATTCTAATCAATATAATGTAACAATTCCCCCCTTTGAAAATACTTCAAGTCTTCCAGACTGCAAGGATTTTCATCATCAGTTCCGCAGATTTCCATATTCTTTGGACCGTCTCAAACTGGTGATTGTAGCTGCAATGAATTATTTCCAATGTCTTCATATCTCGGGGGAAGTTCATGATTCTTCCTGGTAACAGCTTTTAAAATTTTCCCCAAGCGTTGCCGTTCCTTATTAACAATATTTTGAATCAAACGCAACACTCCCATAATAGCTAACATAATAATTATAATTATTATACACCATTGAATTAAAGATGCTACCCAACCAGAGATGTTCAATCCAAATGACTTTGCTAAAGCAGCAACCCAATTATGGGTACTTTCTTCTCTTTCTTCCTCAGTTGCATGTTCAATTTGCGTTAGCTGAGACAAATCACGTTCTACCGCGGCTGTAACATTCGGAATATGTACACAACAATGATCAATCTTATCTCGTAAATAACCACATACTCCATGTTCTTTTAGCAACAGCATATCTAATGCCATTCTATTTTGCAGGGTCATTTTTGTGGTTGCCTGTAATTGTAAGTTTATTTCCTTAAATCCTTCTTTAGTCACTCTTGCTAGCCTTTCCGTTTGTCCTAACAACCGGTACAACATTTCTCTATTCCGATAAGTACTAATTGGAGCAAACAATGATTCTAAAGCCCAACCTAACTTCACACCGGATGATGGTTCTTGCCAATCATCATCATCCTTTATTTCTCTCTTCATTATCCATAAATTTTCTAATCTACCCTTAAATGGCGCTTTCTTCCAAATTGGGCAGAGAGTTGGTAACCCTAAAGTTATTTCAGTCACCAACCCATCCAAGGGGAGGTGAGTCGTCCATTGTCCATCACTTGTAACCCAAACTAAATTTCCTGTGCTCCTGATCGTAGTTCTACAATCTATTCCCACTCCGAATTGTATTACAGGTTCACTCATGGAGTATTTAATTCCTCTACAGGCACAACCTGTCCTTAATGCAAGGACCACAGGTGGAAAGGTAGCTTCACTTTCGGGGTGTCACAAGTGTATACTTTTGTACAGTTCTAGACTGGGTGTTTTTCAGCTAACTTTCTTTTGCATTGGATTTTCTTGTGTTTCCTGTTGTGGCGCCTGGATTATTTGTATTGGTTGCATTTCGTCTTTTTCCAAATCTTTTAACTCTCTCCTGGCTCTGTTTCTTTTCTGCATAGGTTCTGATTTTGCAGTAACCTCTAATGCCCTTTTTCCATAATCAAAACTCTCTTTAATCCAAACAATACAGGTGTAGTTTCCTACATCTGTCTTACTTACATTTCGCAATGATAAAATCATAGTACCCCTTCGTGTATCACTATCCCATCGGATTGTGAACCCAGTTGACAATTTGGACTCATTCTTCTGCCAATAGCAACTAATGTCTTGGATTGAACTTCTCATATCTCCAACAAAATCACAAGTCAAATTTACATCCATTCGTTCTTCTATATGTACAGTAGCATATGTATGTATTATTTGAGCGAAACCATTACTTAATCCTACCCAGCATAGTATTACCAAGATGTAAATCTCAGTTTTGTAGGAGTGATCATTTTTACCCCCCATTGTGATGGTACCTTCTTCACTCTGGTATAATGAATCCAATTATCAATTCCTGCTACTTTCACAGCGGTAAATGTTATCAATAGCACCAAATAAAGTCCATGCCACTGTTCCTTTAAAGGCTCCGTTTGCCAATTTCGAACATACGCTTGGTCTCCTGGTTGATTCTCCAACGGCAAAGGGCGATTCCAGATGATCGCGGCACGTAAGGCTGTGAGTAATCTGCTTAAAGAAATTATATAACTATAAACATCTTGATCTCCTTGGAGGTGTAAATCTGCACTTCCCATTCCCTTCGTTGGTGCAGTATATGGCTTACCGTACAGAATTTCATAGGGACTTACAGACAACCCTTCTCTAGGTTTTATACGAATTCTCAATAAAGCAAGGGGCAATGCCTGTGGCCATTGGATTTGAGCTTCCTGGCATATCTTTTTAATTTGTCCTTTTAATGTTTGATTCATCCTTTCTACCTTTCCACTAGATTGTGGCCTCCATGGTGTATGTAAATCCCAGCTAATTCCAAGCATTTCACTAATTTCCTGTACTATTTTAGCTATAAAGTGTGGGCCTCGATCTGAAGAAATTCCTAAAGGTACCCCAAATCTAGGTATGATCTCTTTTAACAAAGTTTTTACTACTTCTCTAGCTTGATTCGTTCTACAGGGAAATGCTTCTAGCCACCCTGAAAAGGTACATACGTATACCAATAAATACTTAAACCCTTTTGATTTAGGTAATTCTGCAAAATCCACTTGCCAATAGTCACCTGGTTCTATTCCCACTTTCAAAGTTCCCATTGGAATTTGTTTTCGTATTACCGGATTATTCTTTAAACATACTGGACACTTCGCATTCACCCCTTTTGCTATTGTTAACATTTGTGCAGATATAATGCTCCGCTTTAAAAACTGCACCAATGCTTCTGCTCCCCAATGGCATTTATTATGTTCAGTTTGTATTATTCGTTTCATAATTGTAGCAGGCACTACTACTTGTCCATTACCTGTTACATACCATCCATGTGAATTCTTCTGTGCCTTTACCAAATCGGCTAATTTTTCATCTTCTTGGGTATAAAAGGGATTTACAGAGAGATGAGCAGTAATCGGGCTTACCTTAGTAGGTATTAGAGCTAATTCAGTCCATACTTGCCGTGCAGCAATTTTGGCTGCCTGGTCTGCCTTCATGTTTCCTTGTGCCACATCGCTGTCATCCCTCTGATGTCCTCGACAATGCATTACAGCCACTTGCTGAGGTAGTACCACAGCCTCTAATAACTGTAAGATCTCGGTTTGATATTTAATAATACTACCTTGAGCCGTCAACAATCCTCTTTCCTTCCATAAAGCTCCATGTATATGTATTATTCCAAAAGCGTATTTAGAATCTGTCCAAATATTCACTCTCTTATCCGTACTCGGTATTAAAGCCCGAATTAGAGCGACCAGTTCTGCCTTTTGCGCTGACGTTCCTGGCATTAATGCCTTTGCTTCAATTACTTCAAGCTTAGTAACCACAGCATATCCAGAATATCGTGTTCCATTCTCAACAAAGCTGCTACCGTCTGTAAATAATGTCCAGTCAGGATTTACAAGGGGAATATCTTTCAGATCTACCCTACTGGCGTAAGTTTGTTCGATCACCTCAATACAATCATGTTCCAGCTCGCCTTCCTCTATTTTGCTACCTAAAAATTCAGCGGGATTCAAACATGTTGTTATCTTTAAAAATATATCATCCTGTTCTCTCAATATTGCCTGATATTTCAACATTCTACTGGATGACAACCAATGACCCCCCTTTTGTTCCAAAACTGCAATCACCATGTGGGGCACAAATACTTCCATTTTTGTTCCCAATGTCAATTTTCTAGCTTCTTGGACTAACGTTACAGTAGCAGCCACTGCTCGGAGGCAAGAAGGCCATCCGGCACTTACCATATCCAACTGCTTGGAAAAATAGCCCACCGGTCTCTTCCATGATCCAATTCGTTGAGTTAAAACTCCAAGCGCTAGTCGTTGCCGCTCATGTACAAAGAGTTGAAATGTTTTTGTCAAATCAGGCAATCCTAATGCTGGGGCTTCTTGCAGAGCCTGTTTTAAGTCTTGAAAAGCCCTTTTACACTCTAAACTCCAAACTAATTGTGGCTCTTTTAAAGCTGCATACAGTGGTTTGGCTAACAGTCCATAATTCAAAATCCAGAGTCTGCACCACCCTGTCATTCCTAGAAAAGTTCGTAACTCGTGCAAATTTCTAGGTTCAGGGATGGCACAAATCGCTTGTATTCTATTCACCCCCAACCGTCTTTGTCCTTGGGAAATTTCACATCCCAGATATATCACTTTTTCCCGGGCAATTTGGGCTTTTTCCTTAGAAACTCGATAACCGCTCTGTCCCAGTAAATTTAATCACGCAACTGTAACAGTAATGCAGTTTTCATACCTTTCTGTCGCCACGAAAATGTCATCCACATATTGCAACAATAAGTATGCTTTTGATGGTAATTGAAAATATCCTTGCTCCTTCCAATCCTCCAGTTCTCGTGCCAGCTGATTCCCAAATATTGTAGGACTGTTTTTGAAGCCTTGTGGTAACCTGGTCCAGGTCAGCTGTCGTTTTCGTCCTGTATCCGGATTTTCCCATTCAAACGCAAATAATTTCCTACTTTGTAATGCCAATGGGATGCAGAAGAAAGCATCTTTTAAATCAATTACAGAAAAGTATCTAAATTGTTCTGCCACAGATGTTAACAATGTATAAGGATTTGCTACTACTGGATGTATATCTTTAACTATTTCGTTTACAGCTCTTAAATCTTGAACTAACCTATAATCTCCGTTAGGTTTTCTTATAGGAAATATTGGTGTATTATATTCAGATTCACATTCTTCTAACACATTGTGCATCAAAAATTTTGCAATTAATGGTGCTACCCCTTTCCTAGCTTCTAACTGTATAGGATATTGTCTAACTCTTACCGGTTGGACACCTTCTTTCAATTCTACTATGACAGGTTTTGCTGCTTTCGCTAATCCCGGTACTTGTGTCTCCCATACCCATGGTACTACAGCGTTTTCTACCTCTATTGGTATTGTTGTATTAGCTATTTCTTTTACTATAAATATTCTAGCTATTTCTTCCTCAGGTATCTGCAACTTAGCTTTTCCATTTTCAAATATTATTTTAGCATTAAATCTTGACAATAAATCTCGTCCTAACAAAGATGTAGGACAATCCGGTACATAGAGAAATTCATGATCTAATTCTTTACCCCTAAAATTTAGATGCAATGGCCGCAGAAAGGGCCGTTGCTCTGTTTTTCCTGTAGCTCCTACCACAGTTATCATCGTATCTCCTATCTTTCCTAAACAAGTATTTAAAACAGAATAAGTTGCCCCAGTATCTACCAATAATTGTTTCTCTTCCCCATCAATTTCTGTTGTCACTTTTAATCCATCACTTAGTCAGCTACTATGTTGCCCCAAATGTCCTAACATCATTGTTTCTGCCATTGGTGTTCCTCCTACTGAAGTCTGCTGGGCCAAATTCATTTTCACTGGGCACTCATTTTTCCAATGTCCCTGTTGTCTGCAAAACGCACACTGATTTATCCCTAGCTGATTTTGAGGTATTCCCCGCATGCCTCCTACCCTGTATCCTCCTCGACCTCGTCCTCTACTTCTGCCTCTTATTCCTTGATTTACTCGTTGTAACATTGCTAATAATCCTGCCTGATTTCTCTTTGTGGTTTTTTTTTTTTTTTTTTTCTCCCTATTATTGTACACTTTCCAGCTGATTGCTTCCAAATTACTAAATCTCCTGGGGAAAAAGGAACTTTCCCATATACTTTATCAGTCCCCGAAATTGCCTCTCGTAAAGGGGCTAATAATACTTTACTGTTTTGCTCTTGTTCCTTCCTCCCTTGTCTTGTTCTCTGTGCAATTGGGGTTCGTTGCGCTTGTCTTGGGCATGATGAATGCCCTGGCGAACCCTTCGGTGTTAACTTAATCTGGATCGCTCCAGTATTAATTGATTCTGACGGTTTTACCGCCTTAATACTATCAGTATCACTATCGTCCCCTGCATCTATATCGGACATCACAGGGGCCGTCGGTGATGCTAAAAGTGATACCTCCTCTGGCTCTCTTATTGAATTTTGTATTGCCAAACAAGTCATACGCTTCTTATTACCTACACATCCTTCACATTTTGTTTTATCTTTTTTTCGGGATGTACCAACAACATTCCACATTCTCTCTGCATATCTGGATGATTACGTATATCATAAAATAGATCAACATATGGTACTTCATCCCATTTTTCAAGTTCTTAACAATATCTCATTAATGGACCTATAACACCCGGATCTAAACTTCCGTGTTCAGGCCACCGGGGTCCATCATACTCATATTGTGGCCACCAATTCGTACAATAATCTATAAATCGACTTTTACTCATACTCTGAAAATATCCCGCACTTTTCCAATGCTTTAATAAACATCCTAACGGAGA
This sequence comes from Apteryx mantelli, assembly GCF_036417845.1. Lineage (NCBI taxonomy): Eukaryota > Metazoa > Chordata > Aves > Apterygiformes > Apterygidae > Apteryx > Apteryx mantelli. Next base: position 67,706 of record NW_027118471.1, read on the forward strand.
ATTATCCGGTATTACCATGGTCTTACACATTCACTCCACACACACACACTAAATCTACAGGGTAGAAAACGGAAAGATAGCCTCTGATGGGAAACAAAAGACCAAACCAAACTCACGAGACAGCCACGTATGTCCGTGAGTGCTGGACCTGCGGGGCTTTCGCTCCGTCTGACGGCCAGCGCCTAGGCTTCCACAGACCAGACCTCGAGCTCGTTAGCCCAACCTTGCGTGAATCGCCGTCACGTCTTATTAGGCAGGCACCCGACCAAATATTACAATAAAGCACCTTCGGGCTTACCACTTTGGGACGTCAGGAGCAGCGCAGAGCGGGCGCAGCCGATGGCTCCCCGAGAATTCCTCGGTGCCGGCACGGAGCAAAATCGGAAAGCGAACCGTCAACACTACTCCCGAAGTCCCATCTGGGTCGCCAGAAAACTGTTGCCCGTAAAGAAACACATAACTACGAAAGCAGTTATATGCGGTGCTTTATTCGGGGCCCGGGGTCTCAGGGACTCATGTCCAAAGCTGAGAATCCCAAATCCCCGTTTAACTTGGTTAATATTTATAGTGTTCGGTTACGTAACATAATCAACAGAATTGCTAAGCTACATGATTGTTTCCCATTTATAGTTTCTTCAGTTACTGTTGCCAAGATTTGCTTATCATTTACCTAGTTCATCAGATTGTGCTGTACCTAGTTCATCAGATTGTACTGTACCCACTTCATCAGATTGTACTGTACCCAACACCTGCAATTATACCTTCATCTTGTCTACCAAGTATAACCTATTCTAATCAATATAATGTAACAATTCCCCCCTTTGAAAATACTTCAAGTCTTCCAGACTGCAAGGATTTTCATCATCAGTTCCGCAGATTTCCATATTCTTTGGACCGTCTCAAACTGGTGATTGTAGCTGCAATGAATTATTTCCAATGTCTTCATATCTCGGGGGAAGTTCATGATTCTTCCTGGTAACAGCTTTTAAAATTTTCCCCAAGCGTTGCCGTTCCTTATTAACAATATTTTGAATCAAACGCAACACTCCCATAATAGCTAACATAATAATTATAATTATTATACACCATTGAATTAAAGATGCTACCCAACCAGAGATGTTCAATCCAAATGACTTTGCTAAAGCAGCAACCCAATTATGGGTACTTTCTTCTCTTTCTTCCTCAGTTGCATGTTCAATTTGCGTTAGCTGAGACAAATCATGTTCTACCGCGGCTGTAACATTCGGAATATGTACACAACAATGATCAATCTTATCTCGTAAATAACCACATACTCCATGTTCTTTTAGCAACAGCATATCTAATGCCATTCTATTTTGCAGGGTCATTTTTGTGGTTGCCTGTAATTGTAAGTTTATTTCCTTAAATCCTTCTTTAGTCACTCTTGCTAGCCTTTCCGTTTGTCCTAACAACCGGTACAACATTTCTCTATTCCGATAAGTACTAATTGGAGCAAACAATGATTCTAAAGCCCAACCTAACTTCACACCGGATGATGGTTCTTGCCAATCATCATCATCCTTTATTTCTCTCTTCATTATCCATAAATTTTCTAATCTACCCTTAAATGGCGCTTTCTTCCAAATTGGGCAGAGAGTTGGTAACCCTAAAGTTATTTCAGTCACCAACCCATCCAAGGGGAGGTGAGTCGTCCATTGTCCATCACTTGTAACCCAAACTAAATTTCCTGTGCTCCTGATCGTAGTTCTACAATCTATTCCCACTCCGAATTGTATTACAGGTTCACTCATGGAGTATTTAATTCCTCTACAGGCACAACCTGTCCTTAATGCAAGGACCACAGGTGGAAAGGTAGCTTCACTTTCGGGGTGGCACAAGTGTATACTTTTGTACAGTTCTAGACTGGGTGTTTTTCAGCTAACTTTCTTTTGCATTGGATTTTCTTGTGTTTCCTGTTGTGGCGCCTGGATTATTTGTATTGGTTGCATTTCGTCTTTTTCCAAATCTTTTAACTCTCTCCTGGCTCTGTTTCTTTTCTGCATAGGTTCTGATTTTGCAGTAACCTCTAATGCCCTTTTTCCATAATCAAAACTCTCTTTAATCCAAACAATACAGGTGTAGTTTCCTACATCTGTCTTACTTACATTTCGCAATGATAAAATCATAGTACCCCTTCGTGTATCACTATCCCATCGGATTGTGAACCCAGTTGACAATTTGGACTCATTCTTCTGCCAATAGCAACTAATGTCTTGGATTGAACTTCTCATATCTCCAACAAAATCACAAGTCAAATTTACATCCATTCGTTCTTCTATATGTACAGTAGCATATGTATGTATTATTTGAGCGAAACCATTACTTAATCCTACCCAGCATAGTATTACCAAGATGTAAATCTCAGTTTTGTAGGAGTGATCATTTTTACCCCCCATTGTGATGGTACCTTCTTCACTCTGGTATAATGAATCCAATTATCAATTCCTGCTACTTTCACAGCGGTAAATGTTATCAATAGCACCAAATAAAGTCCATGCCACTGTTCCTTTAAAGGCTCCGTTTGCCAATTTCGAACATACGCTTGGTCTCCTGGTTGATTCTCCAACGGCAAAGGGCGATTCCAGATGATCGCGGCACGTAAGGCTGTGAGTAATCTGCTTAAAGAAATTATATAACTATAAACATCTTGATCTCCTTGGAGGTGTAAATCTGCACTTCCCATTCCCTTCGTTGGTGCAGTATATGGCTTACCGTACAGAATTTCATAGGGACTTACAGACAACCCTTCTCTAGGTTTTATACGAATTCTCAATAAAGCAAGGGGCAATGCCTGTGGCCATTGGATTTGAGCTTCCTGGCATATCTTTTTAATTTGTCCTTTTAATGTTTGATTCATCCTTTCTACCTTTCCACTAGATTGTGGCCTCCATGGTGTATGTAAATCCCAGCTAATTCCAAGCATTTCACTAATTTCCTGTACTATTTTAGCTATAAAGTGTGGGCCTCGATCTGAAGAAATTCCTAAAGGTACCCCAAATCTAGGTATGATCTCTTTTAACAAAGTTTTTACTACTTCTCTAGCTTGATTTGTTCTACAGGGAAATGCTTCTAGCCACCCTGAAAAGGTACATACGTATACCAATAAATACTTAAACCCTTTTGATTTAGGTAATTCTGCAAAATCCACTTGCCAATAGTCACCTGGTTCTATTCCCACTTTCAAAGTTCCCATTGGAATTTGTTTTCGTATTACCGGATTATTCTTTAAACATACTGGACACTTCGCATTCACCCCTTTTGCTATTGTTAACATTTGTGCAGATATAATGCTCCGCTTTAAAAACTGCACCAATGCTTCTGCTCCCCAATGGCATTTATTATGTTCAGTTTGTATTATTCGTTTCATAATTGTAGCAGGCACTACTACTTGTCCATTACCTGTTACATACCATCCATGTGAATTCTTCTGTGCCTTTACCAAATCGGCTAATTTTTCATCTTCTTGGGTATAAAAGGGATTTACAGAGAGATGAGCAGTAATCGGGCTTACCTTAGTAGGTATTAGAGCTAATTCAGTCCATACTTGCCGTGCAGCAATTTTGGCTGCCTGGTCTGCCTTCATGTTTCCTTGTGCCACATCGCTGTCATCCCTCTGATGTCCTCGACAATGCATTACAGCCACTTGCTGAGGTAGTACCACAGCCTCTAATAACTGTAAGATCTCGGTTCGATATTTAATAATACTACCTTGAGCCGTCAACAATCCTCTTTCCTTCCATAAAGCTCCATGTATATGTATTATTCCAAAAGCGTATTTAGAATCTGCCCAAATATTCACTCTCTTATCCGTACTCGGTATTAAAGCCCGAATTAGAGCGACCAGTTCTGCCTTTTGCGCTGACGTTCCTGGCATTAATGCCTTTGCTTCAATTACTTCAAGCTTAGTAACCACAGCATATCCAGAATATCGTGTTCCATTCTCAACAAAGCTGCTACCGTCTGTAAATAATGTCCAGTCAGGATTTACAAGGGGAATATCTTTCAGATCTACCCTACTGGCGTAAGTTTGTTCGATCACCTCAATACAATCATGTTCCAGCTCGCCTTCCTCTATTTTGCTACCTAAAAATTCAGCGGGATTCAAACATGTTGTTATCTTTAAAAATATATCATCCTGTTCTCTCAATATTGCCTGATATTTCAACATTCTACTGGATGACAACCAATGACCCCCCTTTTGTTCCAAAACTGCAATCACCATGTGGGGCACAAATACTTCCATTTTTGTTCCCAATGTCAATTTTCTAGCTTCTTGGACTAACGTTACAGTAGCAGCCACTGCTCGGAGGCAAGAAGGCCATCCGGCACTTACCATATCCAACTGCTTGGAAAAATAGCCCACCGGTCTCTTCCATGATCCAATTCGTTGAGTTAAAACTCCAAGCGCTAGTCGTTGCCGCTCATGTACAAAGAGTTGAAATGTTTTTGTCAAATCAGGCAATCCTAATGCTGGGGCTTCTTGCAGAGCCTGTTTTAAGTCTTGAAAAGCCCTTTTACACTCTAAACTCCAAACTAATTGTGGCTCTTTTAAAGCTGCATACAGTGGTTTGGCTAACAGTCCATAATTCAAAATCCAGAGTCTGCACCACCCTGTCATTCCTAGAAAAGTTCGTAACTCGTGCAAATTTCTAGGTTCAGGGATGGCACAAATCGCTTGTATTCTATTCACCCCCAACCGTCTTTGTCCTTGGGAAATTTCACATCCCAGATATATCACTTTTTCCCGGGCAATTTGGGCTTTTTCCTTAGAAACTCGATAACCGCTCTGTCCCAGTAAATTTAATCACGCAACTGTAACAGTAATGCAGTTTTCATACCTTTCTGTCGCCACGAAAATGTCATCCACATATTGCAACAATAAGTATGCTTTTGATGGTAATTGAAAATATCCTTGCTCCTTCCAATCCTCCAGTTCTCGTGCCAGCTGATTCCCAAATATTGTAGGACTGTTTTTGAAGCCTTGTGGTAACCTGGTCCAGGTCAGCTGTCGTTTTCGTCCTGTATCCGGATTTTCCCATTCAAACGCAAATAATTTCCTACTTTGTAATGCCAATGGGATGCAGAAGAAAGCATCTTTTAAATCAATTACAGAAAAGTATCTAAATTGTTCTGCCACAGATGTTAACAATGTATAAGGATTTGCTACTACTGGATGTATATCTTTAACTATTTCGTTTACAGCTCTTAAATCTTGAACTAACCTATAATCTCCGTTAGGTTTTCTTATAGGAAATATTGGTGTATTATATTCAGATTCACATTCTTCTAACACATTGTGCATCAAAAATTTTGCAATTAATGGTGCTACCCCTTTCCTAGCTTCTAACTGTATAGGATATTGTCTAACTCTTACCGGTTGGACACCTTCTTTCAATTCTACTATGACAGGTTTTGCTGCTTTCGCTAATCCCGGTACTTGTGTCTCCCATACCCATGGTACTACAGCGTTTTCTACCTCTATTGGTATTGTTGTATTAGCTATTTCTTTTACTATAAATATTCTAGCTATTTCTTCCTCAGGTATCTGCAACTTAGCTTTTCCATTTTCAAATATTATTTTAGCATTAAATCTTGACAATAAATCTCGTCCTAACAAAGATGTAGGACAATCCGGTACATAGAGAAATTCATGATCTAATTCTTTACCCCTAAAATTTAGATGCAATGGCCGCAGAAAGGGCCGTTGCTCTGTTTTTCCTGTAGCTCCTACCACAGTTATCATCGTATCTCCTATCTTTCCTAAACAAGTATTTAAAACAGAATAAGTTGCCCCAGTATCTACCAATAATTGTTTCTCTTCCCCATCAATTTCTGTTGTCACTTTTAATCCATCACTTAGTCAGCTACTATGTTGCCCCAAATGTCCTAACATCATTGTTTCTGCCATTGGTGTTCCTCCTACTGAAGTCTGCTGGGCCAAATTCATTTTCACTGGGCACTCATTTTTCCAATGTCCCTGTTGTCTGCAAAACGCACACTGATTTATCCCTAGCTGATTTTGAGGTATTCCCCGCATGCCTCCTACCCTGTATCCTCCTCGACCTCGTCCTCTACTTCTGCCTCTTATTCCTTGATTTACTCGTTGTAACATTGCTAATAATCCTGCCTGATTTCTCTTTGTGGTTTTTTTTTTTTTTTTTCTCCCTATTATTGTACACTTTCCAGCTGATTGCTTCCAAATTACTAAATCTCCTGGGGAAAAAGGAACTTTCCCATATACTTTATCAGTCCCCGAAATTGCCTCTCGTAAAGGGGCTAATAATACTTTACTGTTTTGCTCTTGTTCCTTCCTCCCTTGTCTTGTTCTCTGTGCAATTGGGGTTCGTTGCGCTTGTCTTGGGCATGATGAATGCCCTGGCGAACCCTTCGGTGTTAACTTAATCTGGATCGCTCCAGTATTAATTGATTCTGACGGTTTTACCGCCTTAATACTATCAGTATCACTATCGTCCCCTGCATCTATATCGGACATCACAGGGGCCGTCGGTGATGCTAAAAGTGATACCTCCTCTGGCTCTCTTATTGAATTTTGTATTGCCAAACAAGTCATACGCTTCTTATTACCTACACATCCTTCACATTTTGTTTTATCTTTTTTTCGGGATGTACCAACAACATTCCACATTCTCTCTGCATATCTGGATGATTACGTATATCATAAAATAGATCAACATATGGTACTTCATCCCATTTTTCAAGTTCTTAACAATATCTCATTAATGGACCTATAACACCCGGATCTAAACTTCCGTGTTCAGGCCACCGGGGTCCATCATACTCATATTGTGGCCACCAATTCGTACAATAATCTATAAATCGACTTTTACTCATACTCTGAAAATATCCCGCACTTTTCCAATGCTTTAATAAACATCCTAACGGAGAATTATCCGGTATTACCATGGTCTTACACATTCACTCCACACACACACACACACTAAATCTACGGGGTAGAAAACGGAAAGATAGCCTCTGATGGGAAACAAAAGACCAAACCAAACTCACGAGACAGCCACGTATGTCCGTGAGTGCTGGACCTGCGGGGCTTTCGCTCCGTCTGACGGCCAGCGCCTAGGCTTCCACAGACCAGACCTCGAGCTCGTTAGCCCAACCTTGCGTGAATCGCCGTCACGTCTTATTAGGCAGGCACCCGACCAAATATTACAATAAAGCACCTTCGGGCTTACCACTTTGGGACGTCAGGAGCAGCGCAGAGCGGGCGCAGCCGATGGCTCCCCGAGAATTCCTCGGTGCCGGCACGGAGCAAAATCGGAAAGCGAACCGTCAACACTACTCCCGAAGTCCCATCTGGGTCGCCAGAAAACTGTTGCCCGTAAAGAAACACATAACTACGAAAGCAGTTATATGCGGTGCTTTATTCGGGGCCCGGGGTCTCAGGGACTCATGTCCAAAGCTGAGAATCCCAAATCCCCGTTTAACTTGGTTAATATTTATAGTGTTCGGTTACGTAACATAATCAACAGAATTGCTAAGCTACATGATTGTTTCCCATTTATAGTTTCTTCAGTTACTGTTGCCAAGATTTGCTTATCATTTACCTAGTTCATCAGATTGTGCTGTACCTAGTTCATCAGATTGTACTGTACCCAGTTCATCAGATTGTACTGTACCCAACACCTGCAATTATACCTTCATCTTGTCTACCAAGTATAACCTATTCTAATCAATATAATGTAACAATTCCCCCCTTTGAAAATACTTCAAGTCTTCCAGACTGCAAGGATTTTCATCATCAGTTCCGCAGATTTCCATATTCTTTGGACCGTCTCAAACTGGTGATTGTAGCTGCAATGAATTATTTCCAATGTCTTCATATCTCGGGGGAAGTTCATGATTCTTCCTGGTAACAGCTTTTAAAATTTTCCCCAAGCGTTGCCGTTCCTTATTAACAATATTTTGAATCAAACGCAACACTCCCATAATAGCTAACATAATAATTATAATTATTATACACCATTGAATTAAAGATGCTACCCAACCAGAGATGTTCAATCCAAATGACTTTGCTAAAGCAGCAACCCAATTATGGGTACTTTCTTCTCTTTCTTCCTCAGTTGCATGTTCAATTTGCGTTAGCTGAGACAAATCATGTTCTACCGCGGCTGTAACATTCGGAATATGTACACAACAATGATCAATCTTATCTCGTAAATAACCACATACTCCATGTTCTTTTAGCAACAGCATATCTAATGCCATTCTATTTTGCAGGGTCATTTTTGTGGTTGCCTGTAATTGTAAGTTTATTTCCTTAAATCCTTCTTTAGTCACTCTTGCTAGCCTTTCCGTTTGTCCTAACAACCGGTACAACATTTCTCTATTCCGATAAGTACTAATTGGAGCAAACAATGATTCTAAAGCCCAACCTAACTTCACACCGGATGATGGTTCTTGCCAATCATCATCATCCTTTATTTCTCTCTTCATTATCCATAAATTTTCTAATCTACCCTTAAATGGCGCTTTCTTCCAAATTGGGCAGAGAGTTGGTAACCCTAAAGTTATTTCAGTCACCAACCCATCCAAGGGGAGGTGAGTCGTCCATTGTCCATCACTTGTAACCCAAACTAAATTTCCTGTGCTCCTGATCGTAGTTCTACAATCTATTCCCACTCCGAATTGTATTACAGGTTCACTCATGGAGTATTTAATTCCTCTACAGGCACAACCTGTCCTTAATGCAAGGACCACAGGTGGAAAGGTAACTTCACTTTCGGGGTGTCACAAGTGTATACTTTTGTACAGTTCTAGACTGGGTGTTTTTCAGCTAACTTTCTTTTGCATTGGATTTTCTTGTGTTTCCTGTTGTGGCGCCTGGATTATTTGTATTGGTTGCATTTCGTCTTTTTCCAAATCTTTTAACTCTCTCCTGGCTCTGTTTCTTTTCTGCATAGGTTCTGATTTTGCAGTAACCTCTAATGCCCTTTTTCCATAATCAAAACTCTCTTTAATCCAAACAATACAGGTGTAGTTTCCTACATCTGTCTTACTTACATTTCGCAATGATAAAATCATAGTACCCCTTCGTGTATCACTATCCCATCGGATTGTGAACCCAGTTGACAATTTGGACTCATTCTTCTGCCAATAGCAACTAATGTCTTGGATTGAACTTCTCATATCTCCAACAAAATCACAAGTCAAATTTACATCCATTCGTTCTTCTATATGTACAGTAGCATATGTATGTATTATTTGAGCGAAACCATTACTTAATCCTACCCAGCATAGTATTACCAAGATGTAAATCTCAGTTTTGTAGGAGTGATCATTTTTACCCCCCATTGTGATGGTACCTTCTTCACTCTGGTACAATGAATCCAATTATCAATTCCTGCTACTTTCACAGCGGTAAATGTTATCAATAGTACCAAATAAAGTCCATGCCACTGTTCCTTTAAAGGCTCCGTTTGCCAATTTCGAACATACGCTTGGTCTCCTGGTTGATTCTCCAACGGCAAAGGGCGATTCCAGATGATCGCGGCACGTAAGGCTGTGAGTAATCTGCTTAAAGAAATTATATAACTATAAACATCTTGATCTCCTTGGAGGTGTAAATCTGCACTTCCCATTCCCTTCGTTGGTGCAGTATATGGCTTACCGTACAGAATTTCATAGGGACTTACAGACAACCCTTCTCTAGGTTTTATACGAATTCTCAATAAAGCAAGGGGCAATGCCTGTGGCCATTGGATTTGAGCTTCCTGGCATATCTTTTTAATTTGTCCTTTTAATGTTTGATTCATCCTTTCTACCTTTCCACTAGATTGTGGCCTCCACGGTGTATGTAAATCCCAGCTAATTCCAAGCATTTCACTAATTTCCTGTACTATTTTAGCTATAAAGTGTGGGCCTCGATCTGAAGAAATTCCTAAAGGTACCCCAAATCTAGGTATGATCTCTTTTAACAAAGTTTTTACTACTTCTCTAGCTTGATTCGTTCTACAGGGAAATGCTTCTAGCCACCCTGAAAAGGTACATACGTATACCAATAAATACTTAAACCCTTTTGATTTAGGTAATTCTGCAAAATCCACTTGCCAATAGTCACCTGGTTCTATTCCCACTTTCAAAGTTCCCATTGGAATTTGTTTTCGTATTACCGGATTATTCTTTAAACATACTGGACACTTCGCATTCACCCCTTTTGCTATTGTTAACATTTGTGCAGATATAATGCTCCGCTTTAAAAACTGCACCAATGCTTCTGCTCCCCAATGGCATTTATTATGTTCAGTTTGTATTATTCGTTTCATAATTGTAGCAGGCACTACTACTTGTCCATTACCTGTTACATACCATCCATGTGAATTCTTCTGTGCCTTTACCAAATCGGCTAATTTTTCATCTTCTTGGGTATAAAAGGGATTTACAGAGAGATGAGCAGTAATCGGGCTTACCTTAGTAGGTATTAGAGCTAATTCAGTCCATACTTGCCGTGCAGCAATTTTGGCTGCCTGGTCTGCCTTCATGTTTCCTTGTGCCACATCGCTGTCATCCCTCTGATGTCCTCGACAATGCATTACAGCCACTTGCTGAGGTAGTACCACAGCCTCTAATAACTGTAAGATCTCGGTTCGATATTTAATAATACTACCTTGAGCCGTCAACAATCCTCTTTCCTTCCATAAAGCTCCATGTATATGTATTATTCCAAAAGCGTATTTAGAATCTGCCCAAATATTCACTCTCTTATCCGTACTCGGTATTAAAGCCCGAATTAGAGCGACCAGTTCTGCCTTTTGCGCTGACGTTCCTGGCATTAATGCCTTTGCTTCAATTACTTCAAGCTTAGTAACCACAGCATATCCAGAATATCGTGTTCCATTCTCAACAAAGCTGCTACCGTCTGTAAATAATGTCCAGTCAGGATTTACAAGGGGAATATCTTTCAGATCTACCCTACTGGCGTAAGTTTGTTCGATCACCTCAATACAATCATGTTCCAGCTCGCCTTCCTCTATTTTGCTACCTAAAAATTCAGCGGGATTCAAACATGTTGTTATCTTTAAAAATATATCATCCTGTTCTCTCAATATTGCCTGATATTTCAACATTCTACTGGATGACAACCAATGACCCCCCTTTTGTTCCAAAACTGCAATCACCATGTGGGGCACAAATACTTCCATTTTTGTTCCCAATGTCAATTTTCTAGCTTCTTGGACTAACGTTACAGTAGCAGCCACTGCTCGGAGGCAAGAAGGCCATCCGGCACTTACCATATCCAACTGCTTGGAAAAATAGCCCACCGGTCTCTTCCATGATCCAATTCGTTGAGTTAAAACTCCAAGCGCTAGTCGTTGCCGCTCATGTACAAAGAGTTGAAATGTTTTTGTCAAATCAGGCAATCCTAATGCTGGGGCTTCTTGCAGAGCCTGTTTTAAGTCTTGAAAAGCCCTTTTACACTCTAAACTCCAAACTAATTGTGGCTCTTTTAAAGCTGCATACAGTGGTTTGGCTAACAGTCCATAATTCAAAATCCAGAGTCTGCACCACCCTGTCATTCCTAGAAAAGTTCGTAACTCGTGCAAATTTCTAGGTTCAGGGATGGCACAAATCGCTTGTATTCTATTCACCCCCAACCGTCTTTGTCCTTGGGAAATTTCACATCCCAGATATATCACTTTTTCCCGGGCAATTTGGGCTTTTTCCTTAGAAACTCGATAACCGCTCTGTCCCAGTAAATTTAATCACGCAACTGTAACAGTAATGCAGTTTTCATACCTTTCTGTCGCCACGAAAATGTCATCCACATATTGCAACAATAAGTATGCTTTTGATGGTAATTGAAAATATCCTTGCTCCTTCCAATCCTCCAGTTCTCGTGCCAGCTGATTCCCAAATATTGTAGGACTGTTTTTGAAGCCTTGTGGTAACCTGGTCCAGGTCAGCTGTCGTTTTCGTCCTGTATCCGGATTTTCCCATTCAAACGCAAATAATTTCCTACTTTGTAATGCCAATGGGATGCAGAAGAAAGCATCTTTTAAATCAATTACAGAAAAGTATCTAAATTGTTCTGCCACAGATGTTAACAATGTATAAGGATTTGCTACTACTGGATGTATATCTTTAACTATTTCGTTTACAGCTCTTAAATCTTGAACTAACCTATAATCTCCGTTAGGTTTTCTTATAGGAAATATTGGTGTATTATATTCAGATTCACATTCTTCTAACACATTGTGCATCAAAAATTTTGCAATTAATGGTGCTACCCCTTTCCTAGCTTCTAACTGTATAGGATATTGTCTAACTCTTACCGGTTGGACACCTTCTTTCAATTCTACTATGACAGGTTTTGCTGCTTTCGCTAATCCCGGTACTTGTGTCTCCCATACCCATGGTACTACAGCGTTTTCTACCTCTATTGGTATTGTTGTATTAGCTATTTCTTTTACTATAAATATTCTAGCTATTTCTTCCTCAGGTATCTGCAACTTAGCTTTTCCATTTTCAAATATTATTTTAGCATTAAATCTTGACAATAAATCTCGTCCTAACAAAGATGTAGGACAATCCGGTACATAGAGAAATTCATGATCTAATTCTTTACCCCTAAAATTTAGATGCAATGGCCGCAGAAAGGGCCGTTGCTCTGTTTTTCCTGTAGCTCCTACCACAGTTATCATCGTATCTCCTATCTTTCCTAAACAAGTATTTAAAACAGAATAAGTTGCCCCAGTATCTACCAATAATTGTTTCTCTTCCCCATCAATTTCTGTTGTCACTTTTAATCCATCACTTAGTCAGCTACTATGTTGCCCCAAATGTCCTAACATCATTGTTTCTGCCATTGGTGTTCCTCCTACTGAAGTCTGCTGGGCCAAATTCATTTTCACTGGGCACTCATTTTTCCAATGTCCCTGTTGTCTGCAAAACGCACACTGATTTATCCCTAGCTGATTTTGAGGTATTCCCCGCATGCCTCCTACCCTGTATCCTCCTCGACCTCGTCCTCTACTTCTGCCTCTTATTCCTTGATTTACTCGTTGTAACATTGCTAATAATCCTGCCTGATTTCTCTTTGTGGTTTTTTTTTTTTTTTTTCTCCCTATTATTGTACACTTTCCAGCTGATTGCTTCCAAATTACTAAATCTCCTGGGGAAAAAGGAACTTTCCCATATACTTTATCAGTCCCCGAAATTGCCTCTCGTAAAGGGGCTAATAATACTTTACTGTTTTGCTCTTGTTCCTTCCTCCCTTGTCTTGTTCTCTGTGCAATTGGGGTTCGTTGCGCTTGTCTTGGGCATGATGAATGCCCTGGCGAACCCTTCGGTGTTAACTTAATCTGGATCGCTCCAGTATTAATTGATTCTGACGGTTTTACCGCCTTAATACTATCAGTATCACTATCGTCCCCTGCATCTATATCGGACATCACAGGGGCCGTCGGTGATGCTAAAAGTGATACCTCCTCTGGCTCTCTTATTGAATTTTGTATTGCCAAACAAGTCATACGCTTCTTATTACCTACACATCCTTCACATTTTGTTTTATCTTTTTTTCGGGATGTACCAACAACATTCCACATTCTCTCTGCATATCTGGATGATTACGTATATCATAAAATAGATCAACATATGGTACTTCATCCCATTTTTCAAGTTCTTAACAATATCTCATTAATGGACCTATAACACCCGGATCTAAACTTCCGTGTTCAGGCCACCGGGGTCCATCATACTCATATTGTGGCCACCAATTCGTACAATAATCTATAAATCGACTTTTACTCATACTCTGAAAATATCCCGCACTTTTCCAATGCTTTAATAAACATCCTAACGGAGAATTATCCGGTATTACCATGGTCTTACACATTCACTCCACACACACACACACACTAAATCTACGGGGTAGAAAACGGAAAGATAGCCTCTGATGGGAAACAAAAGACCAAACCAAACTCACGAGACAGCCACGTATGTCCGTGAGTGCTGGACCTGCGGGGCTTTCGCTCCGTCTGACGGCCAGCGCCTAGGCTTCCACAGACCAGACCTCGAGCTCGTTAGCCCAACCTTGCGTGAATCGCCGTCACGTCTTATTAGGCAGGCACCCGACCAAATATTACAATAAAGCACCTTCGGGCTTACCACTTTGGGACGTCAGGAGCAGCGCAGAGCGGGCGCAGCCGATGGCTCCCCGAGAATTCCTCGGTGCCGGCACGGAGCAAAATCGGAAAGCGAACCGTCAACACTACTCCCGAAGTCCCATCTGGGTCGCCAGAAAACTGTTGCCCGTAAAGAAACACATAACTACGAAAGCAGTTATATGCGGTGCTTTATTCGGGGCCCGGGGTCTCAGGGACTCATGTCCAAAGCTGAGAATCCCAAATCCCCGTTTAACTTGGTTAATATTTATAGTGTTCGGTTACGTAACATAATCAACAGAATTGCTAAGCTACATGATTGTTTCCCATTTATAGTTTCTTCAGTTACTGTTGCCAAGATTTGCTTATCATTTACCTAGTTCATCAGATTGTGCTGTACCTAGTTCATCAGATTGTACTGTACCCAGTTCATCAGATTGTACTGTACCCAACACCTGCAATTATACCTTCATCTTGTCTACCAAGTATAACCTATTCTAATCAATATAATGTAACAATTCCCCCCTTTGAAAATACTTCAAGTCTTCCAGACTGCAAGGATTTTCATCATCAGTTCCGCAGATTTCCATATTCTTTGGACCGTCTCAAACTGGTGATTGTAGCTGCAATGAATTATTTCCAATGTCTTCATATCTCGGGGGAAGTTCATGATTCTTCCTGGTAACAGCTTTTAAAATTTTCCCCAAGCGTTGCCGTTCCTTATTAACAATATTTTGAATCAAACGCAACACTCCCATAATAGCTAACATAATAATTATAATTATTATACACCATTGAATTAAAGATGCTACCCAACCAGAGATGTTCAATCCAAATGACTTTGCTAAAGCAGCAACCCAATTATGGGTACTTTCTTCTCTTTCTTCCTCAGTTGCATGTTCAATTTGCGTTAGCTGAGACAAATCACGTTCTACCGCGGCTGTAACATTCGGAATATGTACACAACAATGATCAATCTTATCTCGTAAATAACCACGTACTCCATGTTCTTTTAGCAACAGCATATCTAATGCCATTCTATTTTGCAGGGTCATTTTTGTGGTTGCCTGTAATTGTAAGTTTATTTCCTTAAATCCTTCTTTAGTCACTCTTGCTAGCCTTTCCGTTTGTCCTAACAACCGGTACAACATTTCTCTATTCTGATAAGTACTAATTGGAGCAAACAATGATTCTAAAGCCCAACCTAACTTCACACCGGATGATGGTTCTTGCCAATCATCATCATCCTTTATTTCTCTCTTCATTATCCATAAATTTTCTAATCTACCCTTAAATGGCGCTTTCTTCCAAATTGGGCAGAGAGTTGGTAACCCTAAAGTTATTTCAGTCACCAACCCATCCAAGGGGAGGTGAGTCGTCCATTGTCCATCACTTGTAACCCAAACTAAATTTCCTGTGCTCCTGATCGTAGTTCTACAATCTATTCCCACTCCGAATTGTATTACAGGTTCACTCATGGAGTATTTAATTCCTCTACAGGCACAACCTGTCCTTAATGCAAGGACCACAGGTGGAAAGGTAACTTCACTTTCGGGGTGTCACAAGTGTATACTTTTGTACAGTTCTAGACTGGGTGTTTTTCAGCTAACTTTCTTTTGCATTGGATTTTCTTGTGTTTCCTGTTGTGGCGCCTGGATTATTTGTATTGGTTGCATTTCGTCTTTTTCCAAATCTTTTAACTCTCTCCTGGCTCTGTTTCTTTTCTGCATAGGTTCTGATTTTGCAGTAACCTCTAATGCCCTTTTTCCATAATCAAAACTCTCTTTAATCCAAACAATACAGGTGTAGTTTCCTACATCTGTCTTACTTACATTTCGCAATGATAAAATCATAGTACCCCTTCGTGTATCACTATCCCATCGGATTGTAAACCCAGTTGACAATTTGGACTCATTCTTCTGCCAATAGCAACTAATGTCTTGGATTGAACTTCTCATATCTCCAACAAAATCACAAGTCAAATTTACATCCATTCGTTCTTCTATATGTACAGTAGCATATGTATGTATTATTTGAGCGAAACCATTACTTAATCCTACCCAGCATAGTATTACCAAGATGTAAATCTCAGTTTTGTAGGAGTGATCATTTTTACCCCCCATTGTGATGGTACCTTCTTCACTCTGGTATAATGAATCCAATTATCAATTCCTGCTACTTTCACAGCGGTAAATGTTATCAATAGCACCAAATAAAGTCCATGCCACTGTTCCTTTAAAGGCTCCGTTTGCCAATTTCGAACATACGCTTGGTCTCCTGGTTGATTCTCCAACGGCAAAGGGCGATTCCAGATGATCGCGGCACGTAAGGCTGTGAGTAATCTGCTTAAAGAAATTATATAACTATAAACATCTTGATCTCCTTGGAGGTGTAAATCTGCACTTCCCATTCCCTTCGTTGGTGCAGTATATGGCTTACCGTACAGAATTTCATAGGGACTTACAGACAACCCTTCTCTAGGTTTTATACGAATTCTCAATAAAGCAAGGGGCAATGCCTGTGGCCATTGGATTTGAGCTTCCTGGCATATCTTTTTAATTTGTCCTTTTAATGTTTGATTCATCCTTTCTACCTTTCCACTAGATTGTGGCCTCCATGGTGTATGTAAATCCCAGCTAATTCCAAGCATTTCACTAATTTCCTGTACTATTTTAGCTATAAAGTGTGGGCCTCGATCTGAAGAAATTCCTAAAGGTACCCCAAATCTAGGTATGATCTCTTTTAACAAAGTTTTTACTACTTCTCTAGCTTGATTCGTTCTACAGGGAAATGCTTCTAGCCACCCTGAAAAGGTACATACGTATACCAATAAATACTTAAACCCTTTTGATTTAGGTAATTCTGCAAAATCCACTTGCCAATAGTCACCTGGTTCTATTCCCACTTTCAAAGTTCCCATTGGAATTTGTTTTCGTATTACCGGATTATTCTTTAAACATACTGGACACTTCGCATTCACCCCTTTTGCTATTGTTAACATTTGTGCAGATATAATGCTCCGCTTTAAAAACTGCACCAATGCTTCTGCTCCCCAATGGCATTTATTATGTTCAGTTTGTATTATTCGTTTCATAATTGTAGCAGGCACTACTACTTGTCCATTACCTGTTACATACCATCCATGTGAATTCTTCTGTGCCTTTACCAAATCGGCTAATTTTTCATCTTCTTGGGTATAAAAGGGATTTACAGAGAGATGAGCAGTAATCGGGCTTACCTTAGTAGGTATTAGAGCTAATTCAGTCCATACTTGCCGTGCAGCAATTTTGGCTGCCTGGTCTGCCTTCATGTTTCCTTGTGCCACATCGCTGTCATCCCTCTGATGTCCTCGACAATGCATTACAGCCACTTGCTGAGGTAGTACCACAGCCTCTAATAACTGTAAGATCTCGGTTCGATATTTAATAATACTACCTTGAGCCGTCAACAATCCTCTTTCCTTCCATAAAGCTCCATGTATATGTATTATTCCAAAAGCGTATTTAGAATCTGCCCAAATATTCACCCTCTTATCCGTACTCGGTATTAAAGCCCGAATTAGAGCGACCAGTTCTGCCTTTTGCGCTGACGTTCCTGGCATTAATGCCTTTGCTTCAATTACTTCAAGCTTAGTAACCACAGCATATCCAGAATATCGTGTTCCATTCTCAACAAAGCTGCTACCGTCTGTAAATAATGTCCAGTCAGGATTTACAAGGGGAATATCTTTCAGATCTACCCTACTGGCGTAAGTTTGTTCGATCACCTCAATACAATCATGTTCCAGCTCGCCTTCCTCTATTTTGCTACCTAAAAATTCAGCGGGATTCAAACATGTTGTTATCTTTAAAAATATATCATCCTGTTCTCTCAATATTGCTTGATATTTCAACATTCTACTGGATGACAACCAATGACCCCCCTTTTGTTCCAAAACTGCAATCACCATGTGGGGCACAAATACTTCCATTTTTGTTCCCAATGTCAATTTTCTAGCTTCTTGGACTAACATTACAGTAGCAGCCACTGCTCGGAGGCAAGAAGGCCATCCGGCACTTACCATATCCAACTGCTTGGAAAAATAGCCCACCGGTCTCTTCCATGATCCAATTCGTTGAGTTAAAACTCCAAGCGCTAGTCGTTGCCGCTCATGTACAAAGAGTTGAAATGTTTTTGTCAAATCAGGCAATCCTAATGCTGGGGCTTCTTGCAGAGCCTGTTTTAAGTCTTGAAAAGCCCTTTTACACTCTAAACTCCAAACTAATTGTGGCTCTTTTAAAGCTGCATACAGTGGTTTGGCTAACAGTCCATAATTCAAAATCCAGAGTCTGCACCACCCTGTCATTCCTAGAAAAGTTCGTAACTCGTGCAAATTTCTAGGTTCAGGGATGGCACAAATCGCTTGTATTCTATTCACCCCCAACCGTCTTTGTCCTTGGGAAATTTCACATCCCAGATATATCACTTTTTCCCGGGCAATTTGGGCTTTTTCCTTAGAAACTCGATAACCGCTCTGTCCCAGTAAATTTAATCACGCAACTGTAACAGTAATGCAGTTTTCATACCTTTCTGTCGCCACGAAAATGTCATCCACATATTGCAACAATAAGTATGCTTTTGATGGTAATTGAAAATATCCTTGCTCCTTCCAATCCTCCAGTTCTCGTGCCAGCTGATTCCCAAATATTGTAGGACTGTTTTTGAAGCCTTGTGGTAACCTGGTCCAGGTCAGCTGTCGTTTTCGTCCTGTATCCGGATTTTCCCATTCAAACGCAAATAATTTCCTACTTTGTAATGCCAATGGGATGCAGAAGAAAGCATCTTTTAAATCAATTACAGAAAAGTATCTAAATTGTTCTGCCACAGATGTTAACAATGTATAAGGATTTGCTACTACTGGATGTATATCTTTAACTATTTCGTTTACAGCTCTTAAATCTTGAACTAACCTATAATCTCCGTTAGGTTTTCTTATAGGAAATATTGGTGTATTATATTCAGATTCACATTCTTCTAACACATTGTGCATCAAAAATTTTGCAATTAATGGTGCTACCCCTTTCCTAGCTTCTAACTGTATAGGATATTGTCTAACTCTTACCGGTTGGACACCTTCTTTCAATTCTACTATGACAGGTTTTGCTGCTTTCGCTAATCCCGGTACTTGTGTCTCCCATACCCATGGTACTACAGCGTTTTCTACCTCTATTGGTATTGTTGTATTAGCTATTTCTTTTACTATAAATATTCTAGCTATTTCTTCCTCAGGTATCTGCAACTTAGCTTTTCCATTTTCAAATATTATTTTAGCATTAAATCTTGACAATAAATCTCGTCCTAACAAAGATGTAGGACAATCCGGTACATAGAGAAATTCATGATCTAATTCTTTACCCCTAAAATTTAGATGCAATGGCCGCAGAAAGGGCCGTTGCTCTGTTTTTCCTGTAGCTCCTACCACAGTTATCATCGTATCTCCTATCTTTCCTAAACAAGTATTTAAAACAGAATAAGTTGCCCCAGTATCTACCAATAATTGTTTCTCTTCCCCATCAATTTCTGTTGTCACTTTTAATCCATCACTTAGTCAGCTACTATGTTGCCCCAAATGTCCTAACATCATTGTTTCTGCCATTGGTGTTCCTCCTACTGAAGTCTGCTGGGCCAAATTCATTTTCACTGGGCACTCATTTTTCCAATGTCCCTGTTGTCTGCAAAACGCACACTGATTTATCCCTAGCTGATTTTGAGGTATTCCCCGCATGCCTCCTACCCTGTATCCTCCTCGACCTCGTCCTCTACTTCTGCCTCTTATTCCTTGATTTACTCGTTGTAACATTGCTAATAATCCTGCCTGATTTCTCTTTGTGGTTTGTTTTTTTTTTTTTTCTCCCTATTATTGTACACTTTCCAGCTGATTGCTTCCAAATTACTAAATCTCCTGGGGAAAAAGGAACTTTCCCATATACTTTATCAGTCCCCGAAATTGCCTCTCGTAAAGGGGCTAATAATACTTTACTGTTTTGCTCTTGTTCCTTCCTCCCTTGTCTTGTTCTCTGTGCAATTGGGGTTCGTTGCGCTTGTCTTGGGCATGATGAATGCCCTGGCGAACCCTTCGGTGTTAACTTAATCTGGATCGCTCCAGTATTAATTGATTCTGACGGTTTTACCGCCTTAATACTATCAGTATCACTATCGTCCCCTGCATCTATATCGGACATCACAGGGGCCGTCGGTGATGCTAAAAGTGATACCTCCTCTGGCTCTCTTATTGAATTTTGTATTGCCAAACAAGTCATACGCTTCTTATTACCTACACATCCTTCACATTTTGTTTTATCTTTTTTTCGGGATGTACCAACAACATTCCACATTCTCTCTGCATATCTGGATGATTACGTATATCATAAAATAGATCAACATATGGTACTTCATCCCATTTTTCAAGTTCTTAACAATATCTCATTAATGGACCTATAACACCCGGATCTAAACTTCCGTGTTCAGGCCACCGGGGTCCATCATACTCATATTGTGGCCACCAA
The DNA here is from genome assembly GCF_036417845.1 of Apteryx mantelli. Lineage (NCBI taxonomy): Eukaryota > Metazoa > Chordata > Aves > Apterygiformes > Apterygidae > Apteryx > Apteryx mantelli. The sequence continues at coordinate 88,407 of NW_027118471.1, forward strand.
TTCGTACAATAATCTATAAATCGACTTTTACTCATACTCTGAAAATATCCCGCACTTTTCCAATGCTTTAATAAACATCCTAACGGAGAATTATCCGGTATTACCATGGTCTTACACATTCACTCCACACACACACACTAAATCTACAGGGTAGAAAACGGAAAGATAGCCTCTGATGGGAAACAAAAGACCAAACCAAACTCACGAGACAGCCACGTATGTCCGTGAGTGCTGGACCTGCGGGGCTTTCGCTCCGTCTGACGGCCAGCGCCTAGGCTTCCACAGACCAGACCTCGAGCTCGTTAGCCCAACCTTGCGTGAATCGCCGTCACGTCTTATTAGGCAGGCACCCGACCAAATATTACAATAAAGCACCTTCGGGCTTACCACTTTGGGACGTCAGGAGCAGCGCAGAGCGGGCGCAGCCGATGGCTCCCCGAGAATTCCTCGGTGCCGGCACGGAGCAAAATCGGAAAGCGAACCGTCAACACTACTCCCGAAGTCCCATCTGGGTCGCCAGAAAACTGTTGCCCGTAAAGAAACACATAACTACGAAAGCAGTTATATGCGGTGCTTTATTCGGGGCCCGGGGTCTCAGGGACTCATGTCCAAAGCTGAGAATCCCAAATCCCCGTTTAACTTGGTTAATATTTATAGTGTTCGGTTATGTAACATAATCAACAGAATTGCTAAGCTACATGATTGTTTCCCATTTATAGTTTCTTCAGTTACTGTTGCCAAGATTTGCTTATCATTTACCTAGTTCATCAGATTGTGCTGTACCTAGTTCATCAGATTGTACTGTACCCAGTTCATCAGATTGTACTGTACCCAACACCTGCAATTATACCTTCATCTTGTCTACCAAGTATAACCTATTCTAATCAATATAATGTAACAATTCCCCCCTTTGAAAATACTTCAAGTCTTCCAGACTGCAAGGATTTTCATCATCAGTTCCGCAGATTTCCATATTCTTTGGACCGTCTCAAACTGGTGATTGTAGCTGCAATGAATTATTTCCAATGTCTTCATATCTCGGGGGAAGTTCATGATTCTTCCTGGTAACAGCTTTTAAAATTTTCCCCAAGCGTTGCCGTTCCTTATTAACAATATTTTGAATCAAACGCAACACTCCCATAATAGCTAACATAATAATTATAATTATTATACACCATTGAATTAAAGATGCTACCCAACCAGAGATGTTCAATCCAAATGACTTTGCTAAAGCAGCAACCCAATTATGGGTACTTTCTTCTCTTTCTTCCTCAGTTGCATGTTCAATTTGCGTTAGCTGAGACAAATCACGTTCTACCGCGGCTGTAACATTCGGAATATGTACACAACAATGATCAATCTTATCTCGTAAATAACCACATACTCCATGTTCTTTTAGCAACAGCATATCTAATGCCATTCTATTTTGCAGGGTCATTTTTGTGGTTGCCTGTAATTGTAAGTTTATTTCCTTAAATCCTTCTTTAGTCACTCTTGCTAGCCTTTCCGTTTGTCCTAACAACCGGTACAACATTTCTCTATTCCGATAAGTACTAATTGGAGCAAACAATGATTCTAAAGCCCAACCTAACTTCACACCGGATGATGGTTCTTGCCAATCATCATCATCCTTTATTTCTCTCTTCATTATCCATAAATTTTCTAATCTACCCTTAAATGGCGCTTTCTTCCAAATTGGGCAGAGAGTTGGTAACCCTAAAGTTATTTCAGTCACCAACCCATCCAAGGGGAGGTGAGTCGTCCATTGTCCATCACTTGTAACCCAAACTAAATTTCCTGTGCTCCTGATCGTAGTTCTACAATCTATTCCCACTCCGAATTGTATTACAGGTTCACTCATGGAGTATTTAATTCCTCTACAGGCACAACCTGTCCTTAATGCAAGGACCACAGGTGGAAAGGTAGCTTCACTTTCGGGGTGGCACAAGTGTATACTTTTGTACAGTTCTAGACTGGGTGTTTTTCAGCTAACTTTCTTTTGCATTGGATTTTCTTGTGTTTCCTGTTGTGGCGCCTGGATTATTTGTATTGGTTGCATTTCGTCTTTTTCCAAATCTTTTAACTCTCTCCTGGCTCTGTTTCTTTTCTGCATAGGTTCTGATTTTGCAGTAACCTCTAATGCCCTTTTTCCATAATCAAAACTCTCTTTAATCCAAACAATACAGGTGTAGTTTCCTACATCTGTCTTACTTACATTTCGCAATGATAAAATCATAGTACCCCTTCGTGTATCACTATCCCATCGGATTGTGAACCCAGTTGACAATTTGGACTCATTCTTCTGCCAATAGCAACTAATGTCTTGGATTGAACTTCTCATATCTCCAACAAAATCACAAGTCAAATTTACATCCATTCGTTCTTCTATATGTACAGTAGCATATGTATGTATTATTTGAGCGAAACCATTACTTAATCCTACCCAGCATAGTATTACCAAGATGTAAATCTCAGTTTTGTAGGAGTGATCATTTTTACCCCCCATTGTGATGGTACCTTCTTCACTCTGGTATAATGAATCCAATTATCAATTCCTGCTACTTTCACAGCGGTAAATGTTATCAATAGCACCAAATAAAGTCCATGCCACTGTTCCTTTAAAGGCTCCGTTTGCCAATTTCGAACATACGCTTGGTCTCCTGGTTGATTCTCCAACGGCAAAGGGCGATTCCAGATGATCGCGGCACGTAAGGCTGTGAGTAATCTGCTTAAAGAAATTATATAACTATAAACATCTTGATCTCCTTGGAGGTGTAAATCTGCACTTCCCATTCCCTTCGTTGGTGCAGTATATGGCTTACCGTACAGAATTTCATAGGGACTTACAGACAACCCTTCTCTAGGTTTTATACGAATTCTCAATAAAGCAAGGGGCAATGCCTGTGGCCATTGGATTTGAGCTTCCTGGCATATCTTTTTAATTTGTCCTTTTAATGTTTGATTCATCCTTTCTACCTTTCCACTAGATTGTGGCCTCCATGGTGTATGTAAATCCCAGCTAATTCCAAGCATTTCACTAATTTCCTGTACTATTTTAGCTATAAAGTGTGGGCCTCGATCTGAAGAAATTCCTAAAGGTACCCCAAATCTAGGTATGATCTCTTTTAACAAAGTTTTTACTACTTCTCTAGCTTGATTCGTTCTACAGGGAAATGCTTCTAGCCACCCTGAAAAGGTACATACGTATACCAATAAATACTTAAACCCTTTTGATTTAGGTAATTCTGCAAAATCCACTTGCCAATAGTCACCTGGTTCTATTCCCACTTTCAAAGTTCCCATTGGAATTTGTTTTCGTATTACCGGATTATTCTTTAAACATACTGGACACTTCGCATTCACCCCTTTTGCTATTGTTAACATTTGTGCAGATATAATGCTCCGCTTTAAAAACTGCACCAATGCTTCTGCTCCCCAATGGCATTTATTATGTTCAGTTTGTATTATTCGTTTCATAATTGTAGCAGGCACTACTACTTGTCCATTACCTGTTACATACCATCCATGTGAATTCTTCTGTGCCTTTACCAAATCGGCTAATTTTTCATCTTCTTGGGTATAAAAGGGATTTACAGAGAGATGAGCAGTAATCGGGCTTACCTTAGTAGGTATTAGAGCTAATTCAGTCCATACTTGCCGTGCAGCAATTTTGGCTGCCTGGTCTGCCTTCATGTTTCCTTGTGCCACATCGCTGTCATCCCTCTGATGTCCTCGACAATGCATTACAGCCACTTGCTGAGGTAGTACCACAGCCTCTAATAACTGTAAGATCTCGGTTCGATATTTAATAATACTACCTTGAGCCGTCAACAATCCTCTTTCCTTCCATAAAGCTCCATGTATATGTATTATTCCAAAAGCGTATTTAGAATCTGCCCAAATATTCACCCTCTTATCCGTACTCGGTATTAAAGCCCGAATTAGAGCGACCAGTTCTGCCTTTTGCGCTGACGTTCCTGGCATTAATGCCTTTGCTTCAATTACTTCAAGCTTAGTAACCACAGCATATCCAGAATATCGTGTTCCATTCTCAACAAAGCTGCTACCGTCTGTAAATAATGTCCAGTCAGGATTTACAAGGGGAATATCTTTCAGATCTACCCTACTGGCGTAAGTTTGTTCGATCACCTCAATACAATCATGTTCCAGCTCGCCTTCCTCTATTTTGCTACCTAAAAATTCAGCGGGATTCAAACATGTTGTTATCTTTAAAAATATATCATCCTGTTCTCTCAATATTGCTTGATATTTCAACATTCTACCGGATGACAACCAATGACCCCCCTTTTGTTCCAAAACTGCAATCACCATGTGGGGCACAAATACTTCCATTTTTGTTCCCAATGTCAATTTTCTAGCTTCTTGGACTAACATTACAGTAGCAGCCACTGCTCGGAGGCAAGAAGGCCATCCGGCACTTACCGTATCCAACTGCTTGGAAAAATAGCCCACCGGTCTCTTCCATGATCCAATTCGTTGAGTTAAAACTCCAAGCGCTAGTCGTTGCCGCTCATGTACAAAGAGTTGAAATGTTTTTGTCAAATCAGGCAATCCTAATGCTGGGGCTTCTTGCAGAGCCTGTTTTAAGTCTTGAAAAGCCCTTTTACACTCTAAACTCCAAACTAATTGTGGCTCTTTTAAAGCTGCATACAGTGGTTTGGCTAACAGTCCATAATTCAAAATCCAGAGTCTGCACCACCCTGTCATTCCTAGAAAAGTTCGTAACTCGTGCAAATTTCTAGGTTCAGGGATGGCACAAATCGCTTGTATTCTATTCACCCCCAACCGTCTTTGTCCTTGGGAAATTTCACATCCCAGATATATCACTTTTTCCCGGGCAATTTGGGCTTTTTCCTTAGAAACTCGATAACCGCTCTGTCCCAGTAAATTTAATCACGCAACTGTAACAGTAATGCAGTTTTCATACCTTTCTGTCGCCACGAAAATGTCATCCACATATTGCAACAATAAGTATGCTTTTGATGGTAATTGAAAATATCCTTGCTCCTTCCAATCCTCCAGTTCTCGTGCCAGCTGATTCCCAAATATTGTAGGACTGTTTTTGAAGCCTTGTGGTAACCTGGTCCAGGTCAGCTGTCGTTTTCGTCCTGTATCCGGATTTTCCCATTCAAACGCAAATAATTTCCTACTTTGTAATGCCAATGGGATGCAGAAGAAAGCATCTTTTAAATCAATTACAGAAAAGTATCTAAATTGTTCTGCCACAGATGTTAACAATGTATAAGGATTTGCTACTACTGGATGTATATCTTTAACTATTTCGTTTACAGCTCTTAAATCTTGAACTAACCTATAATCTCCGTTAGGTTTTCTTATAGGAAATATTGGTGTATTATATTCAGATTCACATTCTTCTAACACATTGTGCATCAAAAATTTTGCAATTAATAGTGCTACCCCTTTCCTAGCTTCTAACTGTATAGGATATTGTCTAACTCTTACCGGTTGGACACCTTCTTTCAATTCTACTATGACAGGTTTTGCTGCTTTCGCTAATCCCGGTACTTGTGTCTCCCATACCCATGGTACTACAGCGTTTTCTACCTCTATTGGTATTGTTGTATTAGCTATTTCTTTTACTATAAATATTCTAGCTATTTCTTCCTCAGGTATCTGCAACTTAGCTTTTCCATTTTCAAATATTATTTTAGCATTAAATCTTGACAATAAATCTCGTCCTAACAAAGATGTAGGACAATCCGGTACATAGAGAAATTCATGATCTAATTCTTTACCCCTAAAATTTAGATGCAATGGCCGCAGAAAGGGCCGTTGCTCTGTTTTTCCTGTAGCTCCTACCACAGTTATCATCGTATCTCCTATCTTTCCTAAACAAGTATTTAAAACAGAATAAGTTGCCCCAGTATCTACCAATAATTGTTTCTCTTCCCCATCAATTTCTGTTGTCACTTTTAATCCATCACTTAGTCAGCTACTATGTTGCCCCAAATGTCCTAACATCATTGTTTCTGCCATTGGTGTTCCTCCTACTGAAGTCTGCTGGGCCAAATTCATTTTCACTGGGCACTCATTTTTCCAATGTCCCTGTTGTCTGCAAAATGCACACTGATTTATCCCTAGCTGATTTTGAGGTATTCCCCGCATGCCTCCTACCCTGTATCCTCCTCGACCTCGTCCTCTACTTCTGCCTCTTATTCCTTGATTTACTCGTTGTAACATTGCTAATAATCCTGCCTGATTTCTCTTTGTGGTTTGTTTTTTTTTTTTTTCTCCCTATTATTGTACACTTTCCAGCTGATTGCTTCCAAATTACTAAATCTCCTGGGGAAAAAGGAACTTTCCCATATACTTTATCAGTCCCCGAAATTGCCTCTCGTAAAGGGGCTAATAATACTTTACTGTTTTGCTCTTGTTCCTTCCTCCCTTGTCTTGTTCTCTGTGCAATTGGGGTTCGTTGCGCTTGTCTTGGGCATGATGAATGCCCTGGCGAACCCTTCGGTGTTAACTTAATCTGGATCGCTCCAGTATTAATTGATTCTGACGGTTTTACCGCCTTAATACTATCAGTATCACTATCGTCCCCTGCATCTATATCGGACATCACAGGGGCCGTCGGTGATGCTAAAAGTGATACCTCCTCTGGCTCTCTTATTGAATTTTGTATTGCCAAACAAGTCATACACTTCTTATTACCTACACATCCTTCACATTTTGTTTTATCTTTTTTTCGGGATGTACCAACAACATTCCACATTCTCTCTGCATATCTGGATGATTACGTATATCATAAAATAGATCAACATATGGTACTTCATCCCATTTTTCAAGTTCTTAACAATATCTCATTAATGGACCTATAACACCCGGATCTAAACTTCCGTGTTCAGGCCACCGGGGTCCATCATACTCATATTGTGGCCACCAATTCGTACAATAATCTATAAATCGACTTTTACTCATACTCTGAAAATATCCCGCACTTTTCCAATGCTTTAATAAACATCCTAACGGAGAATTATCCGGTATTACCATGGTCTTACACATTCACTCCACACACACACACTAAATCTACAGGGTAGAAAACGGAAAGATAGCCTCTGATGGGAAACAAAAGACCAAACCAAACTCACGAGACAGCCACGTATGTCCGTGAGTGCTGGACCTGCGGGGCTTTCGCTCCGTCTGACGGCCAGCGCCTAGGCTTCCACAGACCAGACCTCGAGCTCGTTAGCCCAACCTTGCGTGAATCGCCGTCACGTCTTATTAGGCAGGCACCCGACCAAATATTACAATAAAGCACCTTCGGGCTTACCACTTTGGGACGTCAGGAGCAGCGCAGAGCGGGCGCAGCCGATGGCTCCCCGAGAATTCCTCGGTGCCGGCACGGAGCAAAATCGGAAAGCGAACCGTCAACACTACTCCCGAAGTCCCATCTGGGTCGCCAGAAAACTGTTGCCCGTAAAGAAACACATAACTACGAAAGCAGTTATATGCGGTGCTTTATTCGGGGCCCGGGGTCTCAGGGACTCATGTCCAAAGCTGAGAATCCCAAATCCCCGTTTAACTTGGTTAATATTTATAGTGTTCGGTTATGTAACATAATCAACAGAATTGCTAAGCTACATGATTGTTTCCCATTTATAGTTTCTTCAGTTACTGTTGCCAAGATTTGCTTATCATTTACCTAGTTCATCAGATTGTGCTGTACCTAGTTCATCAGATTGTACTGTACCCAGTTCATCAGATTGTACTGTACCCAACACCTGCAATTATACCTTCATCTTGTCTACCAAGTATAACCTATTCTAATCAATATAATGTAACAATTCCCCCCTTTGAAAATACTTCAAGTCTTCCAGACTGCAAGGATTTTCGTCATCAGTTCCGCAGATTTCCATATTCTTTGGACCGTCTCAAACTGGTGATTGTAGCTGCAATGAATTATTTCCAATGTCTTCATATCTCGGGGGAAGTTCATGATTCTTCCTGGTAACAGCTTTTAAAATTTTCCCCAAGCGTTGCCGTTCCTTATTAACAATATTTTGAATCAAACGCAACACTCCCATAATAGCTAACATAATAATTATAATTATTATACACCATTGAATTAAAGATGCTACCCAACCAGAGATGTTCAATCCAAATGACTTTGCTAAAGCAGCAACCCAATTATGGGTACTTTCTTCTCTTTCTTCCTCAGTTGCATGTTCAATTTGCGTTAGCTGAGACAAATCACGTTCTACCGCGGCTGTAACATTCGGAATATGTACACAACAATGATCAATCTTATCTCGTAAATAACCACATACTCCATGTTCTTTTAGCAACAGCATATCTAATGCCATTCTATTTTGCAGGGTCATTTTTGTGGTTGCCTGTAATTGTAAGTTTATTTCCTTAAATCCTTCTTTAGTCACTCTTGCTAGCCTTTCCGTTTGTCCTAACAACCGGTACAACATTTCTCTATTCCGATAAGTACTAATTGGAGCAAACAATGATTCTAAAGCCCAACCTAACTTCACACCGGATGATGGTTCTTGCCAATCATCATCATCCTTTATTTCTCTCTTCATTATCCATAAATTTTCTAATCTACCCTTAAATGGCGCTTTCTTCCAAATTGGGCAGAGAGTTGGTAACCCTAAAGTTATTTCAGTCACCAACCCATCCAAGGGGAGGTGAGTCGTCCATTGTCCATCACTTGTAACCCAAACTAAATTTCCTGTGCTCCTGATCGTAGTTCTACAATCTATTCCCACTCCGAATTGTATTACAGGTTCACTCATGGAGTATTTAATTCCTCTACAGGCACAACCTGTCCTTAATGCAAGGACCACAGGTGGAAAGGTAGCTTCACTTTCGGGGTGGCACAAGTGTATACTTTTGTACAGTTCTAGACTGGGTGTTTTTCAGCTAACTTTCTTTTGCATTGGATTTTCTTGTGTTTCCTGTTGTGGCGCCTGGATTATTTGTATTGGTTGCATTTCGTCTTTTTCCAAATCTTTTAACTCTCTCCTGGCTCTGTTTCTTTTCTGCATAGGTTCTGATTTTGCAGTAACCTCTAATGCCCTTTTTCCATAATCAAAACTCTCTTTAATCCAAACAATACAGGTGTAGTTTCCTACATCTGTCTTACTTACATTTCGCAATGATAAAATCATAGTACCCCTTCGTGTATCACTATCCCATCGGATTGTGAACCCAGTTGACAATTTGGACTCATTCTTCTGCCAATAGCAACTAATGTCTTGGATTGAACTTCTCATATCTCCAACAAAATCACAAGTCAAATTTACATCCATTCGTTCTTCTATATGTACAGTAGCATATGTATGTATTATTTGAGCGAAACCATTACTTAATCCTACCCAGCATAGTATTACCAAGATGTAAATCTCAGTTTTGTAGGAGTGATCATTTTTACCCCCCATTGTGATGGTACCTTCTTCACTCTGGTATAATGAATCCAATTATCAATTCCTGCTACTTTCACAGCGGTAAATGTTATCAATAGCACCAAATAAAGTCCATGCCACTGTTCCTTTAAAGGCTCCGTTTGCCAATTTCGAACATACGCTTGGTCTCCTGGTTGATTCTCCAACGGCAAAGGGCGATTCCAGATGATCGCGGCACGTAAGGCTGTGAGTAATCTGCTTAAAGAAATTATATAACTATAAACATCTTGATCTCCTTGGAGGTGTAAATCTGCACTTCCCATTCCCTTCGTTGGTGCAGTATATGGCTTACCGTACAGAATTTCATAGGGACTTACAGACAACCCTTCTCTAGGTTTTATACGAATTCTCAATAAAGCAAGGGGCAATGCCTGTGGCCATTGGATTTGAGCTTCCTGGCATATCTTTTTAATTTGTCCTTTTAATGTTTGATTCATCCTTTCTACCTTTCCACTAGATTGTGGCCTCCATGGTGTATGTAAATCCCAGCTAATTCCAAGCATTTCACTAATTTCCTGTACTATTTTAGCTATAAAGTGTGGGCCTCGATCTGAAGAAATTCCTAAAGGTACCCCAAATCTAGGTATGATCTCTTTTAACAAAGTTTTTACTACTTCTCTAGCTTGATTCGTTCTACAGGGAAATGCTTCTAGCCACCCTGAAAAGGTACATACGTATACCAATAAATACTTAAACCCTTTTGATTTAGGTAATTCTGCAAAATCCACTTGCCAATAGTCACCTGGTTCTATTCCCACTTTCAAAGTTCCCATTGGAATTTGTTTTCGTATTACCGGATTATTCTTTAAACATACTGGACACTTCGCATTCACCCCTTTTGCTATTGTTAACATTTGTGCAGATATAATGCTCCGCTTTAAAAACTGCACCAATGCTTCTGCTCCCCAATGGCATTTATTATGTTCAGTTTGTATTATTCGTTTCATAATTGTAGCAGGCACTACTACTTGTCCATTACCTGTTACATACCATCCATGTGAATTCTTCTGTGCCTTTACCAAATCGGCTAATTTTTCATCTTCTTGGGTATAAAAGGGATTTACAGAGAGATGAGCAGTAATCGGGCTTACCTTAGTAGGTATTAGAGCTAATTCAGTCCATACTTGCCGTGCAGCAATTTTGGCTGCCTGGTCTGCCTTCATGTTTCCTTGTGCCACATCGCTGTCATCCCTCTGATGTCCTCGACAATGCATTACAGCCACTTGCTGAGGTAGTACCACAGCCTCTAATAACTGTAAGATCTCGGTTCGATATTTAATAATACTACCTTGAGCCGTCAACAATCCTCTTTCCTTCCATAAAGCTCCATGTATATGTATTATTCCAAAAGCGTATTTAGAATCTGCCCAAATATTCACCCTCTTATCCGTACTCGGTATTAAAGCCCGAATTAGAGCGACCAGTTCTGCCTTTTGCGCTGACGTTCCTGGCATTAATGCCTTTGCTTCAATTACTTCAAGCTTAGTAACCACAGCATATCCAGAATATCGTGTTCCATTCTCAACAAAGCTGCTACCGTCTGTAAATAATGTCCAGTCAGGATTTACAAGGGGAATATCTTTCAGATCTACCCTACTGGCGTAAGTTTGTTCGATCACCTCAATACAATCATGTTCCAGCTCGCCTTCCTCTATTTTGCTACCTAAAAATTCAGCGGGATTCAAACATGTTGTTATCTTTAAAAATATATCATCCTGTTCTCTCAATATTGCTTGATATTTCAACATTCTACTGGATGACAACCAATGACCCCCCTTTTGTTCCAAAACTGCAATCACCATGTGGGGCACAAATACTTCCATTTTTGTTCCCAATGTCAATTTTCTAGCTTCTTGGACTAACATTACAGTAGCAGCCACTGCTCGGAGGCAAGAAGGCCATCCGGCACTTACCATATCCAACTGCTTGGAAAAATAGCCCACCGGTCTCTTCCATGATCCAATTCGTTGAGTTAAAACTCCAAGCGCTAGTCGTTGCCGCTCATGTACAAAGAGTTGAAATGTTTTTGTCAAATCAGGCAATCCTAATGCTGGGGCTTCTTGCAGAGCCTGTTTTAAGTCTTGAAAAGCCCTTTTACACTCTAAACTCCAAACTAATTGTGGCTCTTTTAAAGCTGCATACAGTGGTTTGGCTAACAGTCCATAATTCAAAATCCAGAGTCTGCACCACCCTGTCATTCCTAGAAAAGTTCGTAACTCGTGCAAATTTCTAGGTTCAGGGATGGCACAAATCGCTTGTATTCTATTCACCCCCAACCGTCTTTGTCCTTGGGAAATTTCACATCCCAGATATATCACTTTTTCCCGGGCAATTTGGGCTTTTTCCTTAGAAACTCGATAACCGCTCTGTCCCAGTAAATTTAATCACGCAACTGTAACAGTAATGCAGTTTTCATACCTTTCTGTCGCCACGAAAATGTCATCCACATATTGCAACAATAAGTATGCTTTTGATGGTAATTGAAAATATCCTTGCTCCTTCCAATCCTCCAGTTCTCGTGCCAGCTGATTCCCAAATATTGTAGGACTGTTTTTGAAGCCTTGTGGTAACCTGGTCCAGGTCAGCTGTCGTTTTCGTCCTGTATCCGGATTTTCCCATTCAAACGCAAATAATTTCCTACTTTGTAATGCCAATGGGATGCAGAAGAAAGCATCTTTTAAATCAATTACAGAAAAGTATCTAAATTGTTCTGCCACAGATGTTAACAATGTATAAGGATTTGCTACTACTGGATGTATATCTTTAACTATTTCGTTTACAGCTCTTAAATCTTGAACTAACCTATAATCTCCGTTAGGTTTTCTTATAGGAAATATTGGTGTATTATATTCAGATTCACATTCTTCTAACACATTGTGCATCAAAAATTTTGCAATTAATGGTGCTACCCCTTTCCTAGCTTCTAACTGTATAGGATATTGTCTAACTCTTACCGGTTGGACACCTTCTTTCAATTCTACTATGACAGGTTTTGCTGCTTTCGCTAATCCCGGTACTTGTGTCTCCCATACCCATGGTACTACAGCGTTTTCTACCTCTATTGGTATTGTTGTATTAGCTATTTCTTTTACTATAAATATTCTAGCTATTTCTTCCTCAGGTATCTGCAACTTAGCTTTTCCATTTTCAAATATTATTTTAGCATTAAATCTTGACAATAAATCTCGTCCTAACAAAGATGTAGGACAATCCGGTACATAGAGAAATTCATGATCTAATTCTTTACCCCTAAAATTTAGATGCAATGGCCGCAGAAAGGGCCGTTGCTCTGTTTTTCCTGTAGCTCCTACCACAGTTATCATCGTATCTCCTATCTTTCCTAAACAAGTATTTAAAACAGAATAAGTTGCCCCAGTATCTACCAATAATTGTTTCTCTTCCCCATCAATTTCTGTTGTCACTTTTAATCCATCACTTAGTCAGCTACTATGTTGCCCCAAATGTCCTAACATCATTGTTTCTGCCATTGGTGTTCCTCCTACTGAAGTCTGCTGGGCCAAATTCATTTTCACTGGGCACTCATTTTTCCAATGTCCCTGTTGTCTGCAAAACGCACACTGATTTATCCCTAGCTGATTTTGAGGTATTCCCCGCATGCCTCCTACCCTGTATCCTCCTCGACCTCGTCCTCTACTTCTGCCTCTTATTCCTTGATTTACTCGTTGTAACATTGCTAATAATCCTGCCTGATTTCTCTTTGTGGTTTTTTTTTTTTTTTTTCTCCCTATTATTGTACACTTTCCAGCTGATTGCTTCCAAATTACTAAATCTCCTGGGGAAAAAGGAACTTTCCCATATACTTTATCAGTCCCCGAAATTGCCTCTCGTAAAGGGGCTAATAATACTTTACTGTTTTGCTCTTGTTCCTTCCTCCCTTGTCTTGTTCTCTGTGCAATTGGGGTTCGTTGCGCTTGTCTTGGGCATGATGAATGCCCTGGCGAACCCTTCGGTGTTAACTTAATCTGGATCGCTCCAGTATTAATTGATTCTGACGGTTTTACCGCCTTAATACTATCAGTATCACTATCGTCCCCTGCATCTATATCGGACATCACAGGGGCCGTCGGTGATGCTAAAAGTGATACCTCCTCTGGCTCTCTTATTGAATTTTGTATTGCCAAACAAGTCATACGCTTCTTATTACCTACACATCCTTCACATTTTGTTTTATCTTTTTTTCGGGATGTACCAACAACATTCCACATTCTCTCTGCATATCTGGATGATTACGTATATCATAAAATAGATCAACATATGGTACTTCATCCCATTTTTCAAGTTCTTAACAATATCTCATTAATGGACCTATAACACCCGGATCTAAACTTCCGTGTTCAGGCCACCGGGGTCCATCATACTCATATTGTGGCCACCAATTCGTACAATAATCTATAAATCGACTTTTACTCATACTCTGAAAATATCCCGCACTTTTCCAATGCTTTAATAAACATCCTAACGGAGAATTATCCGGTATTACCATGGTCTTACACACTCACTCCACACACACACACACACTAAATCTACGGGGTAGAAAACGGAAAGATAGCCTCTGATGGGAAACAAAAGACCAAACCAAACTCACGAGACAGCCACGTATGTCCGTGAGTGCTGGACCTGCGGGGCTTTCGCTCCGTCTGACGGCCAGCGCCTAGGCTTCCACAGACCAGACCTCGAGCTCGTTAGCCCAACCTTGCGTGAATCGCCGTCACGTCTTATTAGGCAGGCACCCGACCAAATATTACAATAAAGCACCTTCGGGCTTACCACTTTGGGACGTCAGGAGCAGCGCAGAGCGGGCGCAGCCGATGGCTCCCCGAGAATTCCTCGGTGCCGGCACGGAGCAAAATCGGAAAGCGAACCGTCAACACTACTCCCGAAGTCCCATCTGGGTCGCCAGAAAACTGTTGCCCGTAAAGAAACACATAACTACGAAAGCAGTTATATGCGGTGCTTTATTCGGGGCCCGGGGTCTCAGGGACTCATGTCCAAAGCTGAGAATCCCAAATCCCCGTTTAACTTGGTTAATATTTATAGTGTTCGGTTACGTAACATAATCAACAGAATTGCTAAGCTACATGATTGTTTCCCATTTATAGTTTCTTCAGTTACTGTTGCCAAGATTTGCTTATCATTTACCTAGTTCATCAGATTGTGCTGTACCTAGTTCATCAGATTGTACTGTACCCAGTTCATCAGATTGTACTGTACCCAACACCTGCAATTATACCTTCATCTTGTCTACCAAGTATAACCTATTCTAATCAATATAATGTAACAATTCCCCCCTTTGAAAATACTTCAAGTCTTCCAGACTGCAAGGATTTTCATCATCAGTTCCGCAGATTTCCATATTCTTTGGACCGTCTCAAACTGGTGATTGTAGCTGCAATGAATTATTTCCAATGTCTTCATATCTCGGGGGAAGTTCATGATTCTTCCTGGTAACAGCTTTTAAAATTTTCCCCAAGCGTTGCCGTTCCTTATTAACAATATTTTGAATCAAACGCAACACTCCCATAATAGCTAACATAATAATTATAATTATTATACACCATTGAATTAAAGATGCTACCCAACCAGAGATGTTCAATCCAAATGACTTTGCTAAAGCAGCAACCCAATTATGGGTACTTTCTTCTCTTTCTTCCTCAGTTGCATGTTCAATTTGCGTTAGCTGAGACAAATCACGTTCTACCGCGGCTGTAACATTCGGAATATGTACACAACAATGATCAATCTTATCTCGTAAATAACCACATACTCCATGTTCTTTTAGCAACAGCATATCTAATGCCATTCTATTTTGCAGGGTCATTTTTGTGGTTGCCTGTAATTGTAAGTTTATTTCCTTAAATCCTTCTTTAGTCACTCTTGCTAGCCTTTCCGTTTGTCCTAACAACCGGTACAACATTTCTCTATTCCGATAAGTACTAATTGGAGCAAACAATGATTCTAAAGCCCAACCTAACTTCACACCGGATGATGGTTCTTGCCAATCATCATCATCCTTTATTTCTCTCTTCATTATCCATAAATTTTCTAATCTACCCTTAAATGGCGCTTTCTTCCAAATTGGGCAGAGAGTTGGTAACCCTAAAGTTATTTCAGTCACCAACCCATCCAAGGGGAGGTGAGTCGTCCATTGTCCATCACTTGTAACCCAAACTAAATTTCCTGTGCTCCTGATCGTAGTTCTACAATCTATTCCCACTCCGAATTGTATTACAGGTTCACTCATGGAGTATTTAATTCCTCTACAGGCACAACCTGTCCTTAATGCAAGGACCACAGGTGGAAAGGTAGCTTCACTTTCGGGGTGTCACAAGTGTATACTTTTGTACAGTTCTAGACTGGGTGTTTTTCAGCTAACTTTCTTTTGCATTGGATTTTCTTGTGTTTCCTGTTGTGGCGCCTGGATTATTTGTATTGGTTGCATTTCGTCTTTTTCCAAATCTTTTAACTCTCTCCTGGCTCTGTTTCTTTTCTGCATAGGTTCTGATTTTGCAGTAACCTCTAATGCCCTTTTTCCATAATCAAAACTCTCTTTAATCCAAACAATACAGGTGTAGTTTCCTACATCTGTCTTACTTACATTTCGCAATGATAAAATCATAGTACCCCTTCGTGTATCACTATCCCATCGGATTGTGAACCCAGTTGACAATTTGGACTCATTCTTCTGCCAATAGCAACTAATGTCTTGGATTGAACTTCTCATATCTCCAACAAAATCACAAGTCAAATTTACATCCATTCGTTCTTCTATATGTACAGTAGCATATGTATGTATTATTTGAGCGAAACCATTACTTAATCCTACCCAGCATAGTATTACCAAGATGTAAATCTCAGTTTTGTAGGAGTGATCATTTTTACCCCCCATTGTGATGGTACCTTCTTCACTCTGGTATAATGAATCCAATTATCAATTCCTGCTACTTTCACAGCGGTAAATGTTATCAATAGCACCAAATAAAGTCCATGCCACTGTTCCTTTAAAGGCTCCGTTTGCCAATTTCGAACATACGCTTGGTCTCCTGGTTGATTCTCCAACGGCAAAGGGCGATTCCAGATGATCGCGGCACGTAAGGCTGTGAGTAATCTGCTTAAAGAAATTATATAACTATAAACATCTTGATCTCCTTGGAGGTGTAAATCTGCACTTCCCATTCCCTTCGTTGGTGCAGTATATGGCTTACCGTACAGAATTTCATAGGGACTTACAGACAACCCTTCTCTAGGTTTTATACGAATTCTCAATAAAGCAAGGGGCAATGCCTGTGGCCATTGGATTTGAGCTTCCTGGCATATCTTTTTAATTTGTCCTTTTAATGTTTGATTCATCCTTTCTACCTTTCCACTAGATTGTGGCCTCCATGGTGTATGTAAATCCCAGCTAATTCCAAGCATTTCACTAATTTCCTGTACTATTTTAGCTATAAAGTGTGGGCCTCGATCTGAAGAAATTCCTAAAGGTACCCCAAATCTAGGTATGATCTCTTTTAACAAAGTTTTTACTACTTCTCTAGCTTGATTCGTTCTACAGGGAAATGCTTCTAGCCACCCTGAAAAGGTACATACGTATACCAATAAATACTTAAACCCTTTTGATTTAGGTAATTCTGCAAAATCCACTTGCCAATAGTCACCTGGTTCTATTCCCACTTTCAAAGTTCCCATTGGAATTTGTTTTCGTATTACCGGATTATTCTTTAAACATACTGGACACTTCGCATTCACCCCTTTTGCTATTGTTAACATTTGTGCAGATATAATGCTCCGCTTTAAAAACTGCACCAATGCTTCTGCTCCCCAATGGCATTTATTATGTTCAGTTTGTATTATTCGTTTCATAATTGTAGCAGGCACTACTACTTGTCCATTACCTGTTACATACCATCCATGTGAATTCTTCTGTGCCTTTACCAAATCGGCTAATTTTTCATCTTCTTGGGTATAAAAGGGATTTACAGAGAGATGAGCAGTAATCGGGCTTACCTTAGTAGGTATTAGAGCTAATTCAGTCCATACTTGCCGTGCAGCAATTTTGGCTGCCTGGTCTGCCTTCATGTTTCCTTGTGCCACATCGCTGTCATCCCTCTGATGTCCTCGACAATGCATTACAGCCACTTGCTGAGGTAGTACCACAGCCTCTAATAACTGTAAGATCTCGGTTCGATATTTAATAATACTACCTTGAGCCGTCAACAATCCTCTTTCCTTCCATAAAGCTCCATGTATATGTATTATTCCAAAAGCGTATTTAGAATCTGCCCAAATATTCACCCTCTTATCCGTACTCGGTATTAAAGCCCGAATTAGAGCGACCAGTTCTGCCTTTTGCGCTGACGTTCCTGGCATTAATGCCTTTGCTTCAATTACTTCAAGCTTAGTAACCACAGCATATCCAGAATATCGTGTTCCATTCTCAACAAAGCTGCTACCGTCTGTAAATAATGTCCAGTCAGGATTTACAAGGGGAATATCTTTCAGATCTACCCTACTGGCGTAAGTTTGTTCGATCACCTCAATACAATCATGTTCCAGCTCGCCTTCCTCTATTTTGCTACCTAAAAATTCAGCGGGATTCAAACATGTTGTTATCTTTAAAAATATATCATCCTGTTCTCTCAATATTGCTTGATATTTCAACATTCTACTGGATGACAACCAATGACCCCCCTTTTGTTCCAAAACTGCAATCACCATGTGGGGCACAAATACTTCCATTTTTGTTCCCAATGTCAATTTTCTAGCTTCTTGGACTAACATTACAGTAGCAGCCACTGCTCGGAGGCAAGAAGGCCATCCGGCACTTACCATATCCAACTGCTTGGAAAAATAGCCCACCGGTCTCTTCCATGATCCAATTCGTTGAGTTAAAACTCCAAGCGCTAGTCGTTGCCGCTCATGTACAAAGAGTTGAAATGTTTTTGTCAAATCAGGCAATCCTAATGCTGGGGCTTCTTGCAGAGCCTGTTTTAAGTCTTGAAAAGCCCTTTTACACTCTAAACTCCAAACTAATTGTGGCTCTTTTAAAGCTGCATACAGTGGTTTGGCTAACAGTCCATAATTCAAAATCCAGAGTCTGCACCACCCTGTCATTCCTAGAAAAGTTCGTAACTCGTGCAAATTTCTAGGTTCAGGGATGGCACAAATCGCTTGTATTCTATTCACCCCCAACCGTCTTTGTCCTTGGGAAATTTCACATCCCAGATATATCACTTTTTCCCGGGCAATTTGGGCTTTTTCCTTAGAAACTCGATAACCGCTCTGTCCCAGTAAATTTAATCACGCAACTGTAACAGTAATGCAGTTTTCATACCTTTCTGTCGCCACGAAAATGTCATCCACATATTGCAACAATAAGTATGCTTTTGATGGTAATTGAAAATATCCTTGCTCCTTCCAATCCTCCAGTTCTCGTGCCAGCTGATTCCCAAACATTGTAGGACTGTTTTTGAAGCCTTGTGGTAACCTGGTCCAGGTCAGCTGTCGTTTTCGTCCTGTATCCGGATTTTCCCATTCAAACGCAAATAATTTCCTACTTTGTAATGCCAATGGGATGCAGAAGAAAGCATCTTTTAAATCAATTACAGAAAAGTATCTAAATTGTTCTGCCACAGATGTTAACAATGTATAAGGATTTGCTACTACTGGATGTATATCTTTAACTATTTCGTTTACAGCTCTTAAATCTTGAACTAACCTATAATCTCCGTTAGGTTTTCTTATAGGAAATATTGGTGTATTATATTCAGATTCACATTCTTCTAACACATTGTGCATCAAAAATTTTGCAATTAATGGTGCTACCCCTTTCCTAGCTTCTAACTGTATAGGATATTGTCTAACTCTTACCGGTTGGACACCTTCTTTCAATTCTACTATGACAGGTTTTGCTGCTTTCGCTAATCCCGGTACTTGTGTCTCCCATACCCATGGTACTACAGCGTTTTCTACCTCTATTGGTATTGTTGTATTAGCTATTTCTTTTACTATAAATATTCTAGCTATTTCTTCCTCAGGTATCTGCAACTTAGCTTTTCCATTTTCAAATATTATTTTAGCATTAAATCTTGACAATAAATCTCGTCCTAACAAAGATGTAGGACAATCCGGTACATAGAGAAATTCATGATCTAATTCTTTACCCCTAAAATTTAGATGCAATGGCCGCAGAAAGGGCCGTTGCTCTGTTTTTCCTGTAGCTCCTACCACAGTTATCATCGTATCTCCTATCTTTCCTAAACAAGTATTTAAAACAGAATAAGTTGCCCCAGTATCTACCAATAATTGTTTCTCTTCCCCATCAATTTCTGTTGTCACTTTTAATCCATCACTTAGTCAGCTACTATGTTGCCCCAAATGTCCTAACATCATTGTTTCTGCCATTGGTGTTCCTCCTACTGAAGTCTGCTGGGCCAAATTCATTTTCACTGGGCACTCATTTTTCCAATGTCCCTGTTGTCTGCAAAACGCACACTGATTTATCCCTAGCTGATTTTGAGGTATTCCCCGCATGCCTCCTACCCTGTATCCTCCTCGACCTCGTCCTCTACTTCTGCCTCTTATTCCTTGATTTACTCGTTGTAACATTGCTAATAATCCTGCCTGATTTCTCTTTGTGGTTTTTTTTTTTTTTTTTCTCCCTATTATTGTACACTTTCCAGCTGATTGCTTCCAAATTACTAAATCTCCTGGGGAAAAAGGAACTTTCCCATATACTTTATCAGTCCCCGAAATTGCCTCTCGTAAAGGGGCTAATAATACTTTACTGTTTTGCTCTTGTTCCTTCCTCCCTTGTCTTGTTCTCTGTGCAATTGGGGTTCGTTGCGCTTGTCTTGGGCATGATGAATGCCCTGGCGAACCCTTCGGTGTTAACTTAATCTGGATCGCTCCAGTATTAATTGATTCTGACGGTTTTACCGCCTTAATACTATCAGTATCACTATCGTCCCCTGCATCTATATCGGACATCACAGGGGCCGTCGGTGATGCTAAAAGTGATACCTCCTCTGGCTCTCTTATTGAATTTTGTATTGCCAAACAAGTCATACGCTTCTTATTACCTACACATCCTTCACATTTTGTTTTATCTTTTTTTCGGGATGTACCAACAACATTCCACATTCTCTCTGCATATCTGGATGATTACGTATATCATAAAATAGATCAACATATGGTACTTCATCCCATTTTTCAAGTTCTTAACAATATCTCATTAATGGACCTATAACACCCGGATCTAAACTTCCGTGTTCAGGCCACCGGGGTCCATCATACTCATATTGTGGCCACCAATTCGTACAATAATCTATAAATCGACTTTTACTCATACTCTGAAAATATCCCGCACTTTTCCAATGCTTTAATAAACATCCTAACGGAGAATTATCCGGTATTACCATGGTCTTACACACTCACTCCACACACACACACACACACTAAATCTACGGGGTAGAAAACGGAAAGATAGCCTCTGATGGGAAACAAAAGACCAAACCAAACTCACGAGACAGCCACGTATGTCCGTGAGTGCTGGACCTGCGGGGCTTTCGCTCCGTCTGACGGCCAGCGCCTAGGCTTCCACAGACCAGACCTCGAGCTCGTTAGCCCAACCTTGCGTGAATCGCCGTCACGTCTTATTAGGCAGGCACCCGACCAAATATTACAATAAAGCACCTTCGGGCTTACCACTTTGGGACGTCAGGAGCAGCGCAGAGCGGGCGCAGCCGATGGCTCCCCGAGAATTCCTCGGTGCCGGCACGGAGCAAAATCGGAAAGCGAACCGTCAACACTACTCCCGAAGTCCCATCTGGGTCGCCAGAAAACTGTTGCCCGTAAAGAAACACATAACTACGAAAGCAGTTATATGCGGTGCTTTATTCGGGGCCCGGGGTCTCAGGGACTCATGTCCAAAGCTGAGAATCCCAAATCCCCGTTTAACTTGGTTAATATTTATAGTGTTCGGTTACGTAACATAATCAACAGAATTGCTAAGCTACATGATTGTTTCCCATTTATAGTTTCTTCAGTTACTGTTGCCAAGATTTGCTTATCATTTACCTAGTTCATCAGATTGTGCTGTACCTAGTTCATCAGATTGTACTGTACCCAGTTCATCAGATTGTACTGTACCCAACACCTGCAATTATACCTTCATCTTGTCTACCAAGTATAACCTATTCTAATCAATATAATGTAACAATTCCCCCCTTTGAAAATACTTCAAGTCTTCCAGACTGCAAGGATTTTCATCATCAGTTCCGCAGATTTCCATATTCTTTGGACCGTCTCAAACCGGTGATTGTAGCTGCAATGAATTATTTCCAATGTCTTCATATCTCGGGGGAAGTTCATGATTCTTCCTGGTAACAGCTTTTAAAATTTTCCCCAAGCGTTGCCGTTCCTTATTAACAATATTTTGAATCAAACGCAACACTCCCATAATAGCTAACATAATAATTATAATTATTATACACCATTGAATTAAAGATGCTACCCAACCAGAGATGTTCAATCCAAATGACTTTGCTAAAGCAGCAACCCAATTATGGGTACTTTCTTCTCTTTCTTCCTCAGTTGCATGTTCAATTTGCGTTAGCTGAGACAAATCACGTTCTACCGCGGCTGTAACATTCGGAATATGTACACAACAATGATCAATCTTATCTCGTAAATAACCACATACTCCATGTTCTTTTAGCAACAGCATATCTAATGCCATTCTATTTTGCAGGGTCATTTTTGTGGTTGCCTGTAATTGTAAGTTTATTTCCTTAAATCCTTCTTTAGTCACTCTTGCTAGCCTTTCCGTTTGTCCTAACAACCGGTACAACATTTCTCTATTCCGATAAGTACTAATTGGAGCAAACAATGATTCTAAAGCCCAACCTAACTTCACACCGGATGATGGTTCTTGCCAATCATCATCATCCTTTATTTCTCTCTTCATTATCCATAAATTTTCTAATCTACCCTTAAATGGCGCTTTCTTCCAAATTGGGCAGAGAGTTGGTAACCCTAAAGTTATTTCAGTCACCAACCCATCCAAGGGGAGGTGAGTCGTCCATTGTCCATCACTTGTAACCCAAACTAAATTTCCTGTGCTCCTGATCGTAGTTCTACAATCTATTCCCACTCCGAATTGTATTACAGGTTCACTCATGGAGTATTTAATTCCTCTACAGGCACAACCTGTCCTTAATGCAAGGACCACAGGTGGAAAGGTAGCTTCACTTTCGGGGTGTCACAAGTGTATACTTTTGTACAGTTCTAGACTGGGTGTTTTTCAGCTAACTTTCTTTTGCATTGGATTTTCTTGTGTTTCCTGTTGTGGCGCCTGGATTATTTGTATTGGTTGCATTTCGTCTTTTTCCAAATCTTTTAACTCTCTCCTGGCTCTGTTTCTTTTCTGCATAGGTTCTGATTTTGCAGTAACCTCTAATGCCCTTTTTCCATAATCAAAACTCTCTTTAATCCAAACAATACAGGTGTAGTTTCCTACATCTGTCTTACTTACATTTCGCAATGATAAAATCATAGTACCCCTTCGTGTATCACTATCCCATCGGATTGTAAACCCAGTTGACAATTTGGACTCATTCTTCTGCCAATAGCAACTAATGTCTTGGATTGAACTTCTCATATCTCCAACAAAATCACAAGTCAAATTTACATCCATTCGTTCTTCTATATGTACAGTAGCATATGTATGTATTATTTGAGCGAAACCATTACTTAATCCTACCCAGCATAGTATTACCAAGATGTAAATCTCAGTTTTGTAGGAGTGATCATTTTTACCCCCCATTGTGATGGTACCTTCTTCACTCTGGTATAATGAATCCAATTATCAATTCCTGCTACTTTCACAGCGGTAAATGTTATCAATAGCACCAAATAAAGTCCATGCCACTGTTCCTTTAAAGGCTCCGTTTGCCAATTTCGAACATACGCTTGGTCTCCTGGTTGATTCTCCAACGGCAAAGGGCGATTCCAGATGATCGCGGCACGTAAGGCTGTGAGTAATCTGCTTAAAGAAATTATATAACTATAAACATCTTGATCTCCTTGGAGGTGTAAATCTGCACTTCCCATTCCCTTCGTTGGTGCAGTATATGGCTTACCGTACAGAATTTCATAGGGACTTACAGACAACCCTTCTCTAGGTTTTATACGAATTCTCAATAAAGCAAGGGGCAATGCCTGTGGCCATTGGATTTGAGCTTCCTGGCATATCTTTTTAATTTGTCCTTTTAATGTTTGATTCATCCTTTCTACCTTTCCACTAGATTGTGGCCTCCACGGTGTATGTAAATCCCAGCTAATTCCAAGCATTTCACTAATTTCCTGTACTATTTTAGCTATAAAGTGTGGGCCTCGATCTGAAGAAATTCCTAAAGGTACCCCAAATCTAGGTATGATCTCTTTTAACAAAGTTTTTACTACTTCTCTAGCTTGATTCGTTCTACAGGGAAATGCTTCTAGCCACCCTGAAAAGGTACATACGTATACCAATAAATACTTAAACCCTTTTGATTTAGGTAATTCTGCAAAATCCACTTGCCAATAGTCACCTGGTTCTATTCCCACTTTCAAAGTTCCCATTGGAATTTGTTTTCGTATTACCGGATTATTCTTTAAACATACTGGACACTTCGCATTCACCCCTTTTGCTATTGTTAACATTTGTGCAGATATAATGCTCCGCTTTAAAAACTGCACCAATGCTTCTGCTCCCCAATGGCATTTATTATGTTCAGTTTGTATTATTCGTTTCATAATTGTAGCAGGCACTACTACTTGTCCATTACCTGTTACATACCATCCATGTGAATTCTTCTGTGCCTTTACCAAATCGGCTAATTTTTCATCTTCTTGGGTATAAAAGGGATTTACAGAGAGATGAGCAGTAATCGGGCTTACCTTAGTAGGTATTAGAGCTAATTCAGTCCATACTTGCCGTGCAGCAATTTTGGCTGCCTGGTCTGCCTTCATGTTTCCTTGTGCCACATCGCTGTCATCCCTCTGATGTCCTCGACAATGCATTACAGCCACTTGCTGAGGTAGTACCACAGCCTCTAATAACTGTAAGATCTCGGTTCGATATTTAATAATACTACCTTGAGCCGTCAACAATCCTCTTTCCTTCCATAAAGCTCCATGTATATGTATTATTCCAAAAGCGTATTTAGAATCTGCCCAAATATTCACCCTCTTATCCGTACTCGGTATTAAAGCCCGAATTAGAGCGACCAGTTCTGCCTTTTGCGCTGACGTTCCTGGCATTAATGCCTTTGCTTCAATTACTTCAAGCTTAGTAACCACAGCATATCCAGAATATCGTGTTCCATTCTCAACAAAGCTGCTACCGTCTGTAAATAATGTCCAGTCAGGATTTACAAGGGGAATATCTTTCAGATCTACCCTACTGGCGTAAGTTTGTTCAATCACCTCAATACAATCATGTTCCAGCTCGCCTTCCTCTATTTTGCTACCTAAAAATTCAGCGGGATTCAAACATGTTGTTATCTTTAAAAATATATCATCCTGTTCTCTCAATATTGCCTGATATTTCAACATTCTACTGGATGACAACCAATGACCCCCCTTTTGTTCCAAAACTGCAATCACCATGTGGGGCACAAATACTTCCATTTTTGTTCCCAATGTCAATTTTCTAGCTTCTTGGACTAACATTACAGTAGCAGCCACTGCTCGGAGGCAAGAAGGCCATCCGGCACTTACCATATCCAACTGCTTGGAAAAATAGCCCACCGGTCTCTTCCATGATCCAATTCGTTGAGTTAAAACTCCAAGCGCTAGTCGTTGCCGCTCATGTACAAAGAGTTGAAATGTTTTTGTCAAATCAGGCAATCCTAATGCTGGGGCTTCTTGCAGAGCCTGTTTTAAGTCTTGAAAAGCCCTTTTACACTCTAAACTCCAAACTAATTGTGGCTCTTTTAAAGCTGCATACAGTGGTTTGGCTAACAGTCCATAATTCAAAATCCAGAGTCTGCACCACCCTGTCATTCCTAGAAAAGTTCGTAACTCGTGCAAATTTCTAGGTTCAGGGATGGCACAAATCGCTTGTATTCTATTCACCCCCAACCGTCTTTGTCCTTGGGAAATTTCACATCCCAGATATATCACTTTTTCCCGGGCAATTTGGGCTTTTTCCTTAGAAACTCGATAACCGCTCTGTCCCAGTAAATTTAATCACGCAACTGTAACAGTAATGCAGTTTTCATACCTTTCTGTCGCCACGAAAATGTCATCCACATATTGCAACAATAAGTATGCTTTTGATGGTAATTGAAAATATCCTTGCTCCTTCCAATCCTCCAGTTCTCGTGCCAGCTGATTCCCAAATATTGTAGGACTGTTTTTGAAGCCTTGTGGTAACCTGGTCCAGGTCAGCTGTCGTTTTCGTCCTGTATCCGGATTTTCCCATTCAAACGCAAATAATTTCCTACTTTGTAATGCCAATGGGATGCAGAAGAAAGCATCTTTTAAATCAATTACAGAAAAGTATCTAAATTGTTCTGCCACAGATGTTAACAATGTATAAGGATTTGCTACTACTGGATGTATATCTTTAACTATTTCGTTTACAGCTCTTAAATCTTGAACTAACCTATAATCTCCGTTAGGTTTTCTTATAGGAAATATTGGTGTATTATATTCAGATTCACATTCTTCTAACACATTGTGCATCAAAAATTTTGCAATTAATGGTGCTACCCCTTTCCTAGCTTCTAACTGTATAGGATATTGTCTAACTCTTACCGGTTGGACACCTTCTTTCAATTCTACTATGACAGGTTTTGCTGCTTTCGCTAATCCCGGTACTTGTGTCTCCCATACCCATGGTACTACAGCGTTTTCTACCTCTATTGGTATTGTTGTATTAGCTATTTCTTTTACTATAAATATTCTAGCTATTTCTTCCTCAGGTATCTGCAACTTAGCTTTTCCATTTTCAAATATTATTTTAGCATTAAATCTTGACAATAAATCTCGTCCTAACAAAGATGTAGGACAATCCGGTACATAGAGAAATTCATGATCTAATTCTTTACCCCTAAAATTTAGATGCAATGGCCGCAGAAAGGGCCGTTGCTCTGTTTTTCCTGTAGCTCCTACCACAGTTATCATCGTATCTCCTATCTTTCCTAAACAAGTATTTAAAACAGAATAAGTTGCCCCAGTATCTACCAATAATTGTTTCTCTTCCCCATCAATTTCTGTTGTCACTTTTAATCCATCACTTAGTCAGCTACTATGTTGCCCCAAATGTCCTAACATCATTGTTTCTGCCATTGGTGTTCCTCCTACTGAAGTCTGCTGGGCCAAATTCATTTTCACTGGGCACTCATTTTTCCAATGTCCCTGTTGTCTGCAAAACGCACACTGATTTATCCCTAGCTGATTTTGAGGTATTCCCCGCATGCCTCCTACCCTGTATCCTCCTCGACCTCGTCCTCTACTTCTGCCTCTTATTCCTTGATTTACTCGTTGTAACATTGCTAATAATCCTGCCTGATTTCTCTTTGTGGTTTTTTTTTTTTTTTTTTCTCCCTATCATTGTACACTTTCCAGCTGATTGCTTCCAAATTACTAAATCTCCTGGGGAAAAAGGAACTTTCCCATATACTTTATCAGTCCCCGAAATTGCCTCTCGTAAAGGGGCTAATAATACTTTACTGTTTTGCTCTTGTTCCTTCCTCCCTTGTCTTGTTCTCTGTGCAATTGGGGTTCGTTGCGCTTGTCTTGGGCATGATGAATGCCCTGGCGAACCCTTCGGTGTTAACTTAATCTGGATCGCTCCAGTATTAATTGATTCTGACGGTTTTACCGCCTTAATACTATCAGTATCACTATCGTCCCCTGCATCTATATCGGACATCACAGGGGCCGTCGGTGATGCTAAAAGTGATACCTCCTCTGGCTCTCTTATTGAATTTTGTATTGCCAAACAAGTCATACGCTTCTTATTACCTACACATCCTTCACATTTTGTTTTATCTTTTTTTCGGGATGTACCAACAACATTCCACATTCTCTCTGCATATCTGGATGATTACGTATATCATAAAATAGATCAACATATGGTACTTCATCCCATTTTTCAAGTTCTTAACAATATCTCATTAATGGACCTATAACACCCGGATCTAAACTTCCGTGTTCAGGCCACCGGGGTCCATCATACTCATATTGTGGCCACCAATTCGTACAATAATCTATAAATCGACTTTTACTCATACTCTGAAAATATCCCGCACTTTTCCAATGCTTTAATAAACATCCTAACGGAGAATTATCCGGTATTACCATGGTCTTACACATTCACTCCACACACACACACTAAATCTACGGGGTAGAAAACGGAAAGATAGCCTCTGATGGGAAACAAAAGACCAAACCAAACTCACGAGACAGCCACGTATGTCCGTGAGTGCTGGACCTGCGGGGCTTTCGCTCCGTCTGACGGCCAGCGCCTAGGCTTCCACAGACCAGACCTCGAGCTCGTTAGCCCAACCTTGCGTGAATCGCCGTCACGTCTTATTAGGCAGGCACCCGACCAAATATTACAATAAAGCACCTTCGGGCTTACCACTTTGGGACGTCAGGAGCAGCGCAGAGCGGGCGCAGCCGATGGCTCCCCGAGAATTCCTCGGTGCCGGCACGGAGCAAAATCGGAAAGCGAACCGTCAACACTACTCCCGAAGTCCCATCTGGGTCGCCAGAAAACTGTTGCCCGTAAAGAAACACATAACTACGAAAGCAGTTATATGCGGTGCTTTATTCGGGGCCCGGGGTCTCAGGGACTCATGTCCAAAGCTGAGAATCCCAAATCCCCGTTTAACTTGGTTAATATTTATAGTGTTCGGTTACGTAACATAATCAACAGAATTGCTAAGCTACATGATTGTTTCCCATTTATAGTTTCTTCAGTTACTGTTGCCAAGATTTGCTTATCATTTACCTAGTTCATCAGATTGTGCTGTACCTAGTTCATCAGATTGTACTGTACCCAGTTCATCAGATTGTACTGTACCCAACACCTGCAATTATACCTTCATCTTGTCTACCAAGTATAACCTATTCTAATCAATATAATGTAACAATTCCCCCCTTTGAAAATACTTCAAGTCTTCCAGACTGCAAGGATTTTCATCATCAGTTCCGCAGATTTCCATATTCTTTGGACCGTCTCAAACTGGTGATTGTAGCTGCAATGAATTATTTCCAATGTCTTCATATCTCGGGGGAAGTTCATGATTCTTCCTGGTAACAGCTTTTAAAATTTTCCCCAAGCGTTGCCGTTCCTTATTAACAATATTTTGAATCAAACGCAACACTCCCATAATAGCTAACATAATAATTATAATTATTATACACCATTGAATTAAAGATGCTACCCAACCAGAGATGTTCAATCCAAATGACTTTGCTAAAGCAGCAACCCAATTATGGGTACTTTCTTCTCTTTCTTCCTCAGTTGCATGTTCAATTTGCGTTAGCTGAGACAAATCACGTTCTGCCGCGGCTGTAACATTCGGAATATGTACACAACAATGATCAATCTTATCTCGTAAATAACCACATACTCCATGTTCTTTTAGCAACAGCATATCTAATGCCATTCTATTTTGCAGGGTCATTTTTGTGGTTGCCTGTAATTGTAAGTTTATTTCCTTAAATCCTTCTTTAGTCACTCTTGCTAGCCTTTCCGTTTGTCCTAACAACCGGTACAACATTTCTCTATTCCGATAAGTACTAATTGGAGCAAACAATGATTCTAAAGCCCAACCTAACTTCACACCGGATGATGGTTCTTGCCAATCATCATCATCCTTTATTTCTCTCTTCATTATCCATAAATTTTCTAATCTACCCTTAAATGGCGCTTTCTTCCAAATTGGGCAGAGAGTTGGTAACCCTAAAGTTATTTCAGTCACCAACCCATCCAAGGGGAGGTGAGTCGTCCATTGTCCATCACTAGTAACCCAAACTAAATTTCCTGTGCTCCTGATCGTAGTTCTACAATCTATTCCCACTCCGAATTGTATTACAGGTTCACTCATGGAGTATTTAATTCCTCTACAGGCACAACCTGTCCTTAATGCAAGGACCACAGGTGGAAAGGTAGCTTCACTTTCGGGGTGTCACAAGTGTATACTTTTGTACAGTTCTAGACTGGGTGTTTTTCAGCTAACTTTCTTTTGCATTGGATTTTCTTGTGTTTCCTGTTGTGGCGCCTGGATTATTTGTATTGGTTGCATTTCGTCTTTTTCCAAATCTTTTAACTCTCTCCTGGCTCTGTTTCTTTTCTGCATAGGTTCTGATTTTGCAGTAACCTCTAATGCCCTTTTT
The DNA here is from genome assembly GCF_036417845.1 of Apteryx mantelli. NCBI lineage: Eukaryota > Metazoa > Chordata > Aves > Apterygiformes > Apterygidae > Apteryx > Apteryx mantelli. The sequence goes on from NW_027118471.1 coordinate 118,277, forward strand.
CCATAATCAAAACTCTCTTTAATCCAAACAATACAGGTGTAGTTTCCTACATCTGTCTTACTTACATTTCGCAATGATAAAATCATAGTACCCCTTCGTGTATCACTATCCCATCGGATTGTAAACCCAGTTGACAATTTGGACTCATTCTTCTGCCAATAGCAACTAATGTCTTGGATTGAACTTCTCATATCTCCAACAAAATCACAAGTCAAATTTACATCCATTCGTTCTTCTATATGTACAGTAGCATATGTATGTATTATTTGAGCGAAACCATTACTTAATCCTACCCAGCATAGTATTACCAAGATGTAAATCTCAGTTTTGTAGGAGTGATCATTTTTACCCCCCATTGTGATGGTACCTTCTTCACTCTGGTATAATGAATCCAATTATCAATTCCTGCTACTTTCACAGCGGTAAATGTTATCAATAGCACCAAATAAAGTCCATGCCACTGTTCCTTTAAAGGCTCCGTTTGCCAATTTCGAACATACGCTTGGTCTCCTGGTTGATTCTCCAACGGCAAAGGGCGATTCCAGATGATCGCGGCACGTAAGGCTGTGAGTAATCTGCTTAAAGAAATTATATAACTATAAACATCTTGATCTCCTTGGAGGTGTAAATCTGCACTTCCCATTCCCTTCGTTGGTGCAGTATATGGCTTACCGTACAGAATTTCATAGGGACTTACAGACAACCCTTCTCTAGGTTTTATACGAATTCTCAATAAAGCAAGGGGCAATGCCTGTGGCCATTGGATTTGAGCTTCCTGGCATATCTTTTTAATTTGTCCTTTTAATGTTTGATTCATCCTTTCTACCTTTCCACTAGATTGTGGCCTCCATGGTGTATGTAAATCCCAGCTAATTCCAAGCATTTCACTAATTTCCTGTACTATTTTAGCTATAAAGTGTGGGCCTCGATCTGAAGAAATTCCTAAAGGTACCCCAAATCTAGGTATGATCTCTTTTAACAAAGTTTTTACTACTTCTCTAGCTTGATTCGTTCTACAGGGAAATGCTTCTAGCCACCCTGAAAAGGTACATACGTATACCAATAAATACTTAAACCCTTTTGATTTAGGTAATTCTGCAAAATCCACTTGCCAATAGTCACCTGGTTCTATTCCCACTTTCAAAGTTCCCATTGGAATTTGTTTTCGTATTACCGGATTATTCTTTAAACATACTGGACACTTCGCATTCACCCCTTTTGCTATTGTTAACATTTGTGCAGATATAATGCTCCGCTTTAAAAACTGCACCAATGCTTCTGCTCCCCAATGGCATTTATTATGTTCAGTTTGTATTATTCGTTTCATAATTGTAGCAGGCACTACTACTTGTCCATTACCTGTTACATACCATCCATGTGAATTCTTCTGTGCCTTTACCAAATCGGCTAATTTTTCATCTTCTTGGGTATAAAAGGGATTTACAGAGAGATGAGCAGTAATCGGGCTTACCTTAGTAGGTATTAGAGCTAATTCAGTCCATACTTGCCGTGCAGCAATTTTGGCTGCCTGGTCTGCCTTCATGTTTCCTTGTGCCACATCGCTGTCATCCCTCTGATGTCCTCGACAATGCATTACAGCCACTTGCTGAGGTAGTACCACAGCCTCTAATAACTGTAAGATCTCGGTTCGATATTTAGTAATACTACCTTGAGCCGTCAACAATCCTCTTTCCTTCCATAAAGCTCCATGTATATGTATTATTCCAAAAGCGTATTTAGAATCTGCCCAAATATTCACCCTCTTATCCGTACTCGGTATTAAAGCCCGAATTAGAGCGACCAGTTCTGCCTTTTGCGCTGACGTTCCTGGCATTAATGCCTTTGCTTCAATTACTTCAAGCTTAGTAACCACAGCATATCCAGAATATCGTGTTCCATTCTCAACAAAGCTGCTACCGTCTGTAAATAATGTCCAGTCAGGATTTACAAGGGGAATATCTTTCAGATCTACCCTACTGGCGTAAGTTTGTTCGATCACCTCAATACAATCATGTTCCAGCTCGCCTTCCTCTATTTTGCTACCTAAAAATTCAGCGGGATTCAAACATGTTGTTATCTTTAAAAATATATCATCCTGTTCTCTCAATATTGCCTGATATTTCAACATTCTACTGGATGACAACCAATGACCCCCCTTTTGTTCCAAAACTGCAATCACCATGTGGGGCACAAATACTTCCATTTTTGTTCCCAATGTCAATTTTCTAGCTTCTTGGACTAACATTACAGTAGCAGCCACTGCTCGGAGGCAAGAAGGCCATCCGGCACTTACCATATCCAACTGCTTGGAAAAATAGCCCACCGGTCTCTTCCATGATCCAATTCGTTGAGTTAAAACTCCAAGCGCTAGTCGTTGCCGCTCATGTACAAAGAGTTGAAATGTTTTTGTCAAATCAGGCAATCCTAATGCTGGGGCTTCTTGCAGAGCCTGTTTTAAGTCTTGAAAAGCCCTTTTACACTCTAAACTCCAAACTAATTGTGGCTCTTTTAAAGCTGCATACAGTGGTTTGGCTAACAGTCCATAATTCAAAATCCAGAGTCTGCACCACCCTGTCATTCCTAGAAAAGTTCGTAACTCGTGCAAATTTCTAGGTTCAGGGATGGCACAAATCGCTTGTATTCTATTCACCCCCAACCGTCTTTGTCCTTGGGAAATTTCACATCCCAGATATATCACTTTTTCCTGGGCAATTTGGGCTTTTTCCTTAGAAACTCGATAACCGCTCTGTCCCAGTAAATTTAATCATGCAACTGTAACAGTAATGCAGTTTTCATACCTTTCTGTCGCCACGAAAATGTCATCCACATATTGCAACAATAAGTATGCTTTTGATGGTAATTGAAAATATCCTTGCTCCTTCCAATCCTCCAGTTCTCGTGCCAGCTGATTCCCAAATATTGTAGGACTGTTTTTGAAGCCTTGTGGTAACCTGGTCCAGGTCAGCTGTCGTTTTCGTCCTGTATCCGGATTTTCCCATTCAAACGCAAATAATTTCCTACTTTGTAATGCCAATGGGATGCAGAAGAAAGCATCTTTTAAATCAATTACAGAAAAGTATCTAAATTGTTCTGCCACAGATGTTAACAATGTATAAGGATTTGCTACTACTGGATGTATATCTTTAACTATTTCGTTTACAGCTCTTAAATCTTGAACTAACCTATAATCTCCGTTAGGTTTTCTTATAAGAAATATTGGTGTATTATATTCAGATTCACATTCTTCTAACACATTGTGCATCAAAAATTTTGCAATTAATGGTGCTACCCCTTTCCTAGCTTCTAACTGTATAGGATATTGTCTAACTCTTACCGGTTGGACACCTTCTTTCAATTCTACTATGACAGGTTTTGCTGCTTTCGCTAATCCCGGTACTTGTGTCTCCCATACCCATGGTACTACAGCGTTTTCTACCTCTATTGGTATTGTTGTATTAGCTATTTCTTTTACTATAAATATTCTAGCTATTTCTTCCTCAGGTATCTGCAACTTAGCTTTTCCATTTTCAAATATTATTTTAGCATTAAATCTTGACAATAAATCTCGTCCTAACAAAGATGTAGGACAATCCGGTACATAGAGAAATTCATGATCTAATTCTTTACCCCTAAAATTTAGATGCAATGGCCGCAGAAAGGGCCGTTGCTCTGTTTTTCCTGTAGCTCCTACCACAGTTATCATCGTATCTCCTATCTTTCCTAAACAAGTATTTAAAACAGAATAAGTTGCCCCAGTATCTACCAATAATTGTTTCTCTTCCCCATCAATTTCTGTTGTCACTTTTAATCCATCACTTAGTCAGCTACTATGTTGCCCCAAATGTCCTAACATCATTGTTTCTGCCATTGGTGTTCCTCCTACTGAAGTCTGCTGGGCCAAATTCATTTTCACTGGGCACTCATTTTTCCAATGTCCCTGTTGTCTGCAAAACGCACACTGATTTATCCCTAGCTGATTTTGAGGTATTCCCCGCATGCCTCCTACCCTGTATCCTCCTCGACCTCGTCCTCTACTTCTGCCTCTTATTCCTTGATTTACTCGTTGTAACATTGCTAATAATCCTGCCTGATTTCTCTTTGTGTTTTTTTTTTTTTTTTTTCTCCCTATCATTGTACACTTTCCAGCTGATTGCTTCCAAATTACTAAATCTCCTGGGGAAAAAGGAACTTTCCCATATACTTTATCAGTCCCCGAAATTGCCTCTCGTAAAGGGGCTAATAATACTTTACTGTTTTGCTCTTGTTCCTTCCTCCCTTGTCTTGTTCTCTGTGCAATTGGGGTTCGTTGCGCTTGTCTTGGGCATGATGAATGCCCTGGCGAACCCTTCGGTGTTAACTTAATCTGGATCGCTCCAGTATTAATTGATTCTGACGGTTTTACCGCCTTAATACTATCAGTATCACTATCGTCCCCTGCATCTATATCGGACATCACAGGGGCCGTCGGTGATGCTAAAAGTGATACCTCCTCTGGCTCTCTTATTGAATTTTGTATTGCCAAACAAGTCATACGCTTCTTATTACCTACACATCCTTCACATTTTGTTTTATCTTTTTTTCGGGATGTACCAACAACATTCCACATTCTCTCTGCATATCTGGATGATTACGTATATCATAAAATAGATCAACATATGGTACTTCATCCCATTTTTCAAGTTCTTAACAATATCTCATTAATGGACCTATAACACCCGGATCTAAACTTCCGTGTTCAGGCCACCGGGGTCCATCATACTCATATTGTGGCCACCAATTCGTACAATAATCTATAAATCGACTTTTACTCATACTCTGAAAATATCCCGCACTTTTCCAATGCTTTAATAAACATCCTAACGGAGAATTATCCGGTATTACCATGGTCTTACACATTCACTCCACACACACACACTAAATCTACGGGGTAGAAAACGGAAAGATAGCCTCTGATGGGAAACAAAAGACCAAACCAAACTCACGAGACAGCCACGTATGTCCGTGAGTGCTGGACCTGCGGGGCTTTCGCTCCGTCTGACGGCCAGCGCCTAGGCTTCCACAGACCAGACCTCGAGCTCGTTAGCCCAACCTTGCGTGAATCGCCGTCACGTCTTATTAGGCAGGCACCCGACCAAATATTACAATAAAGCACCTTCGGGCTTACCACTTTGGGACGTCAGGAGCAGCGCAGAGCGGGCGCAGCCGATGGCTCCCCGAGAATTCCTCGGTGCCGGCACGGAGCAAAATCGGAAAGCGAACCGTCAACACTACTCCCGAAGTCCCATCTGGGTCGCCAGAAAACTGTTGCCCGTAAAGAAACACATAACTACGAAAGCAGTTATATGCGGTGCTTTATTCGGGGCCCGGGGTCTCAGGGACTCATGTCCAAAGCTGAGAATCCCAAATCCCCGTTTAACTTGGTTAATATTTATAGTGTTCGGTTACGTAACATAATCAACAGAATTGCTAAGCTACATGATTGTTTCCCATTTATAGTTTCTTCAGTTACTGTTGCCAAGATTTGCTTATCATTTACCTAGTTCATCAGATTGTGCTGTACCTAGTTCATCAGATTGTACTGTACCCAGTTCATCAGATTGTACTGTACCCAACACCTGCAATTATACCTTCATCTTGTCTACCAAGTATAACCTATTCTAATCAATATAATGTAACAATTCCCCCCTTTGAAAATACTTCAAGTCTTCCAGACTGCAAGGATTTTCATCATCAGTTCCGCAGATTTCCATATTCTTTGGACCGTCTCAAACTGGTGATTGTAGCTGCAATGAATTATTTCCAATGTCTTCATATCTCGGGGGAAGTTCATGATTCTTCCTGGTAACAGCTTTTAAAATTTTCCCCAAGCGTTGCCGTTCCTTATTAACAATATTTTGAATCAAACGCAACACTCCCATAATAGCTAACATAATAATTATAATTATTATACACCATTGAATTAAAGATGCTACCCAACCAGAGATGTTCAATCCAAATGACTTTGCTAAAGCAGCAACCCAATTATGGGTACTTTCTTCTCTTTCTTCCTCAGTTGCATGTTCAATTTGCGTTAGCTGAGACAAATCACGTTCTACCGCGGCTGTAACATTCGGAATATGTACACAACAATGATCAATCTTATCTCGTAAATAACCACATACTCCATGTTCTTTTAGCAACAGCATATCTAATGCCATTCTATTTTGCAGGGTCATTTTTGTGGTTGCCTGTAATTGTAAGTTTATTTCCTTAAATCCTTCTTTAGTCACTCTTGCTAGCCTTTCCGTTTGTCCTAACAACCGGTACAACATTTCTCTATTCCGATAAGTACTAATTGGAGCAAACAATGATTCTAAAGCCCAACCTAACTTCACACCGGATGATGGTTCTTGCCAATCATCATCATCCTTTATTTCTCTCTTCATTATCCATAAATTTTCTAATCTACCCTTAAATGGCGCTTTCTTCCAAATTGGGCAGAGAGTTGGTAACCCTAAAGTTATTTCAGTCACCAACCCATCCAAGGGGAGGTGAGTCGTCCATTGTCCATCACTTGTAACCCAAACTAAATTTCCTGTGCTCCTGATCGTAGTTCTACAATCTATTCCCACTCCGAATTGTATTACAGGTTCACTCATGGAGTATTTAATTCCTCTACAGGCACAACCTGTCCTTAATGCAAGGACCACAGGTGGAAAGGTAGCTTCACTTTCGGGGTGGCACAAGTGTATACTTTTGTACAGTTCTAGACTGGGTGTTTTTCAGCTAACTTTCTTTTGCATTGGATTTTCTTGTGTTTCCTGTTGTGGCGCCTGGATTATTTGTATTGGTTGCATTTCGTCTTTTTCCAAATCTTTTAACTCTCTCCTGGCTCTGTTTCTTTTCTGCATAGGTTCTGATTTTGCAGTAACCTCTAATGCCCTTTTTCCATAATCAAAACTCTCTTTAATCCAAACAATACAGGTGTAGTTTCCTACATCTGTCTTACTTACATTTCGCAATGATAAAATCATAGTACCCCTTCGTGTATCACTGTCCCATCGGATTGTAAACCCAGTTGACAATTTGGACTCATTCTTCTGCCAATAGCAACTAATGTCTTGGATTGAACTTCTCATATCTCCAACAAAATCACAAGTCAAATTTACATCCATTCGTTCTTCTACATGTACAGTAGCATATGTATGTATTATTTGAGCGAAACCATTACTTAATCCTACCCAGCATAGTATTACCAAGATGTAAATCTCAGTTTTGTAGGAGTGATCATTTTTACCCCCCATTGTGATGGTACCTTCTTCACTCTGGTATAATGAATCCAATTATCAATTCCTGCTACTTTCACAGCGGTAAATGTTATCAATAGCACCAAATAAAGTCCATGCCACTGTTCCTTTAAAGGCTCCGTTTGCCAATTTCGAACATACGCTTGGTCTCCTGGTTGATTCTCCAACGGCAAAGGGCGATTCCAGATGATCGCGGCACGTAAGGCTGTGAGTAATCTGCTTAAAGAAATTATATAACTATAAACATCTTGATCTCCTTGGAGGTGTAAATCTGCACTTCCCATTCCCTTCGTTGGTGCAGTATATGGCTTACCGTACAGAATTTCATAGGGACTTACAGACAACCCTTCTCTAGGTTTTATACGAATTCTCAATAAAGCAAGGGGCAATGCCTGTGGCCATTGGATTTGAGCTTCCTGGCATATCTTTTTAATTTGTCCTTTTAATGTTTGATTCATCCTTTCTACCTTTCCACTAGATTGTGGCCTCCACGGTGTATGTAAATCCCAGCTAATTCCAAGCATTTCACTAATTTCCTGTACTATTTTAGCTATAAAGTGTGGGCCTCGATCTGAAGAAATTCCTAAAGGTACCCCAAATCTAGGTATGATCTCTTTTAACAAAGTTTTTACTACTTCTCTAGCTTGATTCGTTCTACAGGGAAATGCTTCTAGCCACCCTGAAAAGGTACATACGTATACCAATAAATACTTAAACCCTTTTGATTTAGGTAATTCTGCAAAATCCACTTGCCAATAGTCACCTGGTTCTATTCCCACTTTCAAAGTTCCCATTGGAATTTGTTTTCGTATTACCGGATTATTCTTTAAACATACTGGACACTTCGCATTCACCCCTTTTGCTATTGTTAACATTTGTGCAGATATAATGCTCCGCTTTAAAAACTGCACCAATGCTTCTGCTCCCCAATGGCATTTATTATGTTCAGTTTGTATTATTCGTTTCATAATTGTAGCAGGCACTACTACTTGTCCATTACCTGTTACATACCATCCATGTGAATTCTTCTGTGCCTTTACCAAATCGGCTAATTTTTCATCTTCTTGGGTATAAAAGGGATTTACAGAGAGATGAGCAGTAATCGGGCTTACCTTAGTAGGTATTAGAGCTAATTCAGTCCATACTTGCCGTGCAGCAATTTTGGCTGCCTGGTCTGCCTTCATGTTTCCTTGTGCCACATCGCTGTCATCCCTCTGATGTCCTCGACAATGCATTACAGCCACTTGCTGAGGTAGTACCACAGCCTCTAATAACTGTAAGATCTCGGTTCGATATTTAATAATACTACCTTGAGCCGTCAACAATCCTCTTTCCTTCCATAAAGCTCCATGTATATGTATTATTCCAAAAGCGTATTTAGAATCTGCCCAAATATTCACCCTCTTATCCGTACTCGGTATTAAAGCCCGAATTAGAGCGACCAGTTCTGCCTTTTGCACTGACGTTCCTGGCATTAATGCCTTTGCTTCAATTACTTCAAGCTTAGTAACCACAGCATATCCAGAATATCGTGTTCCATTCTCAACAAAGCTGCTACCGTCTGTAAATAATGTCCAGTCAGGATTTACAAGGGGAATATCTTTCAGATCTACCCTACTGGCGTAAGTTTGTTCGATCACCTCAATACAATCATGTTCCAGCTCGCCTTCCTCTATTTTGCTACCTAAAAATTCAGCGGGATTCAAACATGTTGTTATCTTTAAAAATATATCATCCTGTTCTCTCAATATTGCCTGATATTTCAACATTCTACTGGATGACAACCAATGACCCCCCTTTTGTTCCAAAACTGCAATCACCATGTGGGGCACAAATACTTCCATTTTTGTTCCCAATGTCAATTTTCTAGCTTCTTGGACTAACGTTACAGTAGCAGCCACTGCTCGGAGGCAAGAAGGCCATCCGGCACTTACCATATCCAACTGCTTGGAAAAATAGCCCACCGGTCTCTTCCATGATCCAATTCGTTGAGTTAAAACTCCAAGCGCTAGTCGTTGCCGCTCATGTACAAAGAGTTGAAATGTTTTTGTCAAATCAGGCAATCCTAATGCTGGGGCTTCTTGCAGAGCCTGTTTTAAGTCTTGAAAAGCCCTTTTACACTCTAAACTCCAAACTAATTGTGGCTCTTTTAAAGCTGCATACAGTGGTTTGGCTAACAGTCCATAATTCAAAATCCAGAGTCTGCACCACCCTGTCATTCCTAGAAAAGTTCGTAACTCGTGCAAATTTCTAGGTTCAGGGATGGCACAAATCGCTTGTATTCTATTCACCCCCAACCGTCTTTGTCCTTGGGAAATTTCACATCCCAGATATATCACTTTTTCCCGGGCAATTTGGGCTTTTTCCTTAGAAACTCGATAACCGCTCTGTCCCAGTAAATTTAATCACGCAACTGTAACAGTAATGCAGTTTTCATACCTTTCTGTCGCCACGAAAATGTCATCCACATATTGCAACAATAAGTATGCTTTTGATGGTAATTGAAAATATCCTTGCTCCTTCCAATCCTCCAGTTCTCGTGCCAGCTGATTCCCAAATATTGTAGGACTGTTTTTGAAGCCTTGTGGTAACCTGGTCCAGGTCAGCTGTCGTTTTCGTCCTGTATCCGGATTTTCCCATTCAAACGCAAATAATTTCCTACTTTGTAATGCCAATGGGATGCAGAAGAAAGCATCTTTTAAATCAATTACAGAAAAGTATCTAAATTGTTCTGCCACAGATGTTAACAATGTATAAGGATTTGCTACTACTGGATGTATATCTTTAACTATTTCGTTTACAGCTCTTAAATCTTGAACTAACCTATAATCTCCGTTAGGTTTTCTTATAGGAAATATCGGTGTATTATATTCAGATTCACATTCTTCTAACACATTGTGCATCAAAAATTTTGCAATTAATGGTGCTACCCCTTTCCTAGCTTCTAACTGTATAGGATATTGTCTAACTCTTACCGGTTGGACACCTTCTTTCAATTCTACTATGACAGGTTTTGCTGCTTTCGCTAATCCCGGTACTTGTGTCTCCCATACCCATGGTACTACAGCGTTTTCTACCTCTATTGGTATTGTTGTATTAGCTATTTCTTTTACTATAAATATTCTAGCTATTTCTTCCTCAGGCATCTGCAACTTAGCTTTTCCATTTTCAAATATTATTTTAGCATTAAATCTTGACAATAAATCTCGTCCTAACAAAGATGTAGGACAATCCGGTACATAGAGAAATTCATGATCTAATTCTTTACCCCTAAAATTTAGATGCAATGGCCGCAGAAAGGGCCGTTGCTCTGTTTTTCCTGTAGCTCCTACCACAGTTATCATCGTATCTCCTATCTTTCCTAAACAAGTATTTAAAACAGAATAAGTTGCCCCAGTATCTACCAATAATTGTTTCTCTTCCCCATCAATTTCTGTTGTCACTTTTAATCCATCACTTAGTCAGCTACTATGTTGCCCCAAATGTCCTAACATCATTGTTTCTGCCATTGGTGTTCCTCCTACTGAAGTCTGCTGGGCCAAATTCATTTTCACTGGGCACTCATTTTTCCAATGTCCCTGTTGTCTGCAAAACGCACACTGATTTATCCCTAGCTGATTTTGAGGTATTCCCCGCATGCCTCCTACCCTGTATCCTCCTCGACCTCGTCCTCTACTTCTGCCTCTTATTCCTTGATTTACTCGTTGTAACATTGCTAATAATCCTGCCTGATTTCTCTTTGTGGTTTGTTTTTTTTTCCCTATTATTGTACACTTTCCAGCTGATTGCTTCCAAATTACTAAATCTCCTGGGGAAAAAGGAACTTTCCCATATACTTTATCAGTCCCCGAAATTGCCTCTCGTAAAGGGGCTAATAATACTTTACTGTTTTGCTCTTGTTCCTTCCTCCCTTGTCTTGTTCTCTGTGCAATTGGGGTTCGTTGCGCTTGTCTTGGGCATGATGAATGCCCTGGCGAACCCTTCGGTGTTAACTTAATCTGGATCGCTCCAGTATTAATTGATTCTGACGGTTTTACCGCCTTAATACTATCAGTATCACTATCGTCCCCTGCATCTATATCGGACATCACAGGGGCCGTCGGTGATGCTAAAAGTGATACCTCCTCTGGCTCTCTTATTGAATTTTGTATTGCCAAACAAGTCATACGCTTCTTATTACCTACACATCCTTCACATTTTGTTTTATCTTTTTTTCGGGATGTACCAACAACATTCCACATTCTCTCTGCATATCTGGATGATTACGTATATCATAAAATAGATCAACATATGGTACTTCATCCCATTTTTCAAGTTCTTAACAATATCTCATTAATGGACCTATAACACCCGGATCTAAACTTCCGTGTTCAGGCCACCGGGGTCCATCATACTCATATTGTGGCCACCAATTCGTACAATAATCTATAAATCGACTTTTACTCATACTCTGAAAATATCCCGCACTTTTCCAATGCTTTAATAAACATCCTAACGGAGAATTATCCGGTATTACCATGGTCTTACACATTCACTCCACACACACACACTAAATCTACGGGGTAGAAAACGGAAAGATAGCCTCTGATGGGAAACAAAAGACCAAACCAAACTCACGAGACAGCCACGTATGTCCGTGAGTGCTGGACCTGCGGGGCTTTCGCTCCGTCTGACGGCCAGCGCCTAGGCTTCCACAGACCAGACCTCGAGCTCGTTAGCCCAACCTTGCGTGAATCGCCGTCACGTCTTATTAGGCAGGCACCCGACCAAATATTACAATAAAGCACCTTCGGGCTTACCACTTTGGGACGTCAGGAGCAGCGCAGAGCGGGCGCAGCCGATGGCTCCCCGAGAATTCCTCGGTGCCGGCACGGAGCAAAATCGGAAAGCGAACCGTCAACACTACTCCCGAAGTCCCATCTGGGTCGCCAGAAAACTGTTGCCCGTAAAGAAACACATAACTACGAAAGCAGTTATATGCGGTGCTTTATTCGGGGCCCGGGGTCTCAGGGACTCATGTCCAAAGCTGAGAATCCCAAATCCCCGTTTAACTTGGTTAATATTTATAGTGTTCGGTTACGTAACATAATCAACAGAATTGCTAAGCTACATGATTGTTTCCCATTTATAGTTTCTTCAGTTACTGTTGCCAAGATTTGCTTATCATTTACCTAGTTCATCAGATTGTGCTGTACCTAGTTCATCAGATTGTACTGTACCCAGTTCATCAGATTGTACTGTACCCAACACCTGCAATTATACCTTCATCTTGTCTACCAAGTATAACCTATTCTAATCAATATAATGTAACAATTCCCCCCTTTGAAAATACTTCAAGTCTTCCAGACTGCAAGGATTTTCATCATCAGTTCCGCAGATTTCCATATTCTTTGGACCGTCTCAAACTGGTGATTGTAGCTGCAATGAATTATTTCCAATGTCTTCATATCTCGGGGGAAGTTCATGATTCTTCCTGGTAACAGCTTTTAAAATTTTCCCCAAGCGTTGCCGTTCCTTATTAACAATATTTTGAATCAAACGCAACACTCCCATAATAGCTAACATAATAATTATAATTATTATACACCATTGAATTAAAGATGCTACCCAACCAGAGATGTTCAATCCAAATGACTTTGCTAAAGCAGCAACCCAATTATGGGTACTTTCTTCTCTTTCTTCCTCAGTTGCATGTTCAATTTGCGTTAGCTGAGACAAATCACGTTCTACCGCGGCTGTAACATTCGGAATATGTACACAACAATGATCAATCTTATCTCGTAAATAACCACATACTCCATGTTCTTTTAGCAACAGCATATCTAATGCCATTCTATTTTGCAGGGTCATTTTTGTGGTTGCCTGTAATTGTAAGTTTATTTCCTTAAATCCTTCTTTAGTCACTCTTGCTAGCCTTTCCGTTTGTCCTAACAACCGGTACAACATTTCTCTATTCCGATAAGTACTAATTGGAGCAAACAATGATTCTAAAGCCCAACCTAACTTCACACCGGATGATGGTTCTTGCCAATCATCATCATCCTTTATTTCTCTCTTCATTATCCATAAATTTTCTAATCTACCCTTAAATGGCGCTTTCTTCCAAATTGGGCAGAGAGTTGGTAACCCTAAAGTTATTTCAGTCACCAACCCATCCAAGGGGAGGTGAGTCGTCCATTGTCCATCACTTGTAACCCAAACTAAATTTCCTGTGCTCCTGATCGTAGTTCTACAATCTATTCCCACTCCGAATTGTATTACAGGTTCACTCATGGAGTATTTAATTCCTCTACAGGCACAACCTGTCCTTAATGCAAGGACCACAGGTGGAAAGGTAGCTTCACTTTCGGGGTGGCACAAGTGTATACTTTTGTACAGTTCTAGACTGGGTGTTTTTCAGCTAACTTTCTTTTGCATTGGATTTTCTTGTGTTTCCTGTTGTGGCGCCTGGATTATTTGTATTGGTTGCATTTCGTCTTTTTCCAAATCTTTTAACTCTCTCCTGGCTCTGTTTCTTTTCTGCATAGGTTCTGATTTTGCAGTAACCTCTAATGCCCTTTTTCCATAATCAAAACTCTCTTTAATCCAAACAATACAGGTGTAGTTTCCTACATCTGTCTTACTTACATTTCGCAATGATAAAATCATAGTACCCCTTCGTGTATCACTGTCCCATCGGATTGTAAACCCAGTTGACAATTTGGACTCATTCTTCTGCCAATAGCAACTAATGTCTTGGATTGAACTTCTCATATCTCCAACAAAATCACAAGTCAAATTTACATCCATTCGTTCTTCTACATGTACAGTAGCATATGTATGTATTATTTGAGCGAAACCATTACTTAATCCTACCCAGCATAGTATTACCAAGATGTAAATCTCAGTTTTGTAGGAGTGATCATTTTTACCCCCCATTGTGATGGTACCTTCTTCACTCTGGTATAATGAATCCAATTATCAATTCCTGCTACTTTCACAGCGGTAAATGTTATCAATAGCACCAAATAAAGTCCATGCCACTGTTCCTTTAAAGGCTCCGTTTGCCAATTTCGAACATACGCTTGGTCTCCTGGTTGATTCTCCAACGGCAAAGGGCGATTCCAGATGATCGCGGCACGTAAGGCTGTGAGTAATCTGCTTAAAGAAATTATATAACTATAAACATCTTGATCTCCTTGGAGGTGTAAATCTGCACTTCCCATTCCCTTCGTTGGTGCAGTATATGGCTTACCGTACAGAATTTCATAGGGACTTACAGACAACCCTTCTCTAGGTTTTATACGAATTCTCAATAAAGCAAGGGGCAATGCCTGTGGCCATTGGATTTGAGCTTCCTGGCATATCTTTTTAATTTGTCCTTTTAATGTTTGATTCATCCTTTCTACCTTTCCACTAGATTGTGGCCTCCACGGTGTATGTAAATCCCAGCTAATTCCAAGCATTTCACTAATTTCCTGTACTATTTTAGCTATAAAGTGTGGGCCTCGATCTGAAGAAATTCCTAAAGGTACCCCAAATCTAGGTATGATCTCTTTTAACAAAGTTTTTACTACTTCTCTAGCTTGATTCGTTCTACAGGGAAATGCTTCTAGCCACCCTGAAAAGGTACATACGTATACCAATAAATACTTAAACCCTTTTGATTTAGGTAATTCTGCAAAATCCACTTGCCAATAGTCACCTGGTTCTATTCCCACTTTCAAAGTTCCCATTGGAATTTGTTTTCGTATTACCGGATTATTCTTTAAACATACTGGACACTTCGCATTCACCCCTTTTGCTATTGTTAACATTTGTGCAGATATAATGCTCCGCTTTAAAAACTGCACCAATGCTTCTGCTCCCCAATGGCATTTATTATGTTCAGTTTGTATTATTCGTTTCATAATTGTAGCAGGCACTACTACTTGTCCATTACCTGTTACATACCATCCATGTGAATTCTTCTGTGCCTTTACCAAATCGGCTAATTTTTCATCTTCTTGGGTATAAAAGGGATTTACAGAGAGATGAGCAGTAATCGGGCTTACCTTAGTAGGTATTAGAGCTAATTCAGTCCATACTTGCCGTGCAGCAATTTTGGCTGCCTGGTCTGCCTTCATGTTTCCTTGTGCCACATCGCTGTCATCCCTCTGATGTCCTCGACAATGCATTACAGCCACTTGCTGAGGTAGTACCACAGCCTCTAATAACTGTAAGATCTCGGTTCGATATTTAATAATACTACCTTGAGCCGTCAACAATCCTCTTTCCTTCCATAAAGCTCCATGTATATGTATTATTCCAAAAGCGTATTTAGAATCTGCCCAAATATTCACCCTCTTATCCGTACTCGGTATTAAAGCCCGAATTAGAGCGACCAGTTCTGCCTTTTGCACTGACGTTCCTGGCATTAATGCCTTTGCTTCAATTACTTCAAGCTTAGTAACCACAGCATATCCAGAATATCGTGTTCCATTCTCAACAAAGCTGCTACCGTCTGTAAATAATGTCCAGTCAGGATTTACAAGGGGAATATCTTTCAGATCTACCCTACTGGCGTAAGTTTGTTCGATCACCTCAATACAATCATGTTCCAGCTCGCCTTCCTCTATTTTGCTACCTAAAAATTCAGCGGGATTCAAACATGTTGTTATCTTTAAAAATATATCATCCTGTTCTCTCAATATTGCCTGATATTTCAACATTCTACTGGATGACAACCAATGACCCCCCTTTTGTTCCAAAACTGCAATCACCATGTGGGGCACAAATACTTCCATTTTTGTTCCCAATGTCAATTTTCTAGCTTCTTGGACTAACGTTACAGTAGCAGCCACTGCTCGGAGGCAAGAAGGCCATCCGGCACTTACCATATCCAACTGCTTGGAAAAATAGCCCACCGGTCTCTTCCATGATCCAATTCGTTGAGTTAAAACTCCAAGCGCTAGTCGTTGCCGCTCATGTACAAAGAGTTGAAATGTTTTTGTCAAATCAGGCAATCCTAATGCTGGGGCTTCTTGCAGAGCCTGTTTTAAGTCTTGAAAAGCCCTTTTACACTCTAAACTCCAAACTAATTGTGGCTCTTTTAAAGCTGCATACAGTGGTTTGGCTAACAGTCCATAATTCAAAATCCAGAGTCTGCACCACCCTGTCATTCCTAGAAAAGTTCGTAACTCGTGCAAATTTCTAGGTTCAGGGATGGCACAAATCGCTTGTATTCTATTCACCCCCAACCGTCTTTGTCCTTGGGAAATTTCACATCCCAGATATATCACTTTTTCCCGGGCAATTTGGGCTTTTTCCTTAGAAACTCGATAACCGCTCTGTCCCAGTAAATTTAATCACGCAACTGTAACAGTAATGCAGTTTTCATACCTTTCTGTCGCCACGAAAATGTCATCCACATATTGCAACAATAAGTATGCTTTTGATGGTAATTGAAAATATCCTTGCTCCTTCCAATCCTCCAGTTCTCGTGCCAGCTGATTCCCAAATATTGTAGGACTGTTTTTGAAGCCTTGTGGTAACCTGGTCCAGGTCAGCTGTCGTTTTCGTCCTGTATCCGGATTTTCCCATTCAAACGCAAATAATTTCCTACTTTGTAATGCCAATGGGATGCAGAAGAAAGCATCTTTTAAATCAATTACAGAAAAGTATCTAAATTGTTCTGCCACAGATGTTAACAATGTATAAGGATTTGCTACTACTGGATGTATATCTTTAACTATTTCGTTTACAGCTCTTAAATCTTGAACTAACCTATAATCTCCGTTAGGTTTTCTTATAGGAAATATCGGTGTATTATATTCAGATTCACATTCTTCTAACACATTGTGCATCAAAAATTTTGCAATTAATGGTGCTACCCCTTTCCTAGCTTCTAACTGTATAGGATATTGTCTAACTCTTACCGGTTGGACACCTTCTTTCAATTCTACTATGACAGGTTTTGCTGCTTTCGCTAATCCCGGTACTTGTGTCTCCCATACCCATGGTACTACAGCGTTTTCTACCTCTATTGGTATTGTTGTATTAGCTATTTCTTTTACTATAAATATTCTAGCTATTTCTTCCTCAGGCATCTGCAACTTAGCTTTTCCATTTTCAAATATTATTTTAGCATTAAATCTTGACAATAAATCTCGTCCTAACAAAGATGTAGGACAATCCGGTACATAGAGAAATTCATGATCTAATTCTTTACCCCTAAAATTTAGATGCAATGGCCGCAGAAAGGGCCGTTGCTCTGTTTTTCCTGTAGCTCCTACCACAGTTATCATCGTATCTCCTATCTTTCCTAAACAAGTATTTAAAACAGAATAAGTTGCCCCAGTATCTACCAATAATTGTTTCTCTTCCCCATCAATTTCTGTTGTCACTTTTAATCCATCACTTAGTCAGCTACTATGTTGCCCCAAATGTCCTAACATCATTGTTTCTGCCATTGGTGTTCCTCCTACTGAAGTCTGCTGGGCCAAATTCATTTTCACTGGGCACTCATTTTTCCAATGTCCCTGTTGTCTGCAAAACGCACACTGATTTATCCCTAGCTGATTTTGAGGTATTCCCCGCATGCCTCCTACCCTGTATCCTCCTCGACCTCGTCCTCTACTTCTGCCTCTTATTCCTTGATTTACTCGTTGTAACATTGCTAATAATCCTGCCTGATTTCTCTTTGTGGTTTGTTTTTTTTTCCCTATTATTGTACACTTTCCAGCTGATTGCTTCCAAATTACTAAATCTCCTGGGGAAAAAGGAACTTTCCCATATACTTTATCAGTCCCCGAAATTGCCTCTCGTAAAGGGGCTAATAATACTTTACTGTTTTGCTCTTGTTCCTTCCTCCCTTGTCTTGTTCTCTGTGCAATTGGGGTTCGTTGCGCTTGTCTTGGGCATGATGAATGCCCTGGCGAACCCTTCGGTGTTAACTTAATCTGGATCGCTCCAGTATTAATTGATTCTGACGGTTTTACCGCCTTAATACTATCAGTATCACTATCGTCCCCTGCATCTATATCGGACATCACAGGGGCCGTCGGTGATGCTAAAAGTGATACATCCTCTGGCTCTCTTATTGAATTTTGTATTGCCAAACAAGTCATACACTTCTTATTACCTACACATCCTCCACATTTTGTTTTATCTTTTTTTCGGGATGTACCAACAACATTCCACATTCTCTCTGCATATCTGGATGATTACGTATATCATAAAATAGATCAACATATGGTACTTCATCCCATTTTTCAAGTTCTTAACAATATCTCATTAATGGACCTATAACACCCGGATCTAAACTTCCGTGTTCAGGCCACCGGGGTCCATCATACTCATATTGTGGCCACCAATTCGTACAATAATCTATAAATCGACTTTTACTCATACTCTGAAAATATCCCGCACTTTTCCAATGCTTTAATAAACATCCTAACGGAGAATTATCCGGTATTACCATGGTCTTACACATTCACTCCACACACACACACACACTAAATCTACGGGGTAGAAAACGGAAAGATAGCCTCTGATGGGAAACAAAAGACCAAACCAAACTCACGAGACAGCCACGTATGTCCGTGAGTGCTGGACCTGCGGGGCTTTCGCTCCGTCTGACGGCCAGCGCCTAGGCTTCCACAGACCAGACCTCGAGCTCGTTAGCCCAACCTTGCGTGAATCGCCGTCACGTCTTATTAGGCAGGCACCCGACCAAATATTACAATAAAGCACCTTCGGGCTTACCACTTTGGGACGTCAGGAGCAGCGCAGAGCGGGCGCAGCCGATGGCTCCCCGAGAATTCCTCGGTGCCGGCACGGAACAAAATCGGAAAGCGAACCGTCAACACTACTCCCGAAGTCCCATCTGGGTCGCCAGAAAACTGTTGCCCGTAAAGAAACACATAACTACGAAAGCAGTTATATGCGGTGCTTTATTCAGGGCCCGGGGTCTCAGGGACTCATGTCCAAAGCTGAGAATCCCAAATCCCCGTTTAACTTGGTTAATATTTATAGTGTTCGGTTACATAACATAATCAACAGAATTGCTAAGCTACATGATTGTTTCCCATTTATAGTTTCTTCAGTTACTGTTGCCAAGATTTGCTTATCATTTACCTAGTTCATCAGATTGTGCTGTACCCACTTCATCAGATTGTACTGTACCCACTTCATCAGATTGTACTGTACCCAGTTCATCAGATTGTACTGTACCCAGTTCATCAGATTGTACTGTACCCAACACCTGCAATTATACCTTCATCTTGTCTACCAAGTATAACCTATTCTAATCAATATAATGTAACAATTCCCCCCTTTGAAAATACTTCAAGTCTTCCAGACTGCAAGGATTTTCATCATCAGTTCCGCAGATTTCCATATTCTTTGGACCGTCTCAAACTGGTGATTGTAGCTGCAATGAATTATTTCCAATGTCTTCATATCTCGGGGGAAGTTCATGATTCTTCCTGGTAACAGCTTTTAAAATTTTCCCCAAGTGTTGCCGTTCCTTATTAACAATATTTTGAATCAAACGCAACACTCCCATAATAGCTAACATAATAATTATAATTATTATACACCATTGAATTAAAGATGCTACCCAACCAGAGATGTTCAATCCAAATGACTTTGCTAAAGCAGCCACCCAATTATGGGCACTTTCTTCTCTTTCTTCCTCAGTTGCACGTTCAATTTGCGTTAGCTGAGACAAATCACGTTCTGCCGCGGCTGTAACATTCGGAATATGTACACAACAATGATCAATCTTATCTCGTAAATAACCACATACTCCATGTTCTTTTAGCAACAGCATATCTAATGCCATTCTATTTTGCAGGGTCATTTTTGTGGTTGCCTGTAATTGTAAGTTTATTTCCTTAAATCCTTCTTTAGTCACTCTTGCTAGCCTTTCCGTTTGTCCTAACAACCGGTACAACATTTCTCTATTCCGATAAGTACTAATTGGAGCAAACAATGATTCTAAAGCCCAACCTAACTTCACACCGGATGATGGTTCTTGCCAATCATCATCATCCTTTATTTCTCTCTTCATTATCCATAAATTTTCTAATCTACCCTTAAATGGCGCTTTCTTCCAAATTGGGCAGAGAGTTGGTAACCCTAAAGTTATTTCAGTCACCAACCCATCCAAGGGGAGGTGAGTCGTCCATTGTCCATCACTTGTAACCCAAACTAAATTTCCTGTGCTCCTGATCGTAGTTCTACAATCTATTCTCACTCCGAATTGTATTACAGGTTCACTCATGGAGTATTTAATTCCTCTACAGGCACAACCTGTCCTTAATGCAAGCACCACAGGTGGAAAGGTAACTTCACTTTCGGGGTGTCACAAGTGTATACTTTTGTACAGTTCTAGACTGGGTGTTTTTCAGCTAACTTTCTTTTGCATTAGATTTTCTTGTGTTTCCTGTTGTGGCGCCTGGATTATTTGTATTGGTTGCATTTCGTCTTTTTCCAAATCTTTTAACTCTCTCCTGGCTCTGTTTCTTTTCTGCATAGGTTCTGATTTTGCAGTAACCTCTAATGCCCTTTTTCCATAATCAAAACTCTCTTTAATCCAAACAATACAGGTGTAGTTTCCTACATCTGTCTTACTTACATTTCGCAATGATAAAATCATAGTACCCCTTCGTGTATCACTATCCCATCGGATTGTAAACCCAGTTGACAATTTGGACTCATTCTTCTGCCAATAGCAACTAATGTCTTGGATTGAACTTCTCATATCTCCAACAAAATCACAAGTCAAATTTACATCCATTCGTTCTTCTATATGTACAGTAGCATATGTATGTATTATTTGAGCGAAACCATTACTTAATCCTACCCAGCATAGTATTACCAAGATGTAAATCTCAGTTTTGTAGGAGTGATCATTTTTACCCCCCATTGTGATGGTACCTTCTTCACTCTGGTATAATGAATCCAATTATCAATTCCTGCTACTTTCACAGCGGTAAATGTTATCAATAGTACCAAATAAAGTCCATGCCACTGTTCCTTTAAAGGCTCCGTTTGCCAATTTCGAACATACGCTTGGTCTCCTGGTTGATTCTCCAACGGCAAAGGGCGATTCCAGATGATCGCGGCACGTAAGGCTGTGAGTAATCTGCTTAAAGAAATTATATAACTATAAACATCTTGATCTCCTTGGAGGTGTAAATCTGCACTTCCCATTCCCTTCGTTGGTGCAGTATATGGCTTACCGTACAGAATTTCATAGGGACTTACAGACAACCCTTCTCTAGGTTTTATACGAATTCTCAATAAAGCAAGGGGCAATGCCTGTGGCCATTGGATTTGAGCTTCCTGGCATATCTTTTTAATTTGTCCTTTCAATGTTTGATTCATCCTTTCTACCTTTCCACTAGATTGTGGCCTCCATGGTGTATGTAAATCCCAGCTAATTCCAAGCATTTCACTAATTTCCTGTACTATTTTAGCTATAAAGTGTGGGCCTCGATCTGAAGAAATTCCTAAAGGTACCCCAAATCTAGGTATGATCTCTTTTAACAAAGTTTTTACTACTTCTCTAGCTTGATTCGTTCTACAGGGAAATGCTTCTAGCCACCCTGAAAAGGTACATACGTATACCAATAAATACTTAAACCCTTTTGATTTAGGTAATTCTGCAAAATCCACTTGCCAATAGTCACCTGGTTCTATTCCCACTTTCAAAGTTCCCATTTGAATTTGTTTTCGTATTACCGGATTATTCTTTAAACATACTGGACACTTCGCATTCACCCCTTTTGCTATTGTTAACATTTGTGCAGATATAATGCTCCGCTTTAAAAACTGCACCAATGCTTCTGCTCCCCAATGGCATTTATTATGTTCAGTTTGTATTATTCGTTTCATAATTGTAGCAGGCACTACTACTTGTCCATTACCTGTTACATACCATCCATGTGAATTCTTCTGTGCCTTTACCAAATCGGCTAATTTTTCATCTTCTTGGGTATAAAAGGGATTTACAGAGAGATGAGCAGTAATCGGGCTTACCTTAGTAGGTATTAGAGCTAATTCAGTCCATACTTGCCGTGCAGCAATTTTGGCTGCCTGGTCTGCCTTCATGTTTCCTTGTGCCACATCGCTGCCATCCCTCTGATGTCCTCGACAATGCATTACAGCCACTTGCTGAGGTAGTACCACAGCCTCTAATAACTGTAAGATCTCGGTTCGATATTTAATAATACTACCTTGAGCCGTCAACAATCCTCTTTCCTTCCATAAAGCTCCATGTATATGTATTATTCCAAAAGCGTATTTAGAATCTGTCCAAATATTCACTCTCTTATCCGTACTCGGTATTAAAGCCCGAATTAGAGCGACCAGTTCTGCCTTTTGCGCTGACGTTCCTGGCATTAATGCCTTTGCTTCAATTACTTCAAGCTTAGTAACCACAGCATATCCAGAATATCGTGTTCCATTCTCAACAAAGCTGCTACCGTCTGTAAATAATGTCCAGTCAGGATTTACAAGGGGAATATCTTTCAGATCTACCCTACTGGCGTAAGTTTGTTCGATCACCTCAATACAATCATGTTCCAGCTCGCCTTCCTCTATTTTGCTACCTAAAAATTCAGCGGGATTCAAACATGTTGTTATCTTTAAAAATATATCATCCTGTTCTCTCAATATTGCCTGATATTTCAACATTCTACTGGATGACAACCAATGACCCCCCTTTTGTTCCAAAACTGCAATCACCATGTGGGGCACAAATACTTCCATTTTTGTTCCCAATGTCAATTTTCTAGCTTCTTGGACTAACATTACAGTAGCAGCCACTGCTCGGAGGCAAGAAGGCCATCCGGCACTTACCGTATCCAACTGCTTGGAAAAATAGCCCACCGGTCTCTTCCATGATCCAATTCGTTGAGTTAAAACTCCAAGCGCTAGTCGTTGCCGCTCATGTACAAAGAGTTGAAATGTTTTTGTCAAATCAGGCAATCCTAATGCTGGGGCTTCTTGCAGAGCCTGTTTTAAGTCTTGAAAAGCCCTTTTACACTCTAAACTCCAAACTAATTGTGGCTCTTTTAAAGCTGCATACAGTGGTTTGGCTAACAGTCCATAATTCAAAATCCAGAGTCTGCACCACCCTGTCATTCCTAGAAAAGTTCGTAACTCGTGCAAATTTCTAGGTTCAGGGATGGCACAAATCGCTTGTATTCTATTCACCCCCAACCGTCTTTGTCCTTGGGAAATTTCACATCCCAGATATATCACTTTTTCCCGGGCAATTTGGGCTTTTTCCTTAGAAACTCGATAACCGCTCTGTCCCAGTAAATTTAATAACGCAACTGTAACAGTAATGCAGTTTTCATACCTTTCTGTCGCCACGAAAATGTCATCCACATATTGCAACAATAAGTATGCTTTTGATGGTAATTGAAAATATCCTTGCTCCTT
The DNA here is from genome assembly GCF_036417845.1 of Apteryx mantelli. Classification (NCBI taxonomy): domain Eukaryota; kingdom Metazoa; phylum Chordata; class Aves; order Apterygiformes; family Apterygidae; genus Apteryx; species Apteryx mantelli. The sequence goes on from NW_027118471.1 coordinate 141,979, forward strand.
CCAATCCTCCAGTTCTCGTGCCAGCTGATTCCCAAACATTGTAGGACTGTTTTTGAAGCCTTGTGGTAACCTGGTCCAGGTCAGCTGTCGTTTTCGTCCTGTATCCGGATTTTCCCATTCAAACGCAAATAATTTCCTACTTTGTAATGCCAATGGGATGCAGAAGAAAGCATCTTTTAAATCAATTACAGAAAAGTATCTAAATTGTTCTGCCACAGATGTTAACAATGTATAAGGATTTGCTACTACTGGATGTATATCTTTAACTATTTCGTTTACAGCTCTTAAATCTTGAACTAACCTATAATCTCCGTTAGGTTTTCTTATAGGAAATATTGGTGTATTATATTCAGATTCACATTCTTCTAACACATTGTGCATCAAAAATTTTGCAATTAATGGTGCTACCCCTTTCCTAGCTTCTAACTGTATAGGATATTGTCTAACTCTTACCGGTTGGACACCTTCTTTCAATTCTACTATGACAGGTTTTGCTGCTTTCGCTAATCCCGGTACTTGTGTCTCCCATACCCATGGTACTACAGCGTTTTCTACCTCTATTGGTATTGTTGTATTAGCTATTTCTTTTACTATAAATATTCTAGCTATTTCTTCCTCAGGTATCTGCAACTTAGCTTTTCCATTTTCAAATATTATTTTAGCATTAAATCTTGACAATAAATCTCGTCCTAACAAAGATGTAGGACAATCCGGTACATAGAGAAATTCATGATCTAATTCTTTACCCCTAAAATTTAGATGCAATGGCCGCAGAAAGGGCCGTTGCTCTGTTTTTCCTGTAGCTCCTACCACAGTTATCATCGTATCTCCTATCTTTCCTAAACAAGTATTTAAAACAGAATAAGTTGCCCCAGTATCTACCAATAATTGTTTCTCTTCCCCATCAATTTCTGTTGTCACTTTTAATCCATCACTTAGTCAGCTACTATGTTGCCCCAAATGTCCTAACATCATTGTTTCTGCCATTGGTGTTCCTCCTACTGAAGTCTGCTGGGCCAAATTCATTTTCACTGGGCACTCATTTTTCCAATGTCCCTGTTGTCTGCAAAACGCACACTGATTTATCCCTAGCTGATTTTGAGGTATTCCCCGCATGCCTCCTACCCTGTATCCTCCTCGACCTCGTCCTCTACTTCTGCCTCTTATTCCTTGATTTACTCGTTGTAACATTGCTAATAATCCTGCCTGATTTCTCTTTGTGGTTTGTTTTTTTTTCCTATTATTGTACACTTTCCAGCTGATTGCTTCCAAATTACTAAATCTCCTGGGGAAAAAGGAACTTTCCCATATACTTTATCAGTCCCCGAAATTGCCTCTCGTAAAGGGGCTAATAATACTTTACTGTTTTGCTCTTGTTCCTTCCTCCCTTGTCTTGTTCTCTGTGCAATTGGGGTTCGTTGCGCTTGTCTTGGGCATGATGAATGCCCTGGCGAACCCTTCGGTGTTAACTTAATCTGGATCGCTCCAGTATTAATTGATTCTGACGGTTTTACCGCCTTAATACTATCAGTATCACTATCGTCCCCTGCATCTATATCGGACATCACAGGGGCCGTCGGTGATGCTAAAAGTGATACCTCCTCTGGCTCTCTTATTGAATTTTGTATTGCCAAACAAGTCATACGCTTCTTATTACCTACACATCCTTCACATTTTGTTTTATCTTTTTTTCGGGATGTACCAACAACATTCCACATTCTCTCTGCATATCTGGATGATTACGTATATCATAAAATAGATCAACATATGGTACTTCATCCCATTTTTCAAGTTCTTAACAATATCTCATTAATGGACCTATAACACCCGGATCTAAACTTCCGTGTTCAGGCCACCGGGGTCCATCATACTCATATTGTGGCCACCAATTCGTACAATAATCTATAAATCGACTTTTACTCATACTCTGAAAATATCCCGCACTTTTCCAATGCTTTAATAAACATCCTAACGGAGAATTATCCGGTATTACCATGGTCTTACACACTCACTCCACACACACACACACTAAATCTACGGGGTAGAAAACGGAAAGATAGCCTCTGATGGGAAACAAAAGACCAAACCAAACTCACGAGACAGCCACGTATGTCCGTGAGTGCTGGACCTGCGGGGCTTTCGCTCCGTCTGACGGCCAGCGCCTAGGCTTCCACAGACCAGACCTCGAGCTCGTTAGCCCAACCTTGCGTGAATCGCCGTCACGTCTTATTAGGCAGGCACCCGACCAAATATTACAATAAAGCACCTTCGGGCTTACCACTTTGGGACGTCAGCAGCAGCGCAGAGCGGGCGCAGCCGATGGCTCCCCGAGAATTCCTCGGTGCCGGCACGGAGCAAAATCGGAAAGCGAACCGTCAACACTACTCCCGAAGTCCCATCTGGGTCGCCAGAAAACTGTTGCCCGTAAAGAAACACATAACTACGAAAGCAGTTATATGCGGTGCTTTATTCGGGGCCCGGGGTCTCAGGGACTCATGTCCAAAGCTGAGAATCCCAAATCCCCGTTTAACTTGGTTAATATTTATAGTGTTCGGTTACGTAACATAATCAACAGAATTGCTAAGCTACATGATTGTTTCCCATTTATAGTTTCTTCAGTTACTGTTGCCAAGATTTGCTTATCATTTACCTAGTTCATCAGATTGTGCTGTACCCAGTTCATCAGATTGTACTGTACCCACTTCATCAGATTGTACTGTACCCAACACCTGCAATTATACCTTCATCTTGTCTACCAAGTATAACCTATTCTAATCAATATAATGTAACAATTCCCCCCTTTGAAAATACTTCAAGTCTTCCAGACTGCAAGGATTTTCATCATCAGTTCCGCAGATTTCCATATTCTTTGGACCGTCTCAAACTGGTGATTGTAGCTGCAATGAATTATTTCCAATGTCTTCATATCTCGGGGGAAGTTCATGATTCTTCCTGGTAACAGCTTTTAAAATTTTCCCCAAGTGTTGCCGTTCCTTATTAACAATATTTTGAATCAAACGCAACACTCCCATAATAGCTAACATAATAATTATAATTATTATACACCATTGAATTAAAGATGCTACCCAACCAGAGATGTTCAATCCAAATGACTTTGCTAAAGCAGCAACCCAATTATGGGTACTTTCTTCTCTTTCTTCCTCAGTTGCATGTTCAATTTGCGTTAGCTGAGACAAATCACGTTCTACCGCGGCTGTAACATTCGGAATATGTACACAACAATGATCAATCTTATCTCGTAAATAACCACATACTCCATGTTCTTTTAGCAACAGCATATCTAATGCCATTCTATTTTGCAGGGTCATTTTTGTGGTTGCCTGTAATTGTAAGTTTATTTCCTTAAATCCTTCTTTAGTCACTCTTGCTAGCCTTTCCGTTTGTCCTAACAACCGGTACAACATTTCTCTATTCCGATAAGCACTAATTGGAGCAAACAATGATTCTAAAGCCCAACCTAACTTCACACCGGATGATGGTTCTTGCCAATCATCATCATCCTTTATTTCTCTCTTCATTATCCATAAATTTTCTAATCTACCCTTAAATGGCGCTTTCTTCCAAATTGGGCAGAGAGTTGGTAACCCTAAAGTTATTTCAGTCACCAACCCATCCAAGGGGAGGTGAGTCGTCCATTGTCCATCACTGGTAACCCAAACTAAATTTCCTGTGCTCCTGATCGTAGTTCTACAATCTATTCCCACTCCGAATTGTATTACAGGTTCACTCATGGAGTATTTAATTCCTCTACAGGCACAACCTGTCCTTAATGCAAGGACCACAGGTGGAAAGGTAACTTCACTTTCGGGGTGTCACAAGTGTATACTTTTGTACAGTTCTAGACTGGGTGTTTTTCAGCTAACTTTCTTTTGCATTAGATTTTCTTGTGTTTCCTGTTGTGGCGCCTGGATTATTTGTATTGGTTGCATTTCGTCTTTTTCCAAATCTTTTAACTCTCTCCTGGCTCTGTTTCTTTTCTGCATAGGTTCTGATTTTGCAGTAACCTCTAATGCCCTTTTTCCATAATCAAAACTCTCTTTAATCCAAACAATACAGGTGTAGTTTCCTACATCTGTCTTACTTACATTTCGCAATGATAAAATCATAGTACCCCTTCGTGTATCACTATCCCATCGGATTGTAAACCCAGTTGACAATTTGGACTCATTCTTCTGCCAATAGCAACTAATGTCTTGGATTGAACTTCTCATATCTCCAACAAAATCACAAGTCAAATTTACATCCATTCGTTCTTCTATATGTACAGTAGCATATGTATGTATTATTTGAGCGAAACCATTACTTAATCCTACCCAGCATAGTATTACCAAGATGTAAATCTCAGTTTTGTAGGAGTGATCATTTTTACCCCCCATTGTGATGGTACCTTCTTCACTCTGGTATAATGAATCCAATTATCAATTCCTGCTACTTTCACAGCGGTAAATGTTATCAATAGCACCAAATAAAGTCCATGCCACTGTTCCTTTAAAGGCTCCGTTTGCCAATTTCGAACATACGCTTGGTCTCCTGGTTGATTCTCCAACGGCAAAGGGCGATTCCAGATGATCGCGGCACGTAAGGCTGTGAGTAATCTGCTTAAAGAAATTATATAACTATAAACATCTTGATCTCCTTGGAGGTGTAAATCTGCACTTCCCATTCCCTTCGTTGGTGCAGTATATGGCTTACCGTACAGAATTTCATAGGGACTTACAGACAACCCTTCTCTAGGTTTTATACGAATTCTCAATAAAGCAAGGGGCAATGCCTGTGGCCATTGGATTTGAGCTTCCTGGCATATCTTTTTAATTTGTCCTTTTAATGTTTGATTCATCCTTTCTACCTTTCCACTAGATTGTGGCCTCCACGGTGTATGTAAATCCCAGCTAATTCCAAGCATTTCACTAATTTCCTGTACTATTTTAGCTATAAAGTGTGGGCCTCGATCTGAAGAAATTCCTAAAGGTACCCCAAATCTAGGTATGATCTCTTTTAACAAAGTTTTTACTACTTCTCTAGCTTGATTCGTTCTACAGGGAAATGCTTCTAGCCACCCTGAAAAGGTACATACGTATACCAATAAATACTGAAACCCTTTTGATTTAGGTAATTCTGCAAAATCCACTTGCCAATAGTCACCTGGTTCTATTCCCACTTTCAAAGTTCCCATTTGAATTTGTTTTCGTATTACCGGATTATTCTTTAAACATACTGGACACTTCGCATTCACCCCTTTTGCTATTGTTAACATTTGTGCAGATACAATGCTCCGCTTTAAAAACTGCACCAATGCTTCTGCTCCCCAATGGCATTTATTATGTTCAGTTTGTATTATTCGTTTCATAATTGTAGCAGGCACTACTACTTGTCCATTACCTGTTACATACCATCCATGTGAATTCTTCTGTGCCTTTACCAAATCGGCTAATTTTTCATCTTCTTGGGTATAAAAGGGATTTACAGAGAGATGAGCAGTAATCGGGCTTACCTTAGTAGGTATTAGAGCTAATTCAGTCCATACTTGCCGTGCAGCAATTTTGGCTGCCTGGTCTGCCTTCATGTTTCCTTGTGCCACATCGCTGCCATCCCTCTGATGTCCTCGACAATGCATTACAGCCACTTGCTGAGGTAGTACCACAGCCTCTAATAACTGTAAGATCTCGGTTCGATATTTAATAATACTACCTTGAGCCGTCAACAATCCTCTTTCCTTCCATAAAGCTCCATGTATATGTATTATTCCAAAAGCGTATTTAGAATCTGTCCAAATATTCACTCTCTTATCCGTACTCGGTATTAAAGCCCGAATTAGAGCGACCAGTTCTGCCTTTTGCGCTGACGTTCCTGGCATTAATGCCTTTGCTTCAATTACTTCAAGCTTAGTAACCACAGCATATCCAGAATATCGTGTTCCATTCTCAACAAAGCTGCTACCGTCTGTAAATAATGTCCAGTCAGGATTTACAAGGGGAATATCTTTCAGATCTACCCTACTGGCGTAAGTTTGTTCGATCACCTCAATACAATCATGTTCCAGCTCGCCTTCCTCTATTTTGCTACCTAAAAATTCAGCGGGATTCAAACATGTTGTTATCTTTAAAAATATATCATCCTGTTCTCTCAATATTGCTTGATATTTCAACATTCTACCGGATGACAACCAATGACCCCCCTTTTGTTCCAAAACTGCAATCACCATGTGGGGCACAAATACTTCCATTTTTGTTCCCAATGTCAATTTTCTAGCTTCTTGGACTAACATTACAGTAGCAGCCACTGCTCGGAGGCAAGAAGGCCATCCGGCACTTACCGTATCCAACTGCTTGGAAAAATAGCCCACCGGTCTCTTCCATGATCCAATTCGTTGAGTTAAAACTCCAAGCGCTAGTCGTTGCCGCTCATGTACAAAGAGTTGAAATGTTTTTGTCAAATCAGGCAATCCTAATGCTGGGGCTTCTTGCAGAGCCTGTTTTAAGTCTTGAAAAGCCCTTTTACACTCTAAACTCCAAACTAATTGTGGCTCTTTTAAAGCTGCATACAGTGGTTTGGCTAACAGTCCATAATTCAAAATCCAGAGTCTGCACCACCCTGTCATTCCTAGAAAAGTTCGTAACTCGTGCAAATTTCTAGGTTCAGGGATGGCACAAATCGCTTGTATTCTATTCACCCCCAACCGTCTTTGTCCTTGGGAAATTTCACATCCCAGATATATCACTTTTTCCCGGGCAATTTGGGCTTTTTCCTTAGAAACTCGATAACCGCTCTGTCCCAGTAAATTTAATAACGCAACTGTAACAGTAATGCAGTTTTCATACCTTTCTGTCGCCACGAAAATGTCATCCACATATTGCAACAATAAGTATGCTTTTGATGGTAATTGAAAATATCCTTGCTCCTTCCAATCCTCCAGTTCTCGTGCCAGCTGATTCCCAAACATTGTAGGACTGTTTTTGAAGCCTTGTGGTAACCTGGTCCAGGTCAGCTGTCGTTTTCGTCCTGTATCCGGATTTTCCCATTCAAACGCAAATAATTTCCTACTTTGTAATGCCAATGGGATGCAGAAGAAAGCATCTTTTAAATCAATTACAGAAAAGTATCTAAATTGTTCTGCCACAGATGTTAACAATGTATAAGGATTTGCTACTACTGGATGTATATCTTTAACTATTTCGTTTACAGCTCTTAAATCTTGAACTAACCTATAATCTCCGTTAGGTTTTCTTATAGGAAATATTGGTGTATTATATTCAGATTCACATTCTTCTAACACATTGTGCATCAAAAATTTTGCAATTAATGGTGCTACCCCTTTCCTAGCTTCTAACTGTATAGGATATTGTCTAACTCTTACCGGTTGGACACCTTCTTTCAATTCTACTATGACAGGTTTTGCTGCTTTCGCTAATCCCGGTACTTGTGTCTCCCATACCCATGGTACTACAGCGTTTTCTACCTCTATTGGTATTGTTGTATTAGCTATTTCTTTTACTATAAATATTCTAGCTATTTCTTCCTCAGGTATCTGCAACTTAGCTTTTCCATTTTCAAATATTATTTTAGCATTAAATCTTGACAATAAATCTCGTCCTAACAAAGATGTAGGACAATCCGGTACATAGAGAAATTCATGATCTAATTCTTTACCCCTAAAATTTAGATGCAATGGCCGCAGAAAGGGCCGTTGCTCTGTTTTTCCTGTAGCTCCTACCACAGTTATCATCGTATCTCCTATCTTTCCTAAACAAGTATTTAAAACAGAATAAGTTGCCCCAGTATCTACCAATAATTGTTTCTCTTCCCCATCAATTTCTGTTGTCACTTTTAATCCATCACTTAGTCAGCTACTATGTTGCCCCAAATGTCCTAACATCATTGTTTCTGCCATTGGTGTTCCTCCTACTGAAGTCTGCTGGGCCAAATTCATTTTCACTGGGCACTCATTTTTCCAATGTCCCTGTTGTCTGCAAAACGCACACTGATTTATCCCTAGCTGATTTTGAGGTATTCCCCGCATGCCTCCTACCCTGTATCCTCCTCGACCTCGTCCTCTACTTCTGCCTCTTATTCCTTGATTTACTCGTTGTAACATTGCTAATAATCCTGCCTGATTTCTCTTTGTGGTTTGTTTTTTTTTCCTATTATTGTACACTTTCCAGCTGATTGCTTCCAAATTACTAAATCTCCTGGGGAAAAAGGAACTTTCCCATATACTTTATCAGTCCCCGAAATTGCCTCTCGTAAAGGGGCTAATAATACTTTACTGTTTTGCTCTTGTTCCTTCCTCCCTTGTCTTGTTCTCTGTGCAATTGGGGTTCGTTGCGCTTGTCTTGGGCATGATGAATGCCCTGGCGAACCCTTCGGTGTTAACTTAATCTGGATCGCTCCAGTATTAATTGATTCTGACGGTTTTACCGCCTTAATACTATCAGTATCACTATCGTCCCCTGCATCTATATCGGACATCACAGGGGCCGTCGGTGATGCTAAAAGTGATACCTCCTCTGGCTCTCTTATTGAATTTTGTATTGCCAAACAAGTCATACACTTCTTATTACCTACACATCCTTCACATTTTGTTTTATCTTTTTTTCGGGATGTACCAACAACATTCCACATTCTCTCTGCATATCTGGATGATTACGTATATCATAAAATAGATCAACATATGGTACTTCATCCCATTTTTCAAGTTCTTAACAATATCTCATTAATGGACCTATAACACCCGGATCTAAACTTCCGTGTTCAGGCCACCGGGGTCCATCATACTCATATTGTGGCCACCAATTCGTACAATAATCTATAAATCGACTTTTACTCATACTCTGAAAATATCCCGCACTTTTCCAATGCTTTAATAAACATCCTAACGGAGAATTATCCGGTATTACCATGGTCTTACACATTCACTCCACACACACACACACACTAAATCTACGGGGTAGAAAACGGAAAGATAGCCTCTGATGGGAAACAAAAGACCAAACCAAACTCACAAGACAGCCACGTATGTCCGTGAGTGCTGGACCTGCGGGGCTTTCGCTCCGTCTGACGGCCAGCGCCTAGGCTTCCACAGACCAGACCTCGAGCTCGTTAGCCCAACCTTGCGTGAATCGCCGTCACGTCTTATTAGGCAGGCACCCGACCAAATATTACAATAAAGCACCTTCGGGCTTACCACTTTGGGACGTCAGGAGCAGCGCAGAGCGGGCGCAGCCGATGGCTCCCCGAGAATTCCTCGGTGCCGGCACGGAGCAAAATCGGAAAGCGAACCGTCAACACTACTCCCGAAGTCCCATCTGGGTCGCCAGAAAACTGTTGCCCGTAAAGAAACACATAACTACGAAAGCAGTTATATGCGGTGCTTTATTCGGGGCCCGGGGTCTCAGGGACTCATGTCCAAAGCTGAGAATCCCAAATCCCCGTTTAACTTGGTTAATATTTATAGTGTTCGGTTACGTAACATAATCAACAGAATTGCTAAGCTACATGATTGTTTCCCATTTATAGTTTCTTCAGTTACTGTTGCCAAGATTTGCTTATCATTTACCTAGTTCATCAGATTGTGCTGTACCCAGTTCATCAGATTGTACTGTACCCAGTTCATCAGATTGTACTGTACCCAACACCTGCAATTATACCTTCATCTTGTCTACCAAGTATAACCTATTCTAATCAATATAATGTAACAATTCCCCCCTTTGAAAATACTTCAAGTCTTCCAGACTGCAAGGATTTTCATCATCAGTTCCGCAGATTTCCATATTCTTTGGACCGTCTCAAACTGGTGATTGTAGCTGCAATGAATTATTTCCAATGTCTTCATATCTCGGGGGAAGTTCATGATTCTTCCTGGTAACAGCTTTTAAAATTTTCCCCAAGCGTTGCCGTTCCTTATTAACAATATTTTGAATCAAACGCAACACTCCCATAATAGCTAACATAATAATTATAATTATTATACACCATTGAATTAAAGATGCTACCCAACCAGAGATGTTCAATCCAAATGACTTTGCTAAAGCAGCAACCCAATTATGGGTACTTTCTTCTCTTTCTTCCTCAGTTGCATGTTCAATTTGCGTTAGCTGAGACAAATCACGTTCTACCGCGGCTGTAACATTCGGAATATGTACACAACAATGATCAATCTTATCTCGTAAATAACCACATACTCCATGTTCTTTTAGCAACAGCATATCTAATGCCATTCTATTTTGCAGGGTCATTTTTGTGGTTGCCTGTAATTGTAAGTTTATTTCCTTAAATCCTTCTTTAGTCACTCTTGCTAGCCTTTCCGTTTGTCCTAACAACCGGTACAACATTTCTCTATTCCGATAAGTACTAATTGGAGCAAACAATGATTCTAAAGCCCAACCTAACTTCACACCGGATGATGGTTCTTGCCAATCATCATCATCCTTTATTTCTCTCTTCATTATCCATAAATTTTCTAATCTACCCTTAAATGGCGCTTTCTTCCAAATTGGGCAGAGAGTTGGTAACCCTAAAGTTATTTCAGTCACCAACCCATCCAAGGGGAGGTGAGTCGTCCATTGTCCATCACTTGTAACCCAAACTAAATTTCCTGTGCTCCTGATCGTAGTTCTACAATCTGTTCTCACTCCGAATTGTATTACAGGTTCACTCATTGAGTATTTAATTCCTCTACAGGCACAACCTGTCCTTAATGCAAGCACCACAGGTGGAAAGGTAACTTCACTTTCGGGGTGTCACAAGTGTATACTTTTGTACAGTTCTAGACTGGGTGTTTTTCAGCTAACTTTCTTTTGCATTAGATTTTCTTGTGTTTCCTGTTGTGGCGCCTGGATTATTTGTATTGGTTGCATTTCGTCTTTTTCCAAATCTTTTAACTCTCTCCTGGCTCTGTTTCTTTTCTGCATAGGTTCTGATTTTGCAGTAACCTCTAATGCCCTTTTTCCATAATCAAAACTCTCTTTAATCCAAACAATACAGGTGTAGTTTCCTACATCTGTCTTACTTACATTTCGCAATGATAAAATCATAGTACCCCTTCGTGTATCACTATCCCATCGGATTGTAAACCCAGTTGACAATTTGGACTCATTCTTCTGCCAATAGCAACTAATGTCTTGGATTGAACTTCTCATATCTCCAACAAAATCACAAGTCAAATTTACATCCATTCGTTCTTCTATATGTACAGTAGCATATGTATGTATTATTTGAGCGAAACCATTACTTAATCCTACCCAGCATAGTATTACCAAGATGTAAATCTCAGTTTTGTAGGAGTGATCATTTTTACCCCCCATTGTGATGGTACCTTCTTCACTCTGGTATAATGAATCCAATTATCAATTCCTGCTACTTTCACAGCGGTAAATGTTATCAATAGCACCAAATAAAGTCCATGCCACTGTTCCTTTAAAGGCTCCGTTTGCCAATTTCGAACATACGCTTGGTCTCCTGGTTGATTCTCCAACGGCAAAGGGCGATTCCAGATGATCGCGGCACGTAAGGCTGTGAGTAATCTGCTTAAAGAAATTATATAACTATAAACATCTTGATCTCCTTGGAGGTGTAAATCTGCACTTCCCATTCCCTTCGTTGGTGCAGTATATGGCTTACCGTACAGAATTTCATAGGGACTTACAGACAACCCTTCTCTAGGTTTTATACGAATTCTCAATAAAGCAAGGGGCAATGCCTGTGGCCATTGGATTTGAGCTTCCTGGCATATCTTTTTAATTTGTCCTTTTAATGTTTGATTCATCCTTTCTACCTTTCCACTAGATTGTGGCCTCCACGGTGTATGTAAATCCCAGCTAATTCCAAGCATTTCACTAATTTCCTGTACTATTTTAGCTATAAAGTGTGGGCCTCGATCTGAAGAAATTCCTAAAGGTACCCCAAATCTAGGTATGATCTCTTTTAACAAAGTTTTTACTACTTCTCTAGCTTGATTCGTTCTACAGGGAAATGCTTCTAGCCACCCTGAAAAGGTACATACGTATACCAATAAATACTGAAACCCTTTTGATTTAGGTAATTCTGCAAAATCCACTTGCCAATAGTCACCTGGTTCTATTCCCACTTTCAAAGTTCCCATTTGAATTTGTTTTCGTATTACCGGATTATTCTTTAAACATACTGGACACTTCGCATTCACCCCTTTTGCTATTGTTAACATTTGTGCAGATACAATGCTCCGCTTTAAAAACTGCACCAATGCTTCTGCTCCCCAATGGCATTTATTATGTTCAGTTTGTATTATTCGTTTCATAATTGTAGCAGGCACTACTACTTGTCCATTACCTGTTACATACCATCCATGTGAATTCTTCTGTGCCTTTACCAAATCGGCTAATTTTTCATCTTCTTGGGTATAAAAGGGATTTACAGAGAGATGAGCAGTAATCGGGCTTACCTTAGTAGGTATTAGAGCTAATTCAGTCCATACTTGCCGTGCAGCAATTTTGGCTGCCTGGTCTGCCTTCATGTTTCCTTGTGCCACATCGCTGCCATCCCTCTGATGTCCTCGACAATGCATTACAGCCACTTGCTGAGGTAGTACCACAGCCTCTAATAACTGTAAGATCTCGGTTCGATATTTAATAATACTACCTTGAGCCGTCAACAATCCTCTTTCCTTCCATAAAGCTCCATGTATATGTATTATTCCAAAAGCGTATTTAGAATCTGTCCAAATATTCACTCTCTTATCCGTACTCGGTATTAAAGCCCGAATTAGAGCGACCAGTTCTGCCTTTTGCGCTGACGTTCCTGGCATTAATGCCTTTGCTTCAATTACTTCAAGCTTAGTAACCACAGCATATCCAGAATATCGTGTTCCATTCTCAACAAAGCTGCTACCGTCTGTAAATAATGTCCAGTCAGGATTTACAAGGGGAATATCTTTCAGATCTACCCTACTGGCGTAAGTTTGTTCGATCACCTCAATACAATCATGTTCCAGCTCGCCTTCCTCTATTTTGCTACCTAAAAATTCAGCGGGATTCAAACATGTTGTTATCTTTAAAAATATATCATCCTGTTCTCTCAATATTGCTTGATATTTCAACATTCTACCGGATGACAACCAATGACCCCCCTTTTGTTCCAAAACTGCAATCACCATGTGGGGCACAAATACTTCCATTTTTGTTCCCAATGTCAATTTTCTAGCTTCTTGGACTAACATTACAGTAGCAGCCACTGCTCGGAGGCAAGAAGGCCATCCGGCACTTACCGTATCCAACTGCTTGGAAAAATAGCCCACCGGTCTCTTCCATGATCCAATTCGTTGAGTTAAAACTCCAAGCGCTAGTCGTTGCCGCTCATGTACAAAGAGTTGAAATGTTTTTGTCAAATCAGGCAATCCTAATGCTGGGGCTTCTTGCAGAGCCTGTTTTAAGTCTTGAAAAGCCCTTTTACACTCTAAACTCCAAACTAATTGTGGCTCTTTTAAAGCTGCATACAGTGGTTTGGCTAACAGTCCATAATTCAAAATCCAGAGTCTGCACCACCCTGTCATTCCTAGAAAAGTTCGTAACTCGTGCAAATTTCTAGGTTCAGGGATGGCACAAATCGCTTGTATTCTATTCACCCCCAACCGTCTTTGTCCTTGGGAAATTTCACATCCCAGATATATCACTTTTTCCCGGGCAATTTGGGCTTTTTCCTTAGAAACTCGATAACCGCTCTGTCCCAGTAAATTTAATAACGCAACTGTAACAGTAATGCAGTTTTCATACCTTTCTGTCGCCACGAAAATGTCATCCACATATTGCAACAATAAGTATGCTTTTGATGGTAATTGAAAATATCCTTGCTCCTTCCAATCCTCCAGTTCTCGTGCCAGCTGATTCCCAAACATTGTAGGACTGTTTTTGAAGCCTTGTGGTAACCTGGTCCAGGTCAGCTGTCGTTTTCGTCCTGTATCCGGATTTTCCCATTCAAACGCAAATAATTTCCTACTTTGTAATGCCAATGGGATGCAGAAGAAAGCATCTTTTAAATCAATTACAGAAAAGTATCTAAATTGTTCTGCCACAGATGTTAACAATGTATAAGGATTTGCTACTACTGGATGTATATCTTTAACTATTTCGTTTACAGCTCTTAAATCTTGAACTAACCTATAATCTCCGTTAGGTTTTCTTATAGGAAATATTGGTGTATTATATTCAGATTCACATTCTTCTAACACATTGTGCATCAAAAATTTTGCAATTAATGGTGCTACCCCTTTCCTAGCTTCTAACTGTATAGGATATTGTCTAACTCTTACCGGTTGGACACCTTCTTTCAATTCTACTATGACAGGTTTTGCTGCTTTCGCTAATCCCGGTACTTGTGTCTCCCATACCCATGGTACTACAGCGTTTTCTACCTCTATTGGTATTGTTGTATTAGCTATTTCTTTTACTATAAATATTCTAGCTATTTCTTCCTCAGGTATCTGCAACTTAGCTTTTCCATTTTCAAATATTATTTTAGCATTAAATCTTGACAATAAATCTCGTCCTAACAAAGATGTAGGACAATCCGGTACATAGAGAAATTCATGATCTAATTCTTTACCCCTAAAATTTAGATGCAATGGCCGCAGAAAGGGCCGTTGCTCTGTTTTTCCTGTAGCTCCTACCACAGTTATCATCGTATCTCCTATCTTTCCTAAACAAGTATTTAAAACAGAATAAGTTGCCCCAGTATCTACCAATAATTGTTTCTCTTCCCCATCAATTTCTGTTGTCACTTTTAATCCATCACTTAGTCAGCTACTATGTTGCCCCAAATGTCCTAACATCATTGTTTCTGCCATTGGTGTTCCTCCTACTGAAGTCTGCTGGGCCAAATTCATTTTCACTGGGCACTCATTTTTCCAATGTCCCTGTTGTCTGCAAAACGCACACTGATTTATCCCTAGCTGATTTTGAGGTATTCCCCGCATGCCTCCTACCCTGTATCCTCCTCGACCTCGTCCTCTACTTCTGCCTCTTATTCCTTGATTTACTCGTTGTAACATTGCTAATAATCCTGCCTGATTTCTCTTTGTGGTTTGTTTTTTTTTCCTATTATTGTACACTTTCCAGCTGATTGCTTCCAAATTACTAAATCTCCTGGGGAAAAAGGAACTTTCCCATATACTTTATCAGTCCCCGAAATTGCCTCTCGTAAAGGGGCTAATAATACTTTACTGTTTTGCTCTTGTTCCTTCCTCCCTTGTCTTGTTCTCTGTGCAATTGGGGTTCGTTGCGCTTGTCTTGGGCATGATGAATGCCCTGGCGAACCCTTCGGTGTTAACTTAATCTGGATCGCTCCAGTATTAATTGATTCTGACGGTTTTACCGCCTTAATACTATCAGTATCACTATCGTCCCCTGCATCTATATCGGACATCACAGGGGCCGTCGGTGATGCTAAAAGTGATACCTCCTCTGGCTCTCTTATTGAATTTTGTATTGCCAAACAAGTCATACACTTCTTATTACCTACACATCCTTCACATTTTGTTTTATCTTTTTTTCGGGATGTACCAACAACATTCCACATTCTCTCTGCATATCTGGATGATTACGTATATCATAAAATAGATCAACATATGGTACTTCATCCCATTTTTCAAGTTCTTAACAATATCTCATTAATGGACCTATAACACCCGGATCTAAACTTCCGTGTTCAGGCCACCGGGGTCCATCATACTCATATTGTGGCCACCAATTCGTACAATAATCTATAAATCGACTTTTACTCATACTCTGAAAATATCCCGCACTTTTCCAATGCTTTAATAAACATCCTAACGGAGAATTATCTGGTATTACCATGGTCTTACACACTCACTCCACACACACACACACTAAATCTACGGGGTAGAAAACGGAAAGATAGCCTCTGATGGGAAACAAAAGACCAAACCAAACTCACGAGACAGCCACGTATGTCCGTGAGTGCTGGACCTGCGGGGCTTTCGCTCCGTCTGACGGCCAGCGCCTAGGCTTCCACAGACCAGACCTCGAGCTCGTTAGCCCAACCTTGCGTGAATCGCCGTCACGTCTTATTAGGCAGGCACCCGACCAAATATTACAATAAAGCACCTTCGGGCTTACCACTTTGGGACGTCAGGAGCAGCGCAGAGCGGGCGCAGCCGATGGCTCCCCGAGAATTCCTCGGTGCCGGCACGGAGCAAAATCGGAAAGCGAACCGTCAACACTACTCCCGAAGTCCCATCTGGGTCGCCAGAAAACTGTTGCCCGTAAAGAAACACATAACTACGAAAGCAGTTATATGCGGTGCTTTATTCGGGGCCCGGGGTCTCAGGGACTCATGTCCAAAGCTGAGAATCCCAAATCCCCGTTTAACTTGGTTAATATTTATAGTGTTCGGTTACGTAACATAATCAACAGAATTGCTAAGCTACATGATTGTTTCCCATTTATAGTTTCTTCAGTTACTGTTGCCAAGATTTGCTTATCATTTACCTAGTTCATCAGATTGTGCTGTACCCAGTTCATCAGATTGTACTGTACCCAGTTCATCAGATTGTACTGTACCCAACACCTGCAATTATACCTTCATCTTGTCTACCAAGTATAACCTATTCTAATCAATATAATGTAACAATTCCCCCCTTTGAAAATACTTCAAGTCTTCCAGACTGCAAGGATTTTCATCATCAGTTCCGCAGATTTCCATATTCTTTGGACCGTCTCAAACTGGTGATTGTAGCTGCAATGAATTATTTCCAATGTCTTCATATCTCGGGGGAAGTTCATGATTCTTCCTGGTAACAGCTTTTAAAATTTTCCCCAAGCGTTGCCGTTCCTTATTAACAATATTTTGAATCAAACGCAACACTCCCATAATAGCTAACATAATAATTATAATTATTATACACCATTGAATTAAAGATGCTACCCAACCAGAGATGTTCAATCCAAATGACTTTGCTAAAGCAGCAACCCAATTATGGGTACTTTCTTCTCTTTCTTCCTCAGTTGCATGTTCAATTTGCGTTAGCTGAGACAAATCACGTTCTACCGCGGCTGTAACATTCGGAATATGTACACAACAATGATCAATCTTATCTCGTAAATAACCACATACTCCATGTTCTTTTAGCAACAGCATATCTAATGCCATTCTATTTTGCAGGGTCATTTTTGTGGTTGCCTGTAATTGTAAGTTTATTTCCTTAAATCCTTCTTTAGTCACTCTTGCTAGCCTTTCCGTTTGTCCTAACAACCGGTACAACATTTCTCTATTCCGATAAGTACTAATTGGAGCAAACAATGATTCTAAAGCCCAACCTAACTTCACACCGGATGATGGTTCTTGCCAATCATCATCATCCTTTATTTCTCTCTTCATTATCCATAAATTTTCTAATCTACCCTTAAATGGCGCTTTCTTCCAAATTGGGCAGAGAGTTGGTAACCCTAAAGTTATTTCAGTCACCAACCCATCCAAGGGGAGGTGAGTCGTCCATTGTCCATCACTTGTAACCCAAACTAAATTTCCTGTGCTCCTGATCGTAGTTCTACAATCTGTTCTCACTCCGAATTGTATTACAGGTTCACTCATTGAGTATTTAATTCCTCTACAGGCACAACCTGTCCTTAATGCAAGCACCACAGGTGGAAAGGTAACTTCACTTTCGGGGTGTCACAAGTGTATACTTTTGTACAGTTCTAGACTGGGTGTTTTTCAGCTAACTTTCTTTTGCATTAGATTTTCTTGTGTTTCCTGTTGTGGCGCCTGGATTATTTGTATTGGTTGCATTTCGTCTTTTTCCAAATCTTTTAACTCTCTCCTGGCTCTGTTTCTTTTCTGCATAGGTTCTGATTTTGCAGTAACCTCTAATGCCCTTTTTCCATAATCAAAACTCTCTTTAATCCAAACAATACAGGTGTAGTTTCCTACATCTGTCTTACTTACATTTCGCAATGATAAAATCATAGTACCCCTTCGTGTATCACTATCCCATCGGATTGTAAACCCAGTTGACAATTTGGACTCATTCTTCTGCCAATAGCAACTAATGTCTTGGATTGAACTTCTCATATCTCCAACAAAATCACAAGTCAAATTTACATCCATTCGTTCTTCTATATGTACAGTAGCATATGTATGTATTATTTGAGCGAAACCATTACTTAATCCTACCCAGCATAGTATTACCAAGATGTAAATCTCAGTTTTGTAGGAGTGATCATTTTTACCCCCCATTGTGATGGTACCTTCTTCACTCTGGTATAACGAATCCAATTATCAATTCCTGCTACTTTCACAGCGGTAAATGTTATCAATAGTACCAAATAAAGTCCATGCCACTGTTCCTTTAAAGGCTCCGTTTGCCAATTTCGAACATACGCTTGGTCTCCTGGTTGATTCTCCAACGGCAAAGGGCGATTCCAGATGATCGCGGCACGTAAGGCTGTGAGTAATCTGCTTAAAGAAATTATATAACTATAAACATCTTGATCTCCTTGGAGGTGTAAATCTGCACTTCCCATTCCCTTCGTTGGTGCAGTATATGGCTTACCGTACAGAATTTCATAGGGACTTACAGACAACCCTTCTCTAGGTTTTATACGAATTCTCAATAAAGCAAGGGGCAATGCCTGTGGCCATTGGATTTGAGCTTCCTGGCATATCTTTTTAATTTGTCCTTTTAATGTTTGATTCATCCTTTCTACCTTTCCACTAGATTGTGGCCTCCATGGTGTATGTAAATCCCAGCTAATTCCAAGCATTTCACTAATTTCCTGTACTATTTTAGCTATAAAGTGTGGGCCTCGATCTGAAGAAATTCCTAAAGGTACCCCAAATCTAGGTATGATCTCTTTTAACAAAGTTTTTACTACTTCTCTAGCTTGATTCGTTCTACAGGGAAATGCTTCTAGCCACCCTGAAAAGGTACATACGTATACCAATAAATACTTAAACCCTTTTGATTTAGGTAATTCTGCAAAATCCACTTGCCAATAGTCACCTGGTTCTATTCCCACTTTCAAAGTTCCCATTTGAATTTGTTTTCGTATTACCGGATTATTCTTTAAACATACTGGACACTTCGCATTCACCCCTTTTGCTATTGTTAACATTTGTGCAGATATAATGCTCCGCTTTAAAAACTGCACCAATGCTTCTGCTCCCCAATGGCATTTATTATGTTCAGTTTGTATTATTCGTTTCATAATTGTAGCAGGCACTACTACTTGTCCATTACCTGTTACATACCATCCATGTGAATTCTTCTGTGCCTTTACCAAATCGGCTAATTTTTCATCTTCTTGGGTATAAAAGGGATTTACAGAGAGATGAGCAGTAATCGGGCTTACCTTAGTAGGTATTAGAGCTAATTCAGTCCATACTTGCCGTGCAGCAATTTTGGCTGCCTGGTCTGCCTTCATGTTTCCTTGTGCCACATCGCTGCCATCCCTCTGATGTCCTCGACAATGCATTACAGCCACTTGCTGAGGTAGTACCACAGCCTCTAATAACTGTAAGATCTCGGTTCGATATTTAATAATACTACCTTGAGCCGTCAACAATCCTCTTTCCTTCCATAAAGCTCCATGTATATGTATTATTCCAAAAGCGTATTTAGAATCTGTCCAAATATTCACTCTCTTATCCGTACTCGGTATTAAAGCCCGAATTAGAGCGACCAGTTCTGCCTTTTGCGCTGACGTTCCTGGCATTAATGCCTTTGCTTCAATTACTTCAAGCTTAGTAACCACAGCATATCCAGAATATCGTGTTCCATTCTCAACAAAGCTGCTACCGTCTGTAAATAATGTCCAGTCAGGATTTACAAGGGGAATATCTTTCAGATCTACCCTACTGGCGTAAGTTTGTTCGATCACCTCAATACAATCATGTTCCAGCTCGCCTTCCTCTATTTTGCTACCTAAAAATTCAGCGGGATTCAAACATGTTGTTATCTTTAAAAATATATCATCCTGTTCTCTCAATATTGCTTGATATTTCAACATTCTACCGGATGACAACCAATGACCCCCCTTTTGTTCCAAAACTGCAATCACCATGTGGGGCACAAATACTTCCATTTTTGTTCCCAATGTCAATTTTCTAGCTTCTTGGACTAACATTACAGTAGCAGCCACTGCTCGGAGGCAAGAAGGCCATCCGGCACTTACCGTATCCAACTGCTTGGAAAAATAGCCCACCGGTCTCTTCCATGATCCAATTCGTTGAGTTAAAACTCCAAGCGCTAGTCGTTGCCGCTCATGTACAAAGAGTTGAAATGTTTTTGTCAAATCAGGCAATCCTAATGCTGGGGCTTCTTGCAGAGCCTGTTTTAAGTCTTGAAAAGCCCTTTTACACTCTAAACTCCAAACTAATTGTGGCTCTTTTAAAGCTGCATACAGTGGTTTGGCTAACAGTCCATAATTCAAAATCCAGAGTCTGCACCACCCTGTCATTCCTAGAAAAGTTCGTAACTCGTGCAAATTTCTAGGTTCAGGGATGGCACAAATCGCTTGTATTCTATTCACCCCCAACCGTCTTTGTCCTTGGGAAATTTCACATCCCAGATATATCACTTTTTCCCGGGCAATTTGGGCTTTTTCCTTAGAAACTCGATAACCGCTCTGTCCCAGTAAATTTAATAACGCAACTGTAACAGTAATGCAGTTTTCATACCTTTCTGTCGCCACGAAAATGTCATCCACATATTGCAACAATAAGTATGCTTTTGATGGTAATTGAAAATATCCTTGCTCCTTCCAATCCTCCAGTTCTCGTGCCAGCTGATTCCCAAACATTGTAGGACTGTTTTTGAAGCCTTGTGGTAACCTGGTCCAGGTCAGCTGTCGTTTTCGTCCTGTATCCGGATTTTCCCATTCAAACGCAAATAATTTCCTACTTTGTAATGCCAATGGGATGCAGAAGAAAGCATCTTTTAAATCAATTACAGAAAAGTATCTAAATTGTTCTGCCACAGATGTTAACAATGTATAAGGATTTGCTACTACTGGATGTATATCTTTAACTATTTCGTTTACAGCTCTTAAATCTTGAACTAACCTATAATCTCCGTTAGGTTTTCTTATAGGAAATATTGGTGTATTATATTCAGATTCACATTCTTCTAACACATTGTGCATCAAAAATTTTGCAATTAATGGTGCTACCCCTTTCCTAGCTTCTAACTGTATAGGATATTGTCTAACTCTTACCGGTTGGACACCTTCTTTCAATTCTACTATGACAGGTTTTGCTGCTTTCGCTAATCCCGGTACTTGTGTCTCCCATACCCATGGTACTACAGCGTTTTCTACCTCTATTGGTATTGTTGTATTAGCTATTTCTTTTACTATAAATATTCTAGCTATTTCTTCCTCAGGTATCTGCAACTTAGCTTTTCCATTTTCAAATATTATTTTAGCATTAAATCTTGACAATAAATCTCGTCCTAACAAAGATGTAGGACAATCCGGTACATAGAGAAATTCATGATCTAATTCTTTACCCCTAAAATTTAGATGCAATGGCCGCAGAAAGGGCCGTTGCTCTGTTTTTCCTGTAGCTCCTACCACAGTTATCATCGTATCTCCTATCTTTCCTAAACAAGTATTTAAAACAGAATAAGTTGCCCCAGTATCTACCAATAATTGTTTCTCTTCCCCATCAATTTCTGTTGTCACTTTTAATCCATCACTTAGTCAGCTACTATGTTGCCCCAAATGTCCTAACATCATTGTTTCTGCCATTGGTGTTCCTCCTACTGAAGTCTGCTGGGCCAAATTCATTTTCACTGGGCACTCATTTTTCCAATGTCCCTGTTGTCTGCAAAACGCACACTGATTTATCCCTAGCTGATTTTGAGGTATTCCCCGCATGCCTCCTACCCTGTATCCTCCTCGACCTCGTCCTCTACTTCTGCCTCTTATTCCTTGATTTACTCGTTGTAACATTGCTAATAATCCTGCCTGATTTCTCTTTGTGGTTTTTTTTTTTTTTTTTCTCCCTATTATTGTACACTTTCCAGCTGATTGCTTCCAAATTACTAAATCTCCTGGGGAAAAAGGAACTTTCCCATATACTTTATCAGTCCCCGAAATTGCCTCTCGTAAAGGGGCTAATAATACTTTACTGTTTTGCTCTTGTTCCTTCCTCCCTTGTCTTGTTCTCTGTGCAATTGGGGTTCGTTGCGCTTGTCTTGGGCATGATGAATGCCCTGGCGAACCCTTCGGTGTTAACTTAATCTGGATCGCTCCAGTATTAATTGATTCTGACGGTTTTACCGCCTTAATACTATCAGTATCACTATCGTCCCCTGCATCTATATCGGACATCACAGGGGCCGTCGGTGATGCTAAAAGTGATACCTCCTCTGGCTCTCTTATTGAATTTTGTATTGCCAAACAAGTCATACACTTCTTATTACCTACACATCCTTCACATTTTGTTTTATCTTTTTTTCGGGATGTACCAACAACATTCCACATTCTCTCTGCATATCTGGATGATTACGTATATCATAAAATAGATCAACATATGGTACTTCATCCCATTTTTCAAGTTCTTAACAATATCTCATTAATGGACCTATAACACCCGGATCTAAACTTCCGTGTTCAGGCCACCGGGGTCCATCATACTCATATTGTGGCCACCAATTCGTACAATAATCTATAAATCGACTTTTACTCATACTCTGAAAATATCCCGCACTTTTCCAATGCTTTAATAAACATCCTAACGGAGAATTATCCGGTATTACCATGGTCTTACACACTCACTCCACACACACACACACTAAATCTACGGGGTAGAAAACGGAAAGATAGTCTCTGATGGGAAACAAAAGACCAAACCAAACTCACGAGACAGCCACGTATGTCCGTGAGTGCTGGACCTGCGGGGCTTTCGCTCCGTCTGACGGCCAGCGCCTAGGCTTCCACAGACCAGACCTCGAGCTCGTTAGCCCAACCTTGCGTGAATCGCCGTCACGTCTTATTAGGCAGGCACCCGACCAAATATTACAATAAAGCACCTTCGGGCTTACCACTTTGGGACGTCAGGAGCAGCGCAGAGCGGGCGCAGCCGATGGCTCCCCGAGAATTCCTCGGTGCCGGCACGGAGCAAAATCGGAAAGCGAACCGTCAACACTACTCCCGAAGTCCCATCTGGGTCGCCAGAAAACTGTTGCCCGTAAAGAAACACATAACTACGAAAGCAGTTATATGCGGTGCTTTATTCGGGGCCCGGGGTCTCAGGGACTCATGTCCAAAGCTGAGAATCCCAAATCCCCGTTTAACTTGGTTAATATTTATAGTGTTCGGTTACGTAACATAATCAACAGAATTGCTAAGCTACATGATTGTTTCCCATTTATAGTTTCTTCAGTTACTGTTGCCAAGATTTGCTTATCATTTACCTAGTTCATCAGATTGTGCTGTACCCAGTTCATCAGATTGTACTGTACCCAGTTCATCAGATTGTACTGTACCCAACACCTGCAATTATACCTTCATCTTGTCTACCAAGTATAACCTATTCTAATCAATATAATGTAACAATTCCCCCCTTTGAAAATACTTCAAGTCTTCCAGACTGCAAGGATTTTCATCATCAGTTCCGCAGATTTCCATATTCTTTGGACCGTCTCAAACTGGTGATTGTAGCTGCAATGAATTATTTCCAATGTCTTCATATCTCGGGGGAAGTTCATGATTCTTCCTGGTAACAGCTTTTAAAATTTTCCCCAAGTGTTGCCGTTCCTTATTAACAATATTTTGAATCAAACGCAACACTCCCATAATAGCTAACATAATAATTATAATTATTATACACCATTGAATTAAAGATGCTACCCAACCAGAGATGTTCAATCCAAATGACTTTGCTAAAGCAGCCACCCAATTATGGGCACTTTCTTCTCTTTCTTCCTCAGTTGCACGTTCAATTTGCGTTAGCTGAGACAAATCACGTTCTGCCGCGGCTGTAACATTCGGAATATGTACACAACAATGATCAATCTTATCTCGTAAATAACCACATACTCCATGTTCTTTTAGCAACAGCATATCTAATGCCATTCTATTTTGCAGGGTCATTTTTGTGGTTGCCTGTAATTGTAAGTTTATTTCCTTAAATCCTTCTTTAGTCACTCTTGCTAGCCTTTCCGTTTGTCCTAACAACCGGTACAACATTTCTCTATTCCGATAAGCACTAATTGGAGCAAACAATGATTCTAAAGCCCAACCTAACTTCACACCGGATGATGGTTCTTGCCAATCATCATCATCCTTTATTTCTCTCTTCATTATCCATAAATTTTCTAATCTACCCTTAAATGGCGCTTTCTTCCAAATTGGGCAGAGAGTTGGTAACCCTAAAGTTATTTCAGTCACCAACCCATCCAAGGGGAGGTGAGTCGTCCATTGTCCATCACTTGTAACCCAAACTAAATTTCCTGTGCTCCTGATCGTAGTTCTACAATCTATTCTCACTCCGAATTGTATTACAGGTTCACTCATGGAGTATTTAATTCCTCTACAGGCACAACCTGTCCTTAATGCAAGGACCACAGGTGGAAAGGTAACTTCACTTTCGGGGTGTCACAAGTGTATACTTTTGTACAGTTCTAGACTGGGTGTTTTTCAGCTAACTTTCTTTTGCATTAGATTTTCTTGTGTTTCCTGTTGTGGCGCCTGGATTATTTGTATTGGTTGCATTTCGTCTTTTTCCAAATCTTTTAACTCTCTCCTGGCTCTGTTTCTTTTCTGCATAGGTTCTGATTTTGCAGTAACCTCTAATGCCCTTTTTCCATAATCAAAACTCTCTTTAATCCAAACAATACAGGTGTAGTTTCCTACATCTGTCTTACTTACATTTCGCAATGATAAAATCATAGTACCCCTTCGTGTATCACTATCCCATCGGATTGTAAACCCAGTTGACAATTTGGACTCATTCTTCTGCCAATAGCAACTAATGTCTTGGATTGAACTTCTCATATCTCCAACAAAATCACAAGTCAAATTTACATCCATTCGTTCTTCCATATGTACAGTAGCATATGTATGTATTATTTGAGCGAAACCATTACTTAATCCTACCCAGCATAGTATTACCAAGATGTAAATCTCAGTTTTGTAGGAGTGATCATTTTTACCCCCCATTGTGATGGTACCTTCTTCACTCTGGTATAATGAATCCAATTATCAATTCCTGCTACTTTCACAGCGGTAAATGTTATCAATAGTACCAAATAAAGTCCATGCCACTGTTCCTTTAAAGGCTCCGTTTGCCAATTTCGAACATACGCTTGGTCTCCTGGTTGATTCTCCAACGGCAAAGGGCGATTCCAGATGATCGCGGCACGTAAGGCTGTGAGTAATCTGCTTAAAGAAATTATATAACTATAAACATCTTGATCTCCTTGGAGGTGTAAATCTGCACTTCCCATTCCCTTCGTTGGTGCAGTATATGGCTTACCGTACAGAATTTCATAGGGACTTACAGACAACCCTTCTCTAGGTTTTATACGAATTCTCAATAAAGCAAGGGGCAATGCCTGTGGCCATTGGATTTGAGCTTCCTGGCATATCTTTTTAATTTGTCCTTTTAATGTTTGATTCATCCTTTCTACCTTTCCACTAGATTGTGGCCTCCATGGTGTATGTAAATCCCAGCTAATTCCAAGCATTTCACTAATTTCCTGTACTATTTTAGCTATAAAGTGTGGGCCTCGATCTGAAGAAATTCCTAAAGGTACCCCAAATCTAGGTATGATCTCTTTTAACAAAGTTTTTACTACTTCTCTAGCTTGATTCGTTCTACAGGGAAATGCTTCTAGCCACCCTGAAAAGGTACATACGTATACCAATAAATACTTAAACCCTTTTGATTTAGGTAATTCTGCAAAATCCACTTGCCAATAGTCACCTGGTTCTATTCCCACTTTCAAAGTTCCCATTTGAATTTGTTTTCGTATTACCGGATTATTCTTTAAACATACTGGACACTTCGCATTCACCCCTTTTGCTATTGTTAACATTTGTGCAGATATAATGCTCCGCTTTAAAAACTGCACCAATGCTTCTGCTCCCCAATGGCATTTATTATGTTCAGTTTGTATTATTCGTTTCATAATTGTAGCAGGCACTACTACTTGTCCATTACCTGTTACATACCATCCATGTGAATTCTTCTGTGCCTTTACCAAATCGGCTAATTTTTCATCTTCTTGGGTATAAAAGGGATTTACAGAGAGATGAGCAGTAATCGGGCTTACCTTAGTAGGTATTAGAGCTAATTCAGTCCATACTTGCCGTGCAGCAATTTTGGCTGCCTGGTCTGCCTTCATGTTTCCTTGTGCCACATCGCTGCCATCCCTCTGATGTCCTCGACAATGCATTACAGCCACTTGCTGAGGTAGTACCACAGCCTCTAATAACTGTAAGATCTCGGTTCGATATTTAATAATACTACCTTGAGCCGTCAACAATCCTCTTTCCTTCCATAAAGCTCCATGTATATGTATTATTCCAAAAGCGTATTTAGAATCTGTCCAAATATTCACTCTCTTATCCGTACTCGGTATTAAAGCCCGAATTAGAGCGACCAGTTCTGCCTTTTGCGCTGACGTTCCTGGCATTAATGCCTTTGCTTCAATTACTTCAAGCTTAGTAACCACAGCATATCCAGAATATCGTGTTCCATTCTCAACAAAGCTGCTACCGTCTGTAAATAATGTCCAGTCAGGATTTACAAGGGGAATATCTTTCAGATCTACCCTACTGGCGTAAGTTTGTTCGATCACCTCAATACAATCATGTTCCAGCTCGCCTTCCTCTATTTTGCTACCTAAAAATTCAGCGGGATTCAAACATGTTGTTATCTTTAAAAATATATCATCCTGTTCTCTCAATATTGCTTGATATTTCAACATTCTACCGGATGACAACCAATGACCCCCCTTTTGTTCCAAAACTGCAATCACCATGTGGGGCACAAATACTTCCATTTTTGTTCCCAATGTCAATTTTCTAGCTTCTTGGACTAACATTACAGTAGCAGCCACTGCTCGGAGGCAAGAAGGCCATCCGGCACTTACCGTATCCAACTGCTTGGAAAAATAGCCCACCGGTCTCTTCCATGATCCAATTCGTTGAGTTAAAACTCCAAGCGCTAGTCGTTGCCGCTCATGTACAAAGAGTTGAAATGTTTTTGTCAAATCAGGCAATCCTAATGCTGGGGCTTCTTGCAGAGCCTGTTTTAAGTCTTGAAAAGCCCTTTTACACTCTAAACTCCAAACTAATTGTGGCTCTTTTAAAGCTGCATACAGTGGTTTGGCTAACAGTCCATAATTCAAAATCCAGAGTCTGCACCACCCTGTCATTCCTAGAAAAGTTCGTAACTCGTGCAAATTTCTAGGTTCAGGGATGGCACAAATCGCTTGTATTCTATTCACCCCCAACCGTCTTTGTCCTTGGGAAATTTCACATCCCAGATATATCACTTTTTCCCGGGCAATTTGGGCTTTTTCCTTAGAAACTCGATAACCGCTCCGTCCCAGTAAATTTAATCACGCAACTGTAACAGTAATGCAGTTTTCATACCTTTCTGTCGCCACGAAAATGTCATCCACATATTGCAACAATAAGTATGCTTTTGATGGTAATTGAAAATATCCTTGCTCCTTCCAATCCTCCAGTTCTCGTGCCAGCTGATTCCCAAACATTGTAGGACTGTTTTTGAAGCCTTGTGGTAACCTGGTCCAGGTCAGCTGTCGTTTTCGTCCTGTATCCGGATTTTCCCATTCAAACGCAAATAATTTCCTACTTTGTAATGCCAATGGGATGCAGAAGAAAGCATCTTTTAAATCAATTACAGAAAAGTATCTAAATTGTTCTGCCACAGATGTTAACAATGTATAAGGATTTGCTACTACTGGATGTATATCTTTAACTATTTCGTTTACAGCTCTTAAATCTTGAACTAACCTATAATCTCCGTTAGGTTTTCTTATAGGAAATATTGGTGTATTATATTCAGATTCACATTCTTCTAACACATTGTGCATCAAAAATTTTGCAATTAATGGTGCTACCCCTTTCCTAGCTTCTAACTGTATAGGATATTGTCTAACTCTTACCGGTTGGACACCTTCTTTCAATTCTACTATGACAGGTTTTGCTGCTTTCGCTAATCCCGGTACTTGTGTCTCCCATACCCATGGTACTACAGCGTTTTCTACCTCTATTGGTATTGTTGTATTAGCTATTTCTTTTACTATAAATATTCTAGCTATTTCTTCCTCAGGTATCTGCAACTTAGCTTTTCCATTTTCAAATATTATTTTAGCATTAAATCTTGACAATAAATCTCGTCCTAACAAAGATGTAGGACAATCCGGTACATAGAGAAATTCATGATCTAATTCTTTACCCCTAAAATTTAGATGCAATGGCCGCAGAAAGGGCCGTTGCTCTGTTTTTCCTGTAGCTCCTACCACAGTTATCATCGTATCTCCTATCTTTCCTAAACAAGTATTTAAAACAGAATAAGTTGCCCCAGTATCTACCAATAATTGTTTCTCTTCCCCATCAATTTCTGTTGTCACTTTTAATCCATCACTTAGTCAGCTACTATGTTGCCCCAAATGTCCTAACATCATTGTTTCTGCCATTGGTGTTCCTCCTACTGAAGTCTGCTGGGCCAAATTCATTTTCACTGGGCACTCATTTTTCCAATGTCCCTGTTGTCTGCAAAACGCACACTGATTTATCCCTAGCTGATTTTGAGGTATTCCCCGCATGCCTCCTACCCTGTATCCTCCTCGACCTCGTCCTCTACTTCTGCCTCTTATTCCTTGATTTACTCGTTGTAACATTGCTAATAATCCTGCCTGATTTCTCTTTGTGGTTTGTTTTTTTTTCCTATTATTGTACACTTTCCAGCTGATTGCTTCCAAATTACTAAATCTCCTGGGGAAAAAGGAACTTTCCCATATACTTTATCAGTCCCCGAAATTGCCTCTCGTAAAGGGGCTAATAATACTTTACTGTTTTGCTCTTGTTCCTTCCTCCCTTGTCTTGTTCTCTGTGCAATTGGGGTTCGTTGCGCTTGTCTTGGGCATGATGAATGCCCTGGCGAACCCTTCGGTGTTAACTTAATCTGGATCGCTCCAGTATTAATTGATTCTGACGGTTTTACCGCCTTAATACTATCAGTATCACTATCGTCCCCTGCATCTATATCGGACATCACAGGGGCCGTCGGTGATGCTAAAAGTGATACCTCCTCTGGCTCTCTTATTGAATTTTGTATTGCCAAACAAGTCATACACTTCTTATTACCTACACATCCTTCACATTTTGTTTTATCTTTTTTTCGGGATGTACCAACAACATTCCACATTCTCTCTGCATATCTGGATGATTACGTATATCATAAAATAGATCAACATATGGTACTTCATCCCATTTTTCAAGTTCTTAACAATATCTCATTAATGGACCTATAACACCCGGATCTAAACTTCCGTGTTCAGGCCACCGGGGTCCATCATACTCATATTGTGGCCACCAATTCGTACAATAATCTATAAATCGACTTTTACTCATACTCTGAAAATATCCCGCACTTTTCCAATGCTTTAATAAACATCCTAACGGAGAATTATCCGGTATTACCATGGTCTTACACACTCACTCCACACACACACACACTAAATCTACGGGGTAGAAAACGGAAAGATAGCCTCTGATGGGAAACAAAAGACCAAACCAAACTCACGAGACAGCCACGTATGTCCGTGAGTGCTGGACCTGCGGGGCTTTCGCTCCGTCTGACGGCCAGCGCCTAGGCTTCCACAGACCAGACCTCGAGCTCGTTAGCCCAACCTTGCGTGAATCGCCGTCACGTCTTATTAGGCAGGCACCCGACCAAATATTACAATAAAGCACCTTCGGGCTTACCACTTTGGGACGTCAGCAGCAGCGCAGAGCGGGCGCAGCCGATGGCTCCCCGAGAATTCCTCGGTGCCGGCACGGAGCAAAATCGGAAAGCGAACCGTCAACACTACTCCCGAAGTCCCATCTGGGTCGCCAGAAAACTGTTGCCCGTAAAGAAACACATAACTACGAAAGCAGTTATATGCGGTGCTTTATTCGGGGCCCGGGGTCTCAGGGACTCATGTCCAAAGCTGAGAATCCCAAATCCCCGTTTAACTTGGTTAATATTTATAGTGTTCGGTTACGTAACATAATCAACAGAATTGCTAAGCTACATGATTGTTTCCCATTTATAGTTTCTTCAGTTACTGTTGCCAAGATTTGCTTATCATTTACCTAGTTCATCAGATTGTGCTGTACCCAGTTCATCAGATTGTACTGTACCCACTTCATCAGATTGTACTGTACCCAACACCTGCAATTATACCTTCATCTTGTCTACCAAGTATAACCTATTCTAATCAATATAATGTAACAATTCCCCCCTTTGAAAATACTTCAAGTCTTCCAGACTGCAAGGATTTTCATCATCAGTTCCGCAGATTTCCATATTCTTTGGACCGTCTCAAACTGGTGATTGTAGCTGCAATGAATTATTTCCAATGTCTTCATATCTCGGGGGAAGTTCATGATTCTTCCTGGTAACAGCTTTTAAAATTTTCCCCAAGTGTTGCCGTTCCTTATTAACAATATTTTGAATCAAACGCAACACTCCCATAATAGCTAACATAATAATTATAATTATTATACACCATTGAATTAAAGATGCTACCCAACCAGAGATGTTCAATCCAAATGACTTTGCTAAAGCAGCAACCCAATTATGGGTACTTTCTTCTCTTTCTTCCTCAGTTGCATGTTCAATTTGCGTTAGCTGAGACAAATCACGTTCTACCGCGGCTGTAACATTCGGAATATGTACACAACAATGATCAATCTTATCTCGTAAATAACCACATACTCCATGTTCTTTTAGCAACAGCATATCTAATGCCATTCTATTTTGCAGGGTCATTTTTGTGGTTGCCTGTAATTGTAAGTTTATTTCCTTAAATCCTTCTTTAGTCACTCTTGCTAGCCTTTCCGTTTGTCCTAACAACCGGTACAACATTTCTCTATTCCGATAAGCACTAATTGGAGCAAACAATGATTCTAAAGCCCAACCTAACTTCACACCGGATGATGGTTCTTGCCAATCATCATCATCCTTTATTTCTCTCTTCATTATCCATAAATTTTCTAATCTACCCTTAAATGGCGCTTTCTTCCAAATTGGGCAGAGAGTTGGTAACCCTAAAGTTATTTCAGTCACCAACCCATCCAAGGGGAGGTGAGTCGTCCATTGTCCATCACTTGTAACCCAAACTAAATTTCCTGTGCTCCTGATCGTAGTTCTACAATCTGTTCTCACTCCGAATTGTATTACAGGTTCACTCATTGAGTATTTAATTCCTCTACAGGCACAACCTGTCCTTAATGCAAGCACCACAGGTGGAAAGGTAACTTCACTTTCGGGGTGTCACAAGTGTATACTTTTGTACAGTTCTAGACTGGGTGTTTTTCAGCTAACTTTCTTTTGCATTAGATTTTCTTGTGTTTCCTGTTGTGGCGCCTGGATTATTTGTATTGGTTGCATTTCGTCTTTTTCCAAATCTTTTAACTCTCTCCTGGCTCTGTTTCTTTTCTGCATAGGTTCTGATTTTGCAGTAACCTCTAATGCCCTTTTTCCATAATCAAAACTCTCTTTAATCCAAACAATACAGGTGTAGTTTCCTACATCTGTCTTTCTTACATTTCGCAATGATAAAATCATAGTACCCCTTCGTGTATCACTATCCCATCGGATTGTAAACCCAGTTGACAATTTGGACTCATTCTTCTGCCAATAGCAACTAATGTCTTGGATTGAACTTCTCATATCTCCAACAAAATCACAAGTCAAATTTACATCCATTCGTTCTTCTATATGTACAGTAGCATATGTATGTATTATTTGAGCGAAACCATTACTTAATCCTACCCAGCATAGTATTACCAAGATGTAAATCTCAGTTTTGTAGGAGTGATCATTTTTACCCCCCATTGTGATGGTACCTTCTTCACTCTGGTATAACGAATCCAATTATCAATTCCTGCTACTTTCACAGCGGTAAATGTTATCAATAGTACCAAATAAAGTCCATGCCACTGTTCCTTTAAAGGCTCCGTTTGCCAATTTCGAACATACGCTTGGTCTCCTGGTTGATTCTCCAACGGCAAAGGGCGATTCCAGATGATCGCGGCACGTAAGGCTGTGAGTAATCTGCTTAAAGAAATTATATAACTATAAACATCTTGATCTCCTTGGAGGTGTAAATCTGCACTTCCCATTCCCTTCGTTGGTGCAGTATATGGCTTACCGTACAGAATTTCATAGGGACTTACAGACAACCCTTCTCTAGGTTTTATACGAATTCTCAATAAAGCAAGGGGCAATGCCTGTGGCCATTGGATTTGAGCTTCCTGGCATATCTTTTTAATTTGTCCTTTTAATGTTTGATTCATCCTTTCTACCTTTCCACTAGATTGTGGCCTCCATGGTGTATGTAAATCCCAGCTAATTCCAAGCATTTCACTAATTTCCTGTACTATTTTAGCTATAAAGTGTGGGCCTCGATCTGAAGAAATTCCTAAAGGTACCCCAAATCTAGGTATGATCTCTTTTAACAAAGTTTTTACTACTTCTCTAGCTTGATTCGTTCTACAGGGAAATGCTTCTAGCCACCCTGAAAAGGTACATACGTATACCAATAAATACTGAAACCCTTTTGATTTAGGTAATTCTGCAAAATCCACTTGCCAATAGTCACCTGGTTCTATTCCCACTTTCAAAGTTCCCATTTGAATTTGTTTTCGTATTACCGGATTATTCTTTAAACATACTGGACACTTCGCATTCACCCCTTTTGCTATTGTTAACATTTGTGCAGATATAATGCTCCGCTTTAAAAACTGCACCAATGCTTCTGCTCCCCAATGGCATTTATTATGTTCAGTTTGTATTATTCGTTTCATAATTGTAGCAGGCACTACTACTTGTCCATTACCTGTTACATACCATCCATGTGAATTCTTCTGTGCCTTTACCAAATCGGCTAATTTTTCATCTTCTTGGGTATAAAAGGGATTTACAGAGAGATGAGCAGTAATCGGGCTTACCTTAGTAGGTATTAGAGCTAATTCAGTCCATACTTGCCGTGCAGCAATTTTGGCTGCCTGGTCTGCCTTCATGTTTCCTTGTGCCACATCGCTGCCATCCCTCTGATGTCCTCGACAATGCATTACAGCCACTTGCTGAGGTAGTACCACAGCCTCTAATAACTGTAAGATCTCGGTTCGATATTTAATAATACTACCTTGAGCCGTCAACAATCCTCTTTCCTTCCATAAAGCTCCATGTATATGTATTATTCCAAAAGCGTATTTAGAATCTGTCCAAATATTCACTCTCTTATCCGTACTCGGTATTAAAGCCCGAATTAGAGCGACCAGTTCTGCCTTTTGCGCTGACGTTCCTGGCATTAATGCCTTTGCTTCAATTACTTCAAGCTTAGTAACCACAGCATATCCAGAATATCGTGTTCCATTCTCAACAAAGCTGCTACCGTCTGTAAATAATGTCCAGTCAGGATTTACAAGGGGAATATCTTTCAGATCTACCCTACTGGCGTAAGTTTGTTCGATCACCTCAATACAATCATGTTCCAGCTCGCCTTCCTCTATTTTGCTACCTAAAAATTCAGCGGGATTCAAACATGTTGTTATCTTTAAAAATATATCATCCTGTTCTCTCAATATTGCTTGATATTTCAACATTCTACCGGATGACAACCAATGACCCCCCTTTTGTTCCAAAACTGCAATCACCATGTGGGGCACAAATACTTCCATTTTTGTTCCCAATGTCAATTTTCTAGCTTCTTGGACTAACATTACAGTAGCAGCCACTGCTCGGAGGCAAGAAGGCCATCCGGCACTTACCGTATCCAACTGCTTGGAAAAATAGCCCACCGGTCTCTTCCATGATCCAATTCGTTGAGTTAAAACTCCAAGCGCTAGTCGTTGCCGCTCATGTACAAAGAGTTGAAATGTTTTTGTCAAATCAGGCAATCCTAATGCTGGGGCTTCTTGCAGAGCCTGTTTTAAGTCTTGAAAAGCCCTTTTACACTCTAAACTCCAAACTAATTGTGGCTCTTTTAAAGCTGCATACAGTGGTTTGGCTAACAGTCCATAATTCAAAATCCAGAGTCTGCACCACCCTGTCATTCCTAGAAAAGTTCGTAACTCGTGCAAATTTCTAGGTTCAGGGATGGCACAAATCGCTTGTATTCTATTCACCCCCAACCGTCTTTGTCCTTGGGAAATTTCACATCCCAGATATATCACTTTTTCCCGGGCAATTTGGGCTTTTTCCTTAGAAACTCGATAACCGCTCTGTCCCAGTAAATTTAATAACGCAACTGTAACAGTAATGCAGTTTTCATACCTTTCTGTCGCCACAAAAATGTCATCCACATATTGCAACAATAAGTATGCTTTTGATGGTAATTGAAAATATCCTTGCTCCTTCCAATCCTCCAGTTCTCGTGCCAGCTGATTCCCAAACATTGTAGGACTGTTTTTGAAGCCTTGTGGTAACCTGGTCCAGGTCAGCTGTCGTTTTCGTCCTGTATCCGGATTTTCCCATTCAAACGCAAATAATTTCCTACTTTGTAATGCCAATGGGATGCAGAAGAAAGCATCTTTTAAATCAATTACAGAAAAGTATCTAAATTGTTCTGCCACAGATGTTAACAATGTATAAGGATTTGCTACTACTGGATGTATATCTTTAACTATTTCGTTTACAGCTCTTAAATCTTGAACTAACCTATAATCTCCGTTAGGTTTTCTTATAGGAAATATTGGTGTATTATATTCAGATTCACATTCTTCTAACACATTGTGCATCAAAAATTTTGCAATTAATGGTGCTACCCCTTTCCTAGCTTCTAACTGTATAGGATATTGTCTAACTCTTACCGGTTGGACACCTTCTTTCAATTCTACTATGACAGGTTTTGCTGCTTTCGCTAATCCCGGTACTTGTGTCTCCCATACCCATGGTACTACAGCGTTTTCTACCTCTATTGGTATTGTTGTATTAGCTATTTCTTTTACTATAAATATTCTAGCTATTTCTTCCTCAGGTATCTGCAACTTAGCTTTTCCATTTTCAAATATTATTTTAGCATTAAATCTTGACAATAAATCTCGTCCTAACAAAGATGTAGGACAATCCGGTACATAGAGAAATTCATGATCTAATTCTTTACCCCTAAAATTTAGATGCAATGGCCGCAGAAAGGGCCGTTGCTCTGTTTTTCCTGTAGCTCCTACCACAGTTATCATCGTATCTCCTATCTTTCCTAAACAAGTATTTAAAACAGAATAAGTTGCCCCAGTATCTACCAATAATTGTTTCTCTTCCCCATCAATTTCTGTTGTCACTTTTAATCCATCACTTAGTCAGCTACTATGTTGCCCCAAATGTCCTAACATCATTGTTTCTGCCATTGGTGTTCCTCCTACTGAAGTCTGCTGGGCCAAATTCATTTTCACTGGGCACTCATTTTTCCAATGTCCCTGTTGTCTGCAAAACGCACACTGATTTATCCCTAGCTGATTTTGAGGTATTCCCCGCATGCCTCCTACCCTGTATCCTCCTCGACCTCGTCCTCTACTTCTGCCTCTTATTCCTTGATTTACTCGTTGTAACATTGCTAATAATCCTGCCTGATTTCTCTTTGTGGTTTGTTTTTTTTTCCTATTATTGTACACTTTCCAGCTGATTGCTTCCAAATTACTAAATCTCCTGGGGAAAAAGGAACTTTCCCATATACTTTATCAGTCCCCGAAATTGCCTCTCGTAAAGGGGCTAATAATACTTTACTGTTTTGCTCTTGTTCCTTCCTCCCTTGTCTTGTTCTCTGTGCAATTGGGGTTCGTTGCGCTTGTCTTGGGCATGATGAATGCCCTGGCGAACCCTTCGGTGTTAACTTAATCTGGATCGCTCCAGTATTAATTGATTCTGACGGTTTTACCGCCTTAATACTATCAGTATCACTATCGTCCCCTGCATCTATATCGGACATCACAGGGGCCGTCGGTGATGCTAAAAGTGATACCTCCTCTGGCTCTCTTATTGAATTTTGTATTGCCAAACAAGTCATACACTTCTTATTACCTACACATCCTTCACATTTTGTTTTATCTTTTTTTCGGGATGTACCAACAACATTCCACATTCTCTCTGCATATCTGGATGATTACGTATATCATAAAATAGATCAACATATGGTACTTCATCCCATTTTTCAAGTTCTTAACAATATCTCATTAATGGACCTATAACACCCGGATCTAAACTTCCGTGTTCAGGCCACCGGGGTCCATCATACTCATATTGTGGCCACCAATTCGTACAATAATCTATAAATCGACTTTTACTCATACTCTGAAAATATCCCGCACTTTTCCAATGCTTTAATAAACATCCTAACGGAGAATTATCCGGTATTACCATGGTCTTACACACTCACTCCACACACACACACACTAAATCTACGGGGTAGAAAACGGAAAGATAGCCTCTGATGGGAAACAAAAGACCAAACCAAACTCACGAGACAGCCACGTATGTCCGTGAGTGCTGGACCTGCGGGGCTTTCGCTCCGTCTGACGGCCAGCGCCTAGGCTTCCACAGACCAGACCTCGAGCTCGTTAGCCCAACCTTGCGTGAATCGCCGTCACGTCTTATTAGGCAGGCACCCGACCAAATATTACAATAAAGCACCTTCGGGCTTACCACTTTGGGACGTCAGCAGCAGCGCAGAGCGGGCGCAGCCGATGGCTCCCCGAGAATTCCTCGGTGCCGGCACGGAGCAAAATCGGAAAGCGAACCGTCAACACTACTCCCGAAGTCCCATCTGGGTCGCCAGAAAACTGTTGCCCGTAAAGAAACACATAACTACGAAAGCAGTTATATGCGGTGCTTTATTCGGGGCCCGGGGTCTCAGGGACTCATGTCCAAAGCTGAGAATCCCAAATCCCCGTTTAACTTGGTTAATATTTATAGTGTTCGGTTACATAACATAATCAACAGAATTGCTAAGCTACATGATTGTTTCCCATTTATAGTTTCTTCAGTTACTGTTGCCAAGATTTGCTTATCATTTACCTAGTTCATCAGATTGTGCTGTACCCACTTCATCAGATTGTACTGTACCCACTTCATCAGATTGTACTGTACCCAGTTCATCAGATTGTACTGTACCCAGTTCATCAGATTGTACTGTACCCAGTTCATCAGATTGTACTGTACCCAACACCTGCAATTATACCTTCATCTTGTCTACCAAGTATAACCTATTCTAATCAATATAATGTAACAATTCCCCCCTTTGAAAATACTTCAAGTCTTCCAGACTGCAAGGATTTTCATCATCAGTTCCGCAGATTTCCATATTCTTTGGACCGTCTCAAACTGGTGATTGTAGCTGCAATGAATTATTTCCAATGTCTTCATATCTCGGGGGAAGTTCATGATTCTTCCTGGTAACAGCTTTTAAAATTTTCCCCAAGTGTTGCCGTTCCTTATTAACAATATTTTGAATCAAACGCAACACTCCCATAATAGCTAACATAATAATTATAATTATTATACACCATTGAATTAAAGATGCTACCCAACCAGAGATGTTCAATCCAAATGACTTTGCTAAAGCAGCCACCCAATTATGGGCACTTTCTTCTCTTTCTTCCTCAGTTGCACGTTCAATTTGCGTTAGCTGAGACAAATCACGTTCTGCCGCGGCTGTAACATTCGGAATATGTACACAACAATGATCAATCTTATCTCGTAAATAACCACATACTCCATGTTCTTTTAGCAACAGCATATCTAATGCCATTCTATTTTGCAGGGTCATTTTTGTGGTTGCCTGTAATTGTAAGTTTATTTCCTTAAATCCTTCTTTAGTCACTCTTGCTAGCCTTTCCGTTTGTCCTAACAACCGGTACAACATTTCTCTATTCCGATAAGCACTAATTGGAGCAAACAATGATTCTAAAGCCCAACCTAACTTCACACCGGATGATGGTTCTTGCCAATCATCATCATCCTTTATTTCTCTCTTCATTATCCATAAATTTTCTAATCTACCCTTAAATGGCGCTTTCTTCCAAATTGGGCAGAGAGTTGGTAACCCTAAAGTTATTTCAGTCACCAACCCATCCAAGGGGAGGTGAGTCGTCCATTGTCCATCACTTGTAACCCAAACTAAATTTCCTGTGCTCCTGATCGTAGTTCTACAATCTATTCTCACTCCGAATTGTATTACAGGTTCACTCATGGAGTATTTAATTCCTCTACAGGCACAACCTGTCCTTAATGCAAGGACCACAGGTGGAAAGGTAACTTCACTTTCGGGGTGTCACAAGTGTATACTTTTGTACAGTTCTAGACTGGGTGTTTTTCAGCTAACTTTCTTTTGCATTAGATTTTCTTGTGTTTCCTGTTGTGGCGCCTGGATTATTTGTATTGGTTGCATTTCGTCTTTTTCCAAATCTTTTAACTCTCTCCTGGCTCTGTTTCTTTTCTGCATAGGTTCTGATTTTGCAGTAACCTCTAATGCCCTTTTTCCATAATCAAAACTCTCTTTAATCCAAACAATACAGGTGTAGTTTCCTACATCTGTCTTACTTACATTTCGCAATGATAAAATCATAGTACCCCTTCGTGTATCACTATCCCATCGGATTGTAAACCCAGTTGACAATTTGGACTCATTCTTCTGCCAATAGCAACTAATGTCTTGGATTGAACTTCTCATATCTCCAACAAAATCACAAGTCAAATTTACATCCATTCGTTCTTCCATATGTACAGTAGCATATGTATGTATTATTTGAGCGAAACCATTACTTAATCCTACCCAGCATAGTATTACCAAGATGTAAATCTCAGTTTTGTAGGAGTGATCATTTTTACCCCCCATTGTGATGGTACCTTCTTCACTCTGGTATAATGAATCCAATTATCAATTCCTGCTACTTTCACAGCGGTAAATGTTATCAATAGTACCAAATAAAGTCCATGCCACTGTTCCTTTAAAGGCTCCGTTTGCCAATTTCGAACATACGCTTGGTCTCCTGGTTGATTCTCCAACGGCAAAGGGCGATTCCAGATGATCGCGGCACGTAAGGCTGTGAGTAATCTGCTTAAAGAAATTATATAACTATAAACATCTTGATCTCCTTGGAGGTGTAAATCTGCACTTCCCATTCCCTTCGTTGGTGCAGTATATGGCTTACCGTACAGAATTTCATAGGGACTTACAGACAACCCTTCTCTAGGTTTTATACGAATTCTCAATAAAGCAAGGGGCAATGCCTGTGGCCATTGGATTTGAGCTTCCTGGCATATCTTTTTAATTTGTCCTTTTAATGTTTGATTCATCCTTTCTACCTTTCCACTAGATTGTGGCCTCCATGGTGTATGTAAATCCCAGCTAATTCCAAGCATTTCACTAATTTCCTGTACTATTTTAGCTATAAAGTGTGGGC
Source organism: Apteryx mantelli (assembly GCF_036417845.1). Taxonomy (NCBI): domain Eukaryota; kingdom Metazoa; phylum Chordata; class Aves; order Apterygiformes; family Apterygidae; genus Apteryx; species Apteryx mantelli. Next base: position 181,635 of record NW_027118471.1, read on the forward strand.
CTCGATCTGAAGAAATTCCTAAAGGTACCCCAAATCTAGGTATGATCTCTTTTAACAAAGTTTTTACTACTTCTCTAGCTTGATTCGTTCTACAGGGAAATGCTTCTAGCCACCCTGAAAAGGTACATACGTATACCAATAAATACTTAAACCCTTTTGATTTAGGTAATTCTGCAAAATCCACTTGCCAATAGTCACCTGGTTCTATTCCCACTTTCAAAGTTCCCATTTGAATTTGTTTTCGTATTACCGGATTATTCTTTAAACATACTGGACACTTCGCATTCACCCCTTTTGCTATTGTTAACATTTGTGCAGATACAATGCTCCGCTTTAAAAACTGCACCAATGCTTCTGCTCCCCAATGGCATTTATTATGTTCAGTTTGTATTATTCGTTTCATAATTGTAGCAGGCACTACTACTTGTCCATTACCTGTTACATACCATCCATGTGAATTCTTCTGTGCCTTTACCAAATCGGCTAATTTTTCATCTTCTTGGGTATAAAAGGGATTTACAGAGAGATGAGCAGTAATCGGGCTTACCTTAGTAGGTATTAGAGCTAATTCAGTCCATACTTGCCGTGCAGCAATTTTGGCTGCCTGGTCTGCCTTCATGTTTCCTTGTGCCACATCGCTGCCATCCCTCTGATGTCCTCGACAATGCATTACAGCCACTTGCTGAGGTAGTACCACAGCCTCTAATAACTGTAAGATCTCGGTTCGATATTTAATAATACTACCTTGAGCCGTCAACAATCCTCTTTCCTTCCATAAAGCTCCATGTATATGTATTATTCCAAAAGCGTATTTAGAATCTGTCCAAATATTCACTCTCTTATCCGTACTCGGTATTAAAGCCCGAATTAGAGCGACCAGTTCTGCCTTTTGCGCTGACGTTCCTGGCATTAATGCCTTTGCTTCAATTACTTCAAGCTTAGTAACCACAGCATATCCAGAATATCGTGTTCCATTCTCAACAAAGCTGCTACCGTCTGTAAATAATGTCCAGTCAGGATTTACAAGGGGAATATCTTTCAGATCTACCCTACTGGCGTAAGTTTGTTCGATCACCTCAATACAATCATGTTCCAGCTCGCCTTCCTCTATTTTGCTACCTAAAAATTCAGCGGGATTCAAACATGTTGTTATCTTTAAAAATATATCATCCTGTTCTCTCAATATTGCCTGATATTTCAACATTCTACTGGATGACAACCAATGACCCCCCTTTTGTTCCAAAACTGCAATCACCATGTGGGGCACAAATACTTCCATTTTTGTTCCCAATGTCAATTTTCTAGCTTCTTGGACTAACATTACAGTAGCAGCCACTGCTCGGAGGCAAGAAGGCCATCCGGCACTTACCATATCCAACTGCTTGGAAAAATAGCCCACCGGTCTCTTCCATGATCCAATTCGTTGAGTTAAAACTCCAAGCGCTAGTCGTTGCCGCTCATGTACAAAGAGTTGAAATGTTTTTGTCAAATCAGGCAATCCTAATGCTGGGGCTTCTTGCAGAGCCTGTTTTAAGTCTTGAAAAGCCCTTTTACACTCTAAACTCCAAACTAATTGTGGCTCTTTTAAAGCTGCATACAGTGGTTTGGCTAACAGTCCATAATTCAAAATCCAGAGTCTGCACCACCCTGTCATTCCTAGAAAAGTTCGTAACTCGTGCAAATTTCTAGGTTCAGGGATGGCACAAATCGCTTGTATTCTATTCACCCCCAACCGTCTTTGTCCTTGGGAAATTTCACATCCCAGATATATCACTTTTTCCCGGGCAATTTGGGCTTTTTCCTTAGAAACTCGATAACCGCTCTGTCCCAGTAAATTTAATCACGCAACTGTAACAGTAATGCAGTTTTCATACCTTTCTGTCGCCACGAAAATGTCATCCACATATTGCAACAATAAGTATGCTTTTGATGGTAATTGAAAATATCCTTGCTCCTTCCAATCCTCCAGTTCTCGTGCCAGCTGATTCCCAAACATTGTAGGACTGTTTTTGAAGCCTTGTGGTAACCTGGTCCAGGTCAGCTGTCGTTTTCGTCCTGTATCCGGATTTTCCCATTCAAACGCAAATAATTTCCTACTTTGTAATGCCAATGGGATGCAGAAGAAAGCATCTTTTAAATCAATTACAGAAAAGTATCTAAATTGTTCTGCCACAGATGTTAACAATGTATAAGGATTTGCTACTACTGGATGTATATCTTTAACTATTTCGTTTACAGCTCTTAAATCTTGAACTAACCTATAATCTCCGTTAGGTTTTCTTATAGGAAATATCGGTGTATTATATTCAGATTCACATTCTTCTAACACATTGTGCATCAAAAATTTTGCAATTAATGGTGCTACCCCTTTCCTAGCTTCTAACTGTATAGGATATTGTCTAACTCTTACCGGTTGGACACCTTCTTTCAATTCTACTATGACAGGTTTTGCTGCTTTCGCTAATCCCGGTACTTGTGTCTCCCATACCCATGGTACTACAGCGTTTTCTACCTCTATTGGTATTGTTGTATTAGCTATTTCTTTTACTATAAATATTCTAGCTATTTCTTCCTCAGGTATCTGCAACTTAGCTTTTCCATTTTCAAATATTATTTTAGCATTAAATCTTGACAATAAATCTCGTCCTAACAAAGATGTAGGACAATCCGGTACATAGAGAAATTCATGATCTAATTCTTTACCCCTAAAATTTAGATGCAATGGCCGCAGAAAGGGCCGTTGCTCTGTTTTTCCTGTAGCTCCTACCACAGTTATCATCGTATCTCCTATCTTTCCTAAACAAGTATTTAAAACAGAATAAGTTGCCCCAGTATCTACCAATAATTGTTTCTCTTCCCCATCAATTTCTGTTGTCACTTTTAATCCATCACTTAGTCAGCTACTATGTTGCCCCAAATGTCCTAACATCATTGTTTCTGCCATTGGTGTTCCTCCTACTGAAGTCTGCTGGGCCAAATTCATTTTCACTGGGCACTCATTTTTCCAATGTCCCTGTTGTCTGCAAAACGCACACTGATTTATCCCTAGCTGATTTTGAGGTATTCCCCGCATGCCTCCTACCCTGTATCCTCCTCGACCTCGTCCTCTACTTCTGCCTCTTATTCCTTGATTTACTCGTTGTAACATTGCTAATAATCCTGCCTGATTTCTCTTTGTGGTTTGTTTTTTTTTCCCTATTATTGTACACTTTCCAGCTGATTGCTTCCAAATTACTAAATCTCCTGGGGAAAAAGGAACTTTCCCATATACTTTATCAGGCCCCGAAATTGCCTCTCGTAAAGGGGCTAATAATACTTTACTGTTTTGCTCTTGTTCCTTCCTCCCTTGTCTTGTTCTCTGTGCAATTGGGGTTCGTTGCGCTTGTCTTGGGCATGATGAATGCCCTGGCGAACCCTTCGGTGTTAACTTAATCTGGATCGCTCCAGTATTAATTGATTCTGACGGTTTTACCGCCTTAATACTATCAGTATCACTATCGTCCCCTGCATCTATATCGGACATCACAGGGGCCGTCGGTGATGCTAAAAGTGATACATCCTCTGGCTCTCTTATTGAATTTTGTATTGCCAAACAAGTCATACACTTCTTATTACCTACACATCCTCCACATTTTGTTTTATCTTTTTTTCGGGATGTACCAACAACATTCCACATTCTCTCTGCATATCTGGATGATTACGTATATCATAAAATAGATCAACATATGGTACTTCATCCCATTTTTCAAGTTCTTAACAATATCTCATTAATGGACCTATAACACCCGGATCTAAACTTCCGTGTTCAGGCCACCGGGGTCCATCATACTCATATTGTGGCCACCAATTCGTACAATAATCTATAAATCGACTTTTACTCATACTCTGAAAATATCCCGCACTTTTCCAATGCTTTAATAAACATCCTAACGGAGAATTATCCGGTATTACCATGGTCTTACACACTCACTCCACACACACACACACACTAAATCTACGGGGTAGAAAACGGAAAGATAGCCTCTGATGGGAAACAAAAGACCAAACCAAACTCACGAGACAGCCACGTATGTCCGTGAGTGCTGGACCTGCGGGGCTTTCGCTCCGTCTGACGGCCAGCGCCTAGGCTTCCACAGACCAGACCTCGAGCTCGTTAGCCCAACCTTGCGTGAATCGCCGTCACGTCTTATTAGGCAGGCACCCGACCAAATATTACAATAAAGCACCTTCGGGCTTACCACTTTGGGACGTCAGGAGCAGCGCAGAGCGGGCGCAGCCGATGGCTCCCCGAGAATTCCTCGGTGCCGGCACGGAACAAAATCGGAAAGCGAACCGTCAACACTACTCCCGAAGTCCCATCTGGGTCGCCAGAAAACTGTTGCCCGTAAAGAAACACATAACTACGAAAGCAGTTATATGCGGTGCTTTATTCAGGGCCCGGGGTCTCAGGGACTCATGTCCAAAGCTGAGAATCCCAAATCCCCGTTTAACTTGGTTAATATTTATAGTGTTCGGTTACATAACATAATCAACAGAATTGCTAAGCTACATGATTGTTTCCCATTTATAGTTTCTTCAGTTACTGTTGCCAAGATTTGCTTATCATTTACCTAGTTCATCAGATTGTGCTGTACCCACTTCATCAGATTGTACTGTACCCACTTCATCAGATTGTACTGTACCCAGTTCATCAGATTGTACTGTACCCAGTTCATCAGATTGTACTGTACCCAACACCTGCAATTATACCTTCATCTTGTCTACCAAGTATAACCTATTCTAATCAATATAATGTAACAATTCCCCCCTTTGAAAATACTTCAAGTCTTCCAGACTGCAAGGATTTTCATCATCAGTTCCGCAGATTTCCATATTCTTTGGACCGTCTCAAACTGGTGATTGTAGCTGCAATGAATTATTTCCAATGTCTTCATATCTCGGGGGAAGTTCATGATTCTTCCTGGTAACAGCTTTTAAAATTTTCCCCAAGTGTTGCCGTTCCTTATTAACAATATTTTGAATCAAACGCAACACTCCCATAATAGCTAACATAATAATTATAATTATTATACACCATTGAATTAAAGATGCTACCCAACCAGAGATGTTCAATCCAAATGACTTTGCTAAAGCAGCCACCCAATTATGGGCACTTTCTTCTCTTTCTTCCTCAGTTGCACGTTCAATTTGCGTTAGCTGAGACAAATCACGTTCTGCCGCGGCTGTAACATTCGGAATATGTACACAACAATGATCAATCTTATCTCGTAAATAACCACATACTCCATGTTCTTTTAGCAACAGCATATCTAATGCCATTCTATTTTGCAGGGTCATTTTTGTGGTTGCCTGTAATTGTAAGTTTATTTCCTTAAATCCTTCTTTAGTCACTCTTGCTAGCCTTTCCGTTTGTCCTAACAACCGGTACAACATTTCTCTATTCCGATAAGTACTAATTGGAGCAAACAATGATTCTAAAGCCCAACCTAACTTCACACCGGATGATGGTTCTTGCCAATCATCATCATCCTTTATTTCTCTCTTCATTATCCATAAATTTTCTAATCTACCCTTAAATGGTGCTTTCTTCCAAATTGGGCAGAGAGTTGGTAACCCTAAAGTTATTTCAGTCACCAACCCATCCAAGGGGAGGTGAGTCGTCCATTGTCCATCACTTGTAACCCAAACTAAATTTCCTGTGCTCCTGATCGTAGTTCTACAATCTATTCTCACTCCGAATTGTATTACAGGTTCACTCATGGAGTATTTAATTCCTCTACAGGCACAACCTGTCCTTAATGCAAGGACCACAGGTGGAAAGGTAACTTCACTTTCGGGGTGTCACAAGTGTATACTTTTGTACAGTTCTAGACTGGGTGTTTTTCAGCTAACTTTCTTTTGCATTAGATTTTCTTGTGTTTCCTGTTGTGGCGCCTGGATTATTTGTATTGGTTGCATTTCGTCTTTTTCCAAATCTTTTAACTCTCTCCTGGCTCTGTTTCTTTTCTGCATAGGTTCTGATTTTGCAGTAACCTCTAATGCCCTTTTTCCATAATCAAAACTCTCTTTAATCCAAACAATACAGGTGTAGTTTCCTACATCTGTCTTACTTACATTTCGCAATGATAAAATCATAGTACCCCTTCGTGTATCACTATCCCATCGGATTGTAAACCCAGTTGACAATTTGGACTCATTCTTCTGCCAATAGCAACTAATGTCTTGGATTGAACTTCTCATATCTCCAACAAAATCACAAGTCAAATTTACATCCATTCGTTCTTCCATATGTACAGTAGCATATGTATGTATTATTTGAGCGAAACCATTACTTAATCCTACCCAGCATAGTATTACCAAGATGTAAATCTCAGTTTTGTAGGAGTGATCATTTTTACCCCCCATTGTGATGGTACCTTCTTCACTCTGGTATAATGAATCCAATTATCAATTCCTGCTACTTTCACAGCGGTAAATGTTATCAATAGTACCAAATAAAGTCCATGCCACTGTTCCTTTAAAGGCTCCGTTTGCCAATTTCGAACATACGCTTGGTCTCCTGGTTGATTCTCCAACGGCAAAGGGCGATTCCAGATGATCGCGGCACGTAAGGCTGTGAGTAATCTGCTTAAAGAAATTATATAACTATAAACATCTTGATCTCCTTGGAGGTGTAAATCTGCACTTCCCATTCCCTTCGTTGGTGCAGTATATGGCTTACCGTACAGAATTTCATAGGGACTTACAGACAACCCTTCTCTAGGTTTTATACGAATTCTCAATAAAGCAAGGGGCAATGCCTGTGGCCATTGGATTTGAGCTTCCTGGCATATCTTTTTAATTTGTCCTTTTAATGTTTGATTCATCCTTTCTACCTTTCCACTAGATTGTGGCCTCCATGGTGTATGTAAATCCCAGCTAATTCCAAGCATTTCACTAATTTCCTGTACTATTTTAGCTATAAAATTAGGATTTACAAGGGGAATATCTTTCAGATCTACCCTACTGGCGTAAGTTTGTTCGATCACCTCAATACAATCATGTTCCAGCTCGCCTTCCTCTATTTTGCTACCTAAAAATTCAGCGGGATTCAAACATGTTGTTATCTTTAAAAATATATCATCCTGTTCTCTCAATATTGCTTGATATTTCAACATTCTACCGGATGACAACCAATGACCCCCCTTTTGTTCCAAAACTGCAATCACCATGTGGGGCACAAATACTTCCATTTTTGTTCCCAATGTCAATTTTCTAGCTTCTTGGACTAACATTACAGTAGCAGCCACTGCTCGGAGGCAAGAAGGCCATCCGGCACTTACCGTATCCAACTGCTTGGAAAAATAGCCCACCGGTCTCTTCCATGATCCAATTCGTTGAGTTAAAACTCCAAGCGCTAGTCGTTGCCGCTCATGTACAAAGAGTTGAAATGTTTTTGTCAAATCAGGCAATCCTAATGCTGGGGCTTCTTGCAGAGCCTGTTTTAAGTCTTGAAAAGCCCTTTTACACTCTAAACTCCAAACTAATTGTGGCTCTTTTAAAGCTGCATACAGTGGTTTGGCTAACAGTCCATAATTCAAAATCCAGAGTCTGCACCACCCTGTCATTCCTAGAAAAGTTCGTAACTCGTGCAAATTTCTAGGTTCAGGGATGGCACAAATCGCTTGTATTCTATTCACCCCCAACCGTCTTTGTCCTTGGGAAATTTCACATCCCAGATATATCACTTTTTCCCGGGCAATTTGGGCTTTTTCCTTAGAAACTCGATAACCGCTCTGTCCCAGTAAATTTAATAACGCAACTGTAACAGTAATGCAGTTTTCATACCTTTCTGTCGCCACGAAAATGTCATCCACATATTGCAACAATAAGTATGCTTTTGATGGTAATTGAAAATATCCTTGCTCCTTCCAATCCTCCAGTTCTCGTGCCAGCTGATTCCCAAACATTGTAGGACTGTTTTTGAAGCCTTGTGGTAACCTGGTCCAGGTCAGCTGTCGTTTTCGTCCTGTATCCGGATTTTCCCATTCAAACGCAAATAATTTCCTACTTTGTAATGCCAATGGGATGCAGAAGAAAGCATCTTTTAAATCAATTACAGAAAAGTATCTAAATTGTTCTGCCACAGATGTTAACAATGTATAAGGATTTGCTACTACTGGATGTATATCTTTAACTATTTCGTTTACAGCTCTTAAATCTTGAACTAACCTATAATCTCCGTTAGGTTTTCTTATAGGAAATATCGGTGTATTATATTCAGATTCACATTCTTCTAACACATTGTGCATCAAAAATTTTGCAATTAATGGTGCTACCCCTTTCCTAGCTTCTAACTGTATAGGATATTGTCTAACTCTTACCGGTTGGACACCTTCTTTCAATTCTACTATGACAGGTTTTGCTGCTTTCGCTAATCCCGGTACTTGTGTCTCCCATACCCATGGTACTACAGCGTTTTCTACCTCTATTGGTATTGTTGTATTAGCTATTTCTTTTACTATAAATATTCTAGCTATTTCTTCCTCAGGTATCTGCAACTTAGCTTTTCCATTTTCAAATATTATTTTAGCATTAAATCTTGACAATAAATCTCGTCCTAACAAAGATGTAGGACAATCCGGTACATAGAGAAATTCATGATCTAATTCTTTACCCCTAAAATTTAGATGCAATGGCCGCAGAAAGGGCCGTTGCTCTGTTTTTCCTGTAGCTCCTACCACAGTTATCATCGTATCTCCTATCTTTCCTAAACAAGTATTTAAAACAGAATAAGTTGCCCCAGTATCTACCAATAATTGTTTCTCTTCCCCATCAATTTCTGTTGTCACTTTTAATCCATCACTTAGTCAGCTACTATGTTGCCCCAAATGTCCTAACATCATTGTTTCTGCCATTGGTGTTCCTCCTACTGAAGTCTGCTGGGCCAAATTCATTTTCACTGGGCACTCATTTTTCCAATGTCCCTGTTGTCTGCAAAACGCACACTGATTTATCCCTAGCTGATTTTGAGGTATTCCCCGCATGCCTCCTACCCTGTATCCTCCTCGACCTCGTCCTCTACTTCTGCCTCTTATTCCTTGATTTACTCGTTGTAACATTGCTAATAATCCTGCCTGATTTCTCTTTGTGGTTTGTTTTTTTTTCCCTATTATTGTACACTTTCCAGCTGATTGCTTCCAAATTACTAAATCTCCTGGGGAAAAAGGAACTTTCCCATATACTTTATCAGGCCCCGAAATTGCCTCTCGTAAAGGGGCTAATAATACTTTACTGTTTTGCTCTTGTTCCTTCCTCCCTTGTCTTGTTCTCTGTGCAATTGGGGTTCGTTGCGCTTGTCTTGGGCATGATGAATGCCCTGGCGAACCCTTCGGTGTTAACTTAATCTGGATCGCTCCAGTATTAATTGATTCTGACGGTTTTACCGCCTTAATACTATCAGTATCACTATCGTCCCCTGCATCTATATCGGACATCACAGGGGCCGTCGGTGATGCTAAAAGTGATACATCCTCTGGCTCTCTTATTGAATTTTGTATTGCCAAACAAGTCATACACTTCTTATTACCTACACATCCTCCACATTTTGTTTTATCTTTTTTTCGGGATGTACCAACAACATTCCACATTCTCTCTGCATATCTGGATGATTACGTATATCATAAAATAGATCAACATATGGTACTTCATCCCATTTTTCAAGTTCTTAACAATATCTCATTAATGGACCTATAACACCCGGATCTAAACTTCCGTGTTCAGGCCACCGGGGTCCATCATACTCATATTGTGGCCACCAATTCGTACAATAATCTATAAATCGACTTTTACTCATACTCTGAAAATATCCCGCACTTTTCCAATGCTTTAATAAACATCCTAACGGAGAATTATCCGGTATTACCATGGTCTTACACATTCACTCCACACACACACACACACTAAATCTACGGGGTAGAAAACGGAAAGATAGCCTCTGATGGGAAACAAAAGACCAAACCAAACTCACGAGACAGCCACGTATGTCCGTGAGTGCTGGACCTGCGGGGCTTTCGCTCCGTCTGACGGCCAGCGCCTAGGCTTCCACAGACCAGACCTCGAGCTCGTTAGCCCAACCTTGCGTGAATCGCCGTCACGTCTTATTAGGCAGGCACCCGACCAAATATTACAATAAAGCACCTTCGGGCTTACCACTTTGGGACGTCAGGAGCAGCGCAGAGCGGGCGCAGCCGATGGCTCCCCGAGAATTCCTCGGTGCCGGCACGGAACAAAATCGGAAAGCGAACCGTCAACACTACTCCCGAAGTCCCATCTGGGTCGCCAGAAAACTGTTGCCCGTAAAGAAACACATAACTACGAAAGCAGTTATATGCGGTGCTTTATTCAGGGCCCGGGGTCTCAGGGACTCATGTCCAAAGCTGAGAATCCCAAATCCCCGTTTAACTTGGTTAATATTTATAGTGTTCGGTTACATAACATAATCAACAGAATTGCTAAGCTACATGATTGTTTCCCATTTATAGTTTCTTCAGTTACTGTTGCCAAGATTTGCTTATCATTTACCTAGTTCATCAGATTGTGCTGTACCCACTTCATCAGATTGTACTGTACCCACTTCATCAGATTGTACTGTACCCACTTCATCAGATTGTACTGTACCCAGTTCATCAGATTGTACTGTACCCAACACCTGCAATTATACCTTCATCTTGTCTACCAAGTATAACCTATTCTAATCAATATAATGTAACAATTCCCCCCTTTGAAAATACTTCAAGTCTTCCAGACTGCAAGGATTTTCATCATCAGTTCCGCAGATTTCCATATTCTTTGGACCGTCTCAAACTGGTGATTGTAGCTGCAATGAATTATTTCCAATGTCTTCATATCTCGGGGGAAGTTCATGATTCTTCCTGGTAACAGCTTTTAAAATTTTCCCCAAGTGTTGCCGTTCCTTATTAACAATATTTTGAATCAAACGCAACACTCCCATAATAGCTAACATAATAATTATAATTATTATACACCATTGAATTAAAGATGCTACCCAACCAGAGATGTTCAATCCAAATGACTTTGCTAAAGCAGCCACCCAATTATGGGCACTTTCTTCTCTTTCTTCCTCAGTTGCACGTTCAATTTGCGTTAGCTGAGACAAATCACGTTCTGCCGCGGCTGTAACATTCGGAATATGTACACAACAATGATCAATCTTATCTCGTAAATAACCACATACTCCATGTTCTTTTAGCAACAGCATATCTAATGCCATTCTATTTTGCAGGGTCATTTTTGTGGTTGCCTGTAATTGTAAGTTTATTTCCTTAAATCCTTCTTTAGTCACTCTTGCTAGCCTTTCCGTTTGTCCTAACAACCGGTACAACATTTCTCTATTCCGATAAGTACTAATTGGAGCAAACAATGATTCTAAAGCCCAACCTAACTTCACACCGGATGATGGTTCTTGCCAATCATCATCATCCTTTATTTCTCTCTTCATTATCCATAAATTTTCTAATCTACCCTTAAATGGCGCTTTCTTCCAAATTGGGCAGAGAGTTGGTAACCCTAAAGTTATTTCAGTCACCAACCCATCCAAGGGGAGGTGAGTCGTCCATTGTCCATCACTTGTAACCCAAACTAAATTTCCTGTGCTCCTGATCGTAGTTCTACAATCTATTCTCACTCCGAATTGTATTACAGGTTCACTCATGGAGTATTTAATTCCTCTACAGGCACAACCTGTCCTTAATGCAAGGACCACAGGTGGAAAGGTAACTTCACTTTCGGGGTGTCACAAGTGTATACTTTTGTACAGTTCTAGACTGGGTGTTTTTCAGCTAACTTTCTTTTGCATTAGATTTTCTTGTGTTTCCTGTTGTGGCGCCTGGATTATTTGTATTGGTTGCATTTCGTCTTTTTCCAAATCTTTTAACTCTCTCCTGGCTCTGTTTCTTTTCTGCATAGGTTCTGATTTTGCAGTAACCTCTAATGCCCTTTTTCCATAATCAAAACTCTCTTTAATCCAAACAATACAGGTGTAGTTTCCTACATCTGTCTTACTTACATTTCGCAATGATAAAATCATAGTACCCCTTCGTGTATCACTATCCCATCGGATTGTAAACCCAGTTGACAATTTGGACTCATTCTTCTGCCAATAGCAACTAATGTCTTGGATTGAACTTCTCATATCTCCAACAAAATCACAAGTCAAATTTACATCCATTCGTTCTTCCATATGTACAGTAGCATATGTATGTATTATTTGAGCGAAACCATTACTTAATCCTACCCAGCATAGTATTACCAAGATGTAAATCTCAGTTTTGTAGGAGTGATCATTTTTACCCCCCATTGTGATGGTACCTTCTTCACTCTGGTATAATGAATCCAATTATCAATTCCTGCTACTTTCACAGCGGTAAATGTTATCAATAGTACCAAATAAAGTCCATGCCACTGTTCCTTTAAAGGCTCCGTTTGCCAATTTCGAACATACGCTTGGTCTCCTGGTTGATTCTCCAACGGCAAAGGGCGATTCCAGATGATCGCGGCACGTAAGGCTGTGAGTAATCTGCTTAAAGAAATTATATAACTATAAACATCTTGATCTCCTTGGAGGTGTAAATCTGCACTTCCCATTCCCTTCGTTGGTGCAGTATATGGCTTACCGTACAGAATTTCATAGGGACTTACAGACAACCCTTCTCTAGGTTTTATACGAATTCTCAATAAAGCAAGGGGCAATGCCTGTGGCCATTGGATTTGAGCTTCCTGGCATATCTTTTTAATTTGTCCTTTTAATGTTTGATTCATCCTTTCTACCTTTCCACTAGATTGTGGCCTCCATGGTGTATGTAAATCCCAGCTAATTCCAAGCATTTCACTAATTTCCTGTACTATTTTAGCTATAAAATTAGGATTTACAAGGGGAATATCTTTCAGATCTACCCTACTGGCGTAAGTTTGTTCGATCACCTCAATACAATCATGTTCCAGCTCGCCTTCCTCTATTTTGCTACCTAAAAATTCAGCGGGATTCAAACATGTTGTTATCTTTAAAAATATATCATCCTGTTCTCTCAATATTGCTTGATATTTCAACATTCTACCGGATGACAACCAATGACCCCCCTTTTGTTCCAAAACTGCAATCACCATGTGGGGCACAAATACTTCCATTTTTGTTCCCAATGTCAATTTTCTAGCTTCTTGGACTAACATTACAGTAGCAGCCACTGCTCGGAGGCAAGAAGGCCATCCGGCACTTACCGTATCCAACTGCTTGGAAAAATAGCCCACCGGTCTCTTCCATGATCCAATTCGTTGAGTTAAAACTCCAAGCGCTAGTCGTTGCCGCTCATGTACAAAGAGTTGAAATGTTTTTGTCAAATCAGGCAATCCTAATGCTGGGGCTTCTTGCAGAGCCTGTTTTAAGTCTTGAAAAGCCCTTTTACACTCTAAACTCCAAACTAATTGTGGCTCTTTTAAAGCTGCATACAGTGGTTTGGCTAACAGTCCATAATTCAAAATCCAGAGTCTGCACCACCCTGTCATTCCTAGAAAAGTTCGTAACTCGTGCAAATTTCTAGGTTCAGGGATGGCACAAATCGCTTGTATTCTATTCACCCCCAACCGTCTTTGTCCTTGGGAAATTTCACATCCCAGATATATCACTTTTTCCCGGGCAATTTGGGCTTTTTCCTTAGAAACTCGATAACCGCTCCGTCCCAGTAAATTTAATCACGCAACTGTAACAGTAATGCAGTTTTCATACCTTTCTGTCGCCACGAAAATGTCATCCACATATTGCAACAATAAGTATGCTTTTGATGGTAATTGAAAATATCCTTGCTCCTTCCAATCCTCCAGTTCTCGTGCCAGCTGATTCCCAAACATTGTAGGACTGTTTTTGAAGCCTTGTGGTAACCTGGTCCAGGTCAGCTGTCGTTTTCGTCCTGTATCCGGATTTTCCCATTCAAACGCAAATAATTTCCTACTTTGTAATGCCAATGGGATGCAGAAGAAAGCATCTTTTAAATCAATTACAGAAAAGTATCTAAATTGTTCTGCCACAGATGTTAACAATGTATAAGGATTTGCTACTACTGGATGTATATCTTTAACTATTTCGTTTACAGCTCTTAAATCTTGAACTAACCTATAATCTCCGTTAGGTTTTCTTATAGGAAATATTGGTGTATTATATTCAGATTCACATTCTTCTAACACATTGTGCATCAAAAATTTTGCAATTAATGGTGCTACCCCTTTCCTAGCTTCTAACTGTATAGGATATTGTCTAACTCTTACCGGTTGGACACCTTCTTTCAATTCTACTATGACAGGTTTTGCTGCTTTCGCTAATCCCGGTACTTGTGTCTCCCATACCCATGGTACTACAGCGTTTTCTACCTCTATTGGTATTGTTGTATTAGCTATTTCTTTTACTATAAATATTCTAGCTATTTCTTCCTCAGGTATCTGCAACTTAGCTTTTCCATTTTCAAATATTATTTTAGCATTAAATCTTGACAATAAATCTCGTCCTAACAAAGATGTAGGACAATCCGGTACATAGAGAAATTCATGATCTAATTCTTTACCCCTAAAATTTAGATGCAATGGCCGCAGAAAGGGCCGTTGCTCTGTTTTTCCTGTAGCTCCTACCACAGTTATCATCGTATCTCCTATCTTTCCTAAACAAGTATTTAAAACAGAATAAGTTGCCCCAGTATCTACCAATAATTGTTTCTCTTCCCCATCAATTTCTGTTGTCACTTTTAATCCATCACTTAGTCAGCTACTATGTTGCCCCAAATGTCCTAACATCATTGTTTCTGCCATTGGTGTTCCTCCTACTGAAGTCTGCTGGGCCAAATTCATTTTCACTGGGCACTCATTTTTCCAATGTCCCTGTTGTCTGCAAAACGCACACTGATTTATCCCTAGCTGATTTTGAGGTATTCCCCGCATGCCTCCTACCCTGTATCCTCCTCGACCTCGTCCTCTACTTCTGCCTCTTATTCCTTGATTTACTCGTTGTAACATTGCTAATAATCCTGCCTGATTTCTCTTTGTGGTTTGTTTTTTTTTCCTATTATTGTACACTTTCCAGCTGATTGCTTCCAAATTACTAAATCTCCTGGGGAAAAAGGAACTTTCCCATATACTTTATCAGGCCCCGAAATTGCCTCTCGTAAAGGGGCTAATAATACTTTACTGTTTTGCTCTTGTTCCTTCCTCCCTTGTCTTGTTCTCTGTGCAATTGGGGTTCGTTGCGCTTGTCTTGGGCATGATGAATGCCCTGGCGAACCCTTCGGTGTTAACTTAATCTGGATCGCTCCAGTATTAATTGATTCTGACGGTTTTACCGCCTTAATACTATCAGTATCACTATCGTCCCCTGCATCTATATCGGACATCACAGGGGCCGTCGGTGATGCTAAAAGTGATACCTCCTCTGGCTCTCTTATTGAATTTTGTATTGCCAAACAAGTCATACACTTCTTATTACCTACACATCCTTCACATTTTGTTTTATCTTTTTTTCGGGATGTACCAACAACATTCCACATTCTCTCTGCATATCTGGATGATTACGTATATCATAAAATAGATCAACATATGGTACTTCATCCCATTTTTCAAGTTCTTAACAATATCTCATTAATGGACCTATAACACCCGGATCTAAACTTCCGTGTTCAGGCCACCGGGGTCCATCATACTCATATTGTGGCCACCAATTCGTACAATAATCTATAAATCGACTTTTACTCATACTCTGAAAATATCCCGCACTTTTCCAATGCTTTAATAAACATCCTAACGGAGAATTATCCGGTATTACCATGGTCTTACACACTCACTCCACACACACACACACTAAATCTACGGGGTAGAAAACGGAAAGATAGCCTCTGATGGGAAACAAAAGACCAAACCAAACTCACGAGACAGCCACGTATGTCCGTGAGTGCTGGACCTGCGGGGCTTTC
The DNA here is from genome assembly GCF_036417845.1 of Apteryx mantelli. NCBI lineage: Eukaryota > Metazoa > Chordata > Aves > Apterygiformes > Apterygidae > Apteryx > Apteryx mantelli. The sequence goes on from NW_027118471.1 coordinate 197,639, forward strand.
GCTCCGTCTGACGGCCAGCGCCTAGGCTTCCACAGACCAGACCTCGAGCTCGTTAGCCCAACCTTGCGTGAATCGCCGTCACGTCTTATTAGGCAGGCACCCGACCAAATATTACAATAAAGCACCTTCGGGCTTACCACTTTGGGACGTCAGGAGCAGCGCAGAGCGGGCGCAGCCGATGGCTCCCCGAGAATTCCTCGGTGCCGGCACGGAGCAAAATCGGAAAGCGAACCGTCAACACTACTCCCGAAGTCCCATCTGGGTCGCCAGAAAACTGTTGCCCGTAAAGAAACACATAACTACGAAAGCAGTTATATGCGGTGCTTTATTCGGGGCCCGGGGTCTCAGGGACTCATGTCCAAAGCTGAGAATCCCAAATCCCCGTTTAACTTGGTTAATATTTATAGTGTTCGGTTACGTAACATAATCAACAGAATTGCTAAGCTACATGATTGTTTCCCATTTATAGTTTCTTCAGTTACTGTTGCCAAGATTTGCTTATCATTTACCTAGTTCATCAGATTGTGCTGTACCCACTTCATCAGATTGTACTGTACCCAGTTCATCAGATTGTACTGTACCCAACACCTGCAATTATACCTTCATCTTGTCTACCAAGTATAACCTATTCTAATCAATATAATGTAACAATTCCCCCCTTTGAAAATACTTCAAGTCTTCCAGACTGCAAGGATTTTCATCATCAGTTCCGCAGATTTCCATATTCTTTGGACCGTCTCAAACTGGTGATTGTAGCTGCAATGAATTATTTCCAATGTCTTCATATCTCGGGGGAAGTTCATGATTCTTCCTGGTAACAGCTTTTAAAATTTTCCCCAAGTGTTGCCGTTCCTTATTAACAATATTTTGAATCAAACGCAACACTCCCATAATAGCTAACATAATAATTATAATTATTATACACCATTGAATTAAAGATGCTACCCAACCAGAGATGTTCAATCCAAATGACTTTGCTAAAGCAGCAACCCAATTATGGGTACTTTCTTCTCTTTCTTCCTCAGTTGCATGTTCAATTTGCGTTAGCTGAGACAAATCACGTTCTACCGCGGCTGTAACATTCGGAATATGTACACAACAATGATCAATCTTATCTCGTAAATAACCACATACTCCATGTTCTTTTAGCAACAGCATATCTAATGCCATTCTATTTTGCAGGGTCATTTTTGTGGTTGCCTGTAATTGTAAGTTTATTTCCTTAAATCCTTCTTTAGTCACTCTTGCTAGCCTTTCCGTTTGTCCTAACAACCGGTACAACATTTCTCTATTCCGATAAGCACTAATTGGAGCAAACAATGATTCTAAAGCCCAACCTAACTTCACACCGGATGATGGTTCTTGCCAATCATCATCATCCTTTATTTCTCTCTTCATTATCCATAAATTTTCTAATCTACCCTTAAATGGCGCTTTCTTCCAAATTGGGCAGAGAGTTGGTAACCCTAAAGTTATTTCAGTCACCAACCCATCCAAGGGGAGGTGAGTCGTCCATTGTCCATCACTTGTAACCCAAACTAAATTTCCTGTGCTCCTGATCGTAGTTCTACAATCTGTTCTCACTCCGAATTGTATTACAGGTTCACTCATGGAGTATTTAATTCCTCTACAGGCACAACCTGTCCTTAATGCAAGGACCACAGGTGGAAAGGTAACTTCACTTTCGGGGTGTCACAAGTGTATACTTTTGTACAGTTCTAGACTGGGTGTTTTTCAGCTAACTTTCTTTTGCATTAGATTTTCTTGTGTTTCCTGTTGTGGCGCCTGGATTATTTGTATTGGTTGCATTTCGTCTTTTTCCAAATCTTTTAACTCTCTCCTGGCTCTGTTTCTTTTCTGCATAGGTTCTGATTTTGCAGTAACCTCTAATGCCCTTTTTCCATAATCAAAACTCTCTTTAATCCAAACAACACAGGTGTAGTTTCCTACATCTGTCTTACTTACATTTCGCAATGATAAAATCATAGTACCCCTTCGTGTATCACTATCCCATCGGATTGTAAACCCAGTTGACAATTTGGACTCATTCTTCTGCCAATAGCAACTAATGTCTTGGATTGAACTTCTCATATCTCCAACAAAATCACAAGTCAAATTTACATCCATTCGTTCTTCTATATGTACAGTAGCATATGTATGTATTATTTGAGCGAAACCATTACTTAATCCTACCCAGCATAGTATTACCAAGATGTAAATCTCAGTTTTGTAGGAGTGATCATTTTTACCCCCCATTGTGATGGTACCTTCTTCACTCTGGTATAACGAATCCAATTATCAATTCCTGCTACTTTCACAGCGGTAAATGTTATCAATAGTACCAAATAAAGTCCATGCCACTGTTCCTTTAAAGGCTCCGTTTGCCAATTTCGAACATACGCTTGGTCTCCTGGTTGATTCTCCAACGGCAAAGGGCGATTCCAGATGATCGCGGCACGTAAGGCTGTGAGTAATCTGCTTAAAGAAATTATATAACTATAAACATCTTGATCTCCTTGGAGGTGTAAATCTGCACTTCCCATTCCCTTCGTTGGTGCAGTATATGGCTTACCGTACAGAATTTCATAGGGACTTACAGACAACCCTTCTCTAGGTTTTATACGAATTCTCAATAAAGCAAGGGGCAATGCCTGTGGCCATTGGATTTGAGCTTCCTGGCATATCTTTTTAATTTGTCCTTTTAATGTTTGATTCATCCTTTCTACCTTTCCACTAGATTGTGGCCTCCATGGTGTATGTAAATCCCAGCTAATTCCAAGCATTTCACTAATTTCCTGTACTATTTTAGCTATAAAGTGTGGGCCTCGATCTGAAGAAATTCCTAAAGGTACCCCAAATCTAGGTATGATCTCTTTTAACAAAGTTTTTACTACTTCTCTAGCTTGATTCGTTCTACAGGGAAATGCTTCTAGCCACCCTGAAAAGGTACATACGTATACCAATAAATACTGAAACCCTTTTGATTTAGGTAATTCTGCAAAATCCACTTGCCAATAGTCACCTGGTTCTATTCCCACTTTCAAAGTTCCCATTTGAATTTGTTTTCGTATTACCGGATTATTCTTTAAACATACTGGACACTTCGCATTCACCCCTTTTGCTATTGTTAACATTTGTGCAGATATAATGCTCCGCTTTAAAAACTGCACCAATGCTTCTGCTCCCCAATGGCATTTATTATGTTCAGTTTGTATTATTCGTTTCATAATTGTAGCAGGCACTACTACTTGTCCATTACCTGTTACATACCATCCATGTGAATTCTTCTGTGCCTTTACCAAATCGGCTAATTTTTCATCTTCTTGGGTATAAAAGGGATTTACAGAGAGATGAGCAGTAATCGGGCTTACCTTAGTAGGTATTAGAGCTAATTCAGTCCATACTTGCCGTGCAGCAATTTTGGCTGCCTGGTCTGCCTTCATGTTTCCTTGTGCCACATCGCTGCCATCCCTCTGATGTCCTCGACAATGCATTACAGCCACTTGCTGAGGTAGTACCACAGCCTCTAATAACTGTAAGATCTCGGTTCGATATTTAATAATACTACCTTGAGCCGTCAACAATCCTCTTTCCTTCCATAAAGCTCCATGTATATGTATTATTCCAAAAGCGTATTTAGAATCTGTCCAAATATTCACTCTCTTATCCGTACTCGGTATTAAAGCCCGAATTAGAGCGACCAGTTCTGCCTTTTGCGCTGACGTTCCTGGCATTAATGCCTTTGCTTCAATTACTTCAAGCTTAGTAACCACAGCATATCCAGAATATCGTGTTCCATTCTCAACAAAGCTGCTACCGTCTGTAAATAATGTCCAGTCAGGATTTACAAGGGGAATATCTTTCAGATCTACCCTACTGGCGTAAGTTTGTTCGATCACCTCAATACAATCATGTTCCAGCTCGCCTTCCTCTATTTTGCTACCTAAAAATTCAGCGGGATTCAAACATGTTGTTATCTTTAAAAATATATCATCCTGTTCTCTCAATATTGCTTGATATTTCAACATTCTACCGGATGACAACCAATGACCCCCCTTTTGTTCCAAAACTGCAATCACCATGTGGGGCACAAATACTTCCATTTTTGTTCCCAATGTCAATTTTCTAGCTTCTTGGACTAACATTACAGTAGCAGCCACTGCTCGGAGGCAAGAAGGCCATCCGGCACTTACCGTATCCAACTGCTTGGAAAAATAGCCCACCGGTCTCTTCCATGATCCAATTCGTTGAGTTAAAACTCCAAGCGCTAGTCGTTGCCGCTCATGTACAAAGAGTTGAAATGTTTTTGTCAAATCAGGCAATCCTAATGCTGGGGCTTCTTGCAGAGCCTGTTTTAAGTCTTGAAAAGCCCTTTTACACTCTAAACTCCAAACTAATTGTGGCTCTTTTAAAGCTGCATACAGTGGTTTGGCTAACAGTCCATAATTCAAAATCCAGAGTCTGCACCACCCTGTCATTCCTAGAAAAGTTCGTAACTCGTGCAAATTTCTAGGTTCAGGGATGGCACAAATCGCTTGTATTCTATTCACCCCCAACCGTCTTTGTCCTTGGGAAATTTCACATCCCAGATATATCACTTTTTCCCGGGCAATTTGGGCTTTTTCCTTAGAAACTCGATAACCGCTCCGTCCCAGTAAATTTAATCACGCAACTGTAACAGTAATGCAGTTTTCATACCTTTCTGTCGCCACGAAAATGTCATCCACATATTGCAACAATAAGTATGCTTTTGATGGTAATTGAAAATATCCTTGCTCCTTCCAATCCTCCAGTTCTCGTGCCAGCTGATTCCCAAACATTGTAGGACTGTTTTTGAAGCCTTGTGGTAACCTGGTCCAGGTCAGCTGTCGTTTTCGTCCTGTATCCGGATTTTCCCATTCAAACGCAAATAATTTCCTACTTTGTAATGCCAATGGGATGCAGAAGAAAGCATCTTTTAAATCAATTACAGAAAAGTATCTAAATTGTTCTGCCACAGATGTTAACAATGTATAAGGATTTGCTACTACTGGATGTATATCTTTAACTATTTCGTTTACAGCTCTTAAATCTTGAACTAACCTATAATCTCCGTTAGGTTTTCTTATAGGAAATATTGGTGTATTATATTCAGATTCACATTCTTCTAACACATTGTGCATCAAAAATTTTGCAATTAATGGTGCTACCCCTTTCCTAGCTTCTAACTGTATAGGATATTGTCTAACTCTTACCGGTTGGACACCTTCTTTCAATTCTACTATGACAGGTTTTGCTGCTTTCGCTAATCCCGGTACTTGTGTCTCCCATACCCATGGTACTACAGCGTTTTCTACCTCTATTGGTATTGTTGTATTAGCTATTTCTTTTACTATAAATATTCTAGCTATTTCTTCCTCAGGTATCTGCAACTTAGCTTTTCCATTTTCAAATATTATTTTAGCATTAAATCTTGACAATAAATCTCGTCCTAACAAAGATGTAGGACAATCCGGTACATAGAGAAATTCATGATCTAATTCTTTACCCCTAAAATTTAGATGCAATGGCCGCAGAAAGGGCCGTTGCTCTGTTTTTCCTGTAGCTCCTACCACAGTTATCATCGTATCTCCTATCTTTCCTAAACAAGTATTTAAAACAGAATAAGTTGCCCCAGTATCTACCAATAATTGTTTCTCTTCCCCATCAATTTCTGTTGTCACTTTTAATCCATCACTTAGTCAGCTACTATGTTGCCCCAAATGTCCTAACATCATTGTTTCTGCCATTGGTGTTCCTCCTACTGAAGTCTGCTGGGCCAAATTCATTTTCACTGGGCACTCATTTTTCCAATGTCCCTGTTGTCTGCAAAACGCACACTGATTTATCCCTAGCTGATTTTGAGGTATTCCCCGCATGCCTCCTACCCTGTATCCTCCTCGACCTCGTCCTCTACTTCTGCCTCTTATTCCTTGATTTACTCGTTGTAACATTGCTAATAATCCTGCCTGATTTCTCTTTGTGGTTTGTTTTTTTTTCCTATTATTGTACACTTTCCAGCTGATTGCTTCCAAATTACTAAATCTCCTGGGGAAAAAGGAACTTTCCCATATACTTTATCAGGCCCCGAAATTGCCTCTCGTAAAGGGGCTAATAATACTTTACTGTTTTGCTCTTGTTCCTTCCTCCCTTGTCTTGTTCTCTGTGCAATTGGGGTTCGTTGCGCTTGTCTTGGGCATGATGAATGCCCTGGCGAACCCTTCGGTGTTAACTTAATCTGGATCGCTCCAGTATTAATTGATTCTGACGGTTTTACCGCCTTAATACTATCAGTATCACTATCGTCCCCTGCATCTATATCGGACATCACAGGGGCCGTCGGTGATGCTAAAAGTGATACCTCCTCTGGCTCTCTTATTGAATTTTGTATTGCCAAACAAGTCATACACTTCTTATTACCTACACATCCTTCACATTTTGTTTTATCTTTTTTTCGGGATGTACCAACAACATTCCACATTCTCTCTGCATATCTGGATGATTACGTATATCATAAAATAGATCAACATATGGTACTTCATCCCATTTTTCAAGTTCTTAACAATATCTCATTAATGGACCTATAACACCCGGATCTAAACTTCCGTGTTCAGGCCACCGGGGTCCATCATACTCATATTGTGGCCACCAATTCGTACAATAATCTATAAATCGACTTTTACTCATACTCTGAAAATATCCCGCACTTTTCCAATGCTTTAATAAACATCCTAACGGAGAATTATCCGGTATTACCATGGTCTTACACACTCACTCCACACACACACACACTAAATCTACGGGGTAGAAAACGGAAAGATAGCCTCTGATGGGAAACAAAAGACCAAACCAAACTCACGAGACAGCCACGTATGTCCGTGAGTGCTGGACCTGCGGGGCTTTCGCTCCGTCTGACGGCCAGCGCCTAGGCTTCCACAGACCAGACCTCGAGCTCGTTAGCCCAACCTTGCGTGAATCGCCGTCACGTCTTATTAGGCAGGCACCCGACCAAATATTACAATAAAGCACCTTCGGGCTTACCACTTTGGGACGTCAGGAGCAGCGCAGAGCGGGCGCAGCCGATGGCTCCCCGAGAATTCCTCGGTGCCGGCACGGAGCAAAATCGGAAAGCGAACCGTCAACACTACTCCCGAAGTCCCATCTGGGTCGCCAGAAAACTGTTGCCCGTAAAGAAACACATAACTACGAAAGCAGTTATATGCGGTGCTTTATTCGGGGCCCGGGGTCTCAGGGACTCATGTCCAAAGCTGAGAATCCCAAATCCCCGTTTAACTTGGTTAATATTTATAGTGTTCGGTTACGTAACATAATCAACAGAATTGCTAAGCTACATGATTGTTTCCCATTTATAGTTTCTTCAGTTACTGTTGCCAAGATTTGCTTATCATTTACCTAGTTCATCAGATTGTGCTGTACCCACTTCATCAGATTGTACTGTACCCAGTTCATCAGATTGTACTGTACCCAACACCTGCAATTATACCTTCATCTTGTCTACCAAGTATAACCTATTCTAATCAATATAATGTAACAATTCCCCCCTTTGAAAATACTTCAAGTCTTCCAGACTGCAAGGATTTTCATCATCAGTTCCGCAGATTTCCATATTCTTTGGACCGTCTCAAACTGGTGATTGTAGCTGCAATGAATTATTTCCAATGTCTTCATATCTCGGGGGAAGTTCATGATTCTTCCTGGTAACAGCTTTTAAAATTTTCCCCAAGTGTTGCCGTTCCTTATTAACAATATTTTGAATCAAACGCAACACTCCCATAATAGCTAACATAATAATTATAATTATTATACACCATTGAATTAAAGATGCTACCCAACCAGAGATGTTCAATCCAAATGACTTTGCTAAAGCAGCAACCCAATTATGGGTACTTTCTTCTCTTTCTTCCTCAGTTGCATGTTCAATTTGCGTTAGCTGAGACAAATCACGTTCTACCGCGGCTGTAACATTCGGAATATGTACACAACAATGATCAATCTTATCTCGTAAATAACCACATACTCCATGTTCTTTTAGCAACAGCATATCTAATGCCATTCTATTTTGCAGGGTCATTTTTGTGGTTGCCTGTAATTGTAAGTTTATTTCCTTAAATCCTTCTTTAGTCACTCTTGCTAGCCTTTCCGTTTGTCCTAACAACCGGTACAACATTTCTCTATTCCGATAAGCACTAATTGGAGCAAACAATGATTCTAAAGCCCAACCTAACTTCACACCGGATGATGGTTCTTGCCAATCATCATCATCCTTTATTTCTCTCTTCATTATCCATAAATTTTCTAATCTACCCTTAAATGGCGCTTTCTTCCAAATTGGGCAGAGAGTTGGTAACCCTAAAGTTATTTCAGTCACCAACCCATCCAAGGGGAGGTGAGTCGTCCATTGTCCATCACTTGTAACCCAAACTAAATTTCCTGTGCTCCTGATCGTAGTTCTACAATCTGTTCTCACTCCGAATTGTATTACAGGTTCACTCATGGAGTATTTAATTCCTCTACAGGCACAACCTGTCCTTAATGCAAGGACCACAGGTGGAAAGGTAACTTCACTTTCGGGGTGTCACAAGTGTATACTTTTGTACAGTTCTAGACTGGGTGTTTTTCAGCTAACTTTCTTTTGCATTAGATTTTCTTGTGTTTCCTGTTGTGGCGCCTGGATTATTTGTATTGGTTGCATTTCGTCTTTTTCCAAATCTTTTAACTCTCTCCTGGCTCTGTTTCTTTTCTGCATAGGTTCTGATTTTGCAGTAACCTCTAATGCCCTTTTTCCATAATCAAAACTCTCTTTAATCCAAACAACACAGGTGTAGTTTCCTACATCTGTCTTACTTACATTTCGCAATGATAAAATCATAGTACCCCTTCGTGTATCACTATCCCATCGGATTGTAAACCCAGTTGACAATTTGGACTCATTCTTCTGCCAATAGCAACTAATGTCTTGGATTGAACTTCTCATATCTCCAACAAAATCACAAGTCAAATTTACATCCATTCGTTCTTCTATATGTACAGTAGCATATGTATGTATTATTTGAGCGAAACCATTACTTAATCCTACCCAGCATAGTATTACCAAGATGTAAATCTCAGTTTTGTAGGAGTGATCATTTTTACCCCCCATTGTGATGGTACCTTCTTCACTCTGGTATAACGAATCCAATTATCAATTCCTGCTACTTTCACAGCGGTAAATGTTATCAATAGTACCAAATAAAGTCCATGCCACTGTTCCTTTAAAGGCTCCGTTTGCCAATTTCGAACATACGCTTGGTCTCCTGGTTGATTCTCCAACGGCAAAGGGCGATTCCAGATGATCGCGGCACGTAAGGCTGTGAGTAATCTGCTTAAAGAAATTATATAACTATAAACATCTTGATCTCCTTGGAGGTGTAAATCTGCACTTCCCATTCCCTTCGTTGGTGCAGTATATGGCTTACCGTACAGAATTTCATAGGGACTTACAGACAACCCTTCTCTAGGTTTTATACGAATTCTCAATAAAGCAAGGGGCAATGCCTGTGGCCATTGGATTTGAGCTTCCTGGCATATCTTTTTAATTTGTCCTTTTAATGTTTGATTCATCCTTTCTACCTTTCCACTAGATTGTGGCCTCCATGGTGTATGTAAATCCCAGCTAATTCCAAGCATTTCACTAATTTCCTGTACTATTTTAGCTATAAAGTGTGGGCCTCGATCTGAAGAAATTCCTAAAGGTACCCCAAATCTAGGTATGATCTCTTTTAACAAAGTTTTTACTACTTCTCTAGCTTGATTCGTTCTACAGGGAAATGCTTCTAGCCACCCTGAAAAGGTACATACGTATACCAATAAATACTGAAACCCTTTTGATTTAGGTAATTCTGCAAAATCCACTTGCCAATAGTCACCTGGTTCTATTCCCACTTTCAAAGTTCCCATTTGAATTTGTTTTCGTATTACCGGATTATTCTTTAAACATACTGGACACTTCGCATTCACCCCTTTTGCTATTGTTAACATTTGTGCAGATATAATGCTCCGCTTTAAAAACTGCACCAATGCTTCTGCTCCCCAATGGCATTTATTATGTTCAGTTTGTATTATTCGTTTCATAATTGTAGCAGGCACTACTACTTGTCCATTACCTGTTACATACCATCCATGTGAATTCTTCTGTGCCTTTACCAAATCGGCTAATTTTTCATCTTCTTGGGTATAAAAGGGATTTACAGAGAGATGAGCAGTAATCGGGCTTACCTTAGTAGGTATTAGAGCTAATTCAGTCCATACTTGCCGTGCAGCAATTTTGGCTGCCTGGTCTGCCTTCATGTTTCCTTGTGCCACATCGCTGCCATCCCTCTGATGTCCTCGACAATGCATTACAGCCACTTGCTGAGGTAGTACCACAGCCTCTAATAACTGTAAGATCTCGGTTCGATATTTAATAATACTACCTTGAGCCGTCAACAATCCTCTTTCCTTCCATAAAGCTCCATGTATATGTATTATTCCAAAAGCGTATTTAGAATCTGTCCAAATATTCACTCTCTTATCCGTACTCGGTATTAAAGCCCGAATTAGAGCGACCAGTTCTGCCTTTTGCGCTGACGTTCCTGGCATTAATGCCTTTGCTTCAATTACTTCAAGCTTAGTAACCACAGCATATCCAGAATATCGTGTTCCATTCTCAACAAAGCTGCTACCGTCTGTAAATAATGTCCAGTCAGGATTTACAAGGGGAATATCTTTCAGATCTACCCTACTGGCGTAAGTTTGTTCGATCACCTCAATACAATCATGTTCCAGCTCGCCTTCCTCTATTTTGCTACCTAAAAATTCAGCGGGATTCAAACATGTTGTTATCTTTAAAAATATATCATCCTGTTCTCTCAATATTGCTTGATATTTCAACATTCTACCGGATGACAACCAATGACCCCCCTTTTGTTCCAAAACTGCAATCACCATGTGGGGCACAAATACTTCCATTTTTGTTCCCAATGTCAATTTTCTAGCTTCTTGGACTAACATTACAGTAGCAGCCACTGCTCGGAGGCAAGAAGGCCATCCGGCACTTACCGTATCCAACTGCTTGGAAAAATAGCCCACCGGTCTCTTCCATGATCCAATTCGTTGAGTTAAAACTCCAAGCGCTAGTCGTTGCCGCTCATGTACAAAGAGTTGAAATGTTTTTGTCAAATCAGGCAATCCTAATGCTGGGGCTTCTTGCAGAGCCTGTTTTAAGTCTTGAAAAGCCCTTTTACACTCTAAACTCCAAACTAATTGTGGCTCTTTTAAAGCTGCATACAGTGGTTTGGCTAACAGTCCATAATTCAAAATCCAGAGTCTGCACCACCCTGTCATTCCTAGAAAAGTTCGTAACTCGTGCAAATTTCTAGGTTCAGGGATGGCACAAATCGCTTGTATTCTATTCACCCCCAACCGTCTTTGTCCTTGGGAAATTTCACATCCCAGATATATCACTTTTTCCCGGGCAATTTGGGCTTTTTCCTTAGAAACTCGATAACCGCTCTGTCCCAGTAAATTTAATAACGCAACTGTAACAGTAATGCAGTTTTCATACCTTTCTGTCGCCACAAAAATGTCATCCACATATTGCAACAATAAGTATGCTTTTGATGGTAATTGAAAATATCCTTGCTCCTTCCAATCCTCCAGTTCTCGTGCCAGCTGATTCCCAAACATTGTAGGACTGTTTTTGAAGCCTTGTGGTAACCTGGTCCAGGTCAGCTGTCGTTTTCGTCCTGTATCCGGATTTTCCCATTCAAACGCAAATAATTTCCTACTTTGTAATGCCAATGGGATGCAGAAGAAAGCATCTTTTAAATCAATTACAGAAAAGTATCTAAATTGTTCTGCCACAGATGTTAACAATGTATAAGGATTTGCTACTACTGGATGTATATCTTTAACTATTTCGTTTACAGCTCTTAAATCTTGAACTAACCTATAATCTCCGTTAGGTTTTCTTATAGGAAATATTGGTGTATTATATTCAGATTCACATTCTTCTAACACATTGTGCATCAAAAATTTTGCAATTAATGGTGCTACCCCTTTCCTAGCTTCTAACTGTATAGGATATTGTCTAACTCTTACCGGTTGGACACCTTCTTTCAATTCTACTATGACAGGTTTTGCTGCTTTCGCTAATCCCGGTACTTGTGTCTCCCATACCCATGGTACTACAGCGTTTTCTACCTCTATTGGTATTGTTGTATTAGCTATTTCTTTTACTATAAATATTCTAGCTATTTCTTCCTCAGGTATCTGCAACTTAGCTTTTCCATTTTCAAATATTATTTTAGCATTAAATCTTGACAATAAATCTCGTCCTAACAAAGATGTAGGACAATCCGGTACATAGAGAAATTCATGATCTAATTCTTTACCCCTAAAATTTAGATGCAATGGCCGCAGAAAGGGCCGTTGCTCTGTTTTTCCTGTAGCTCCTACCACAGTTATCATCGTATCTCCTATCTTTCCTAAACAAGTATTTAAAACAGAATAAGTTGCCCCAGTATCTACCAATAATTGTTTCTCTTCCCCATCAATTTCTGTTGTCACTTTTAATCCATCACTTAGTCAGCTACTATGTTGCCCCAAATGTCCTAACATCATTGTTTCTGCCATTGGTGTTCCTCCTACTGAAGTCTGCTGGGCCAAATTCATTTTCACTGGGCACTCATTTTTCCAATGTCCCTGTTGTCTGCAAAACGCACACTGATTTATCCCTAGCTGATTTTGAGGTATTCCCCGCATGCCTCCTACCCTGTATCCTCCTCGACCTCGTCCTCTACTTCTGCCTCTTATTCCTTGATTTACTCGTTGTAACATTGCTAATAATCCTGCCTGATTTCTCTTTGTGGTTTGTTTTTTTTTCCTATTATTGTACACTTTCCAGCTGATTGCTTCCAAATTACTAAATCTCCTGGGGAAAAAGGAACTTTCCCATATACTTTATCAGTCCCCGAAATTGCCTCTCGTAAAGGGGCTAATAATACTTTACTGTTTTGCTCTTGTTCCTTCCTCCCTTGTCTTGTTCTCTGTGCAATTGGGGTTCGTTGCGCTTGTCTTGGGCATGATGAATGCCCTGGCGAACCCTTCGGTGTTAACTTAATCTGGATCGCTCCAGTATTAATTGATTCTGACGGTTTTACCGCCTTAATACTATCAGTATCACTATCGTCCCCTGCATCTATATCGGACATCACAGGGGCCGTCGGTGATGCTAAAAGTGATACCTCCTCTGGCTCTCTTATTGAATTTTGTATTGCCAAACAAGTCATACACTTCTTATTACCTACACATCCTTCACATTTTGTTTTATCTTTTTTTCGGGATGTACCAACAACATTCCACATTCTCTCTGCATATCTGGATGATTACGTATATCATAAAATAGATCAACATATGGTACTTCATCCCATTTTTCAAGTTCTTAACAATATCTCATTAATGGACCTATAACACCCGGATCTAAACTTCCGTGTTCAGGCCACCGGGGTCCATCATACTCATATTGTGGCCACCAATTCGTACAATAATCTATAAATCGACTTTTACTCATACTCTGAAAATATCCCGCACTTTTCCAATGCTTTAATAAACATCCTAACGGAGAATTATCCGGTATTACCATGGTCTTACACACTCACTCCACACACACACACACTAAATCTACGGGGTAGAAAACGGAAAGATAGCCTCTGATGGGAAACAAAAGACCAAACCAAACTCACGAGACAGCCACGTATGTCCGTGAGTGCTGGACCTGCGGGGCTTTCGCTCCGTCTGACGGCCAGCGCCTAGGCTTCCACAGACCAGACCTCGAGCTCGTTAGCCCAACCTTGCGTGAATCGCCGTCACGTCTTATTAGGCAGGCACCCGACCAAATATTACAATAAAGCACCTTCGGGCTTACCACTTTGGGACGTCAGCAGCAGCGCAGAGCGGGCGCAGCCGATGGCTCCCCGAGAATTCCTCGGTGCCGGCACGGAGCAAAATCGGAAAGCGAACCGTCAACACTACTCCCGAAGTCCCATCTGGGTCGCCAGAAAACTGTTGCCCGTAAAGAAACACATAACTACGAAAGCAGTTATATGCGGTGCTTTATTCGGGGCCCGGGGTCTCAGGGACTCATGTCCAAAGCTGAGAATCCCAAATCCCCGTTTAACTTGGTTAATATTTATAGTGTTCGGTTACGTAACATAATCAACAGAATTGCTAAGCTACATGATTGTTTCCCATTTATAGTTTCTTCAGTTACTGTTGCCAAGATTTGCTTATCATTTACCTAGTTCATCAGATTGTGCTGTACCTAGTTCATCAGATTGTGCTGTACCCAGTTCATCAGATTGTACTGTACCCACTTCATCAGATTGTACTGTACCCAACACCTGCAATTATACCTTCATCTTGTCTACCAAGTATAACCTATTCTAATCAATATAATGTAACAATTCCCCCCTTTGAAAATACTTCAAGTCTTCCAGACTGCAAGGATTTTCATCATCAGTTCCGCAGATTTCCATATTCTTTGGACCGTCTCAAACTGGTGATTGTAGCTGCAATGAATTATTTCCAATGTCTTCATATCTCGGGGGAAGTTCATGATTCTTCCTGGTAACAGCTTTTAAAATTTTCCCCAAGTGTTGCCGTTCCTTATTAACAATATTTTGAATCAAACGCAACACTCCCATAATAGCTAACATAATAATTATAATTATTATACACCATTGAATTAAAGATGCTACCCAACCAGAGATGTTCAATCCAAATGACTTTGCTAAAGCAGCAACCCAATTATGGGTACTTTCTTCTCTTTCTTCCTCAGTTGCATGTTCAATTTGCGTTAGCTGAGACAAATCACGTTCTACCGCGGCTGTAACATTCGGAATATGTACACAACAATGATCAATCTTATCTCGTAAATAACCACATACTCCATGTTCTTTTAGCAACAGCATATCTAATGCCATTCTATTTTGCAGGGTCATTTTTGTGGTTGCCTGTAATTGTAAGTTTATTTCCTTAAATCCTTCTTTAGTCACTCTTGCTAGCCTTTCCGTTTGTCCTAACAACCGGTACAACATTTCTCTATTCCGATAAGTACTAATTGGAGCAAACAATGATTCTAAAGCCCAACCTAACTTCACACCGGATGATGGTTCTTGCCAATCATCATCATCCTTTATTTCTCTCTTCATTATCCATAAATTTTCTAATCTACCCTTAAATGGCGCTTTCTTCCAAATTGGGCAGAGAGTTGGTAACCCTAAAGTTATTTCAGTCACCAACCCATCCAAGGGGAGGTGAGTCGTCCATTGTCCATCACTTGTAACCCAAACTAAATTTCCTGTGCTCCTGATCGTAGTTCTACAATCTGTTCTCACTCCGAATTGTATTACAGGTTCACTCATTGAGTATTTAATTCCTCTACAGGCACAACCTGTCCTTAATGCAAGCACCACAGGTGGAAAGGTAACTTCACTTTCGGGGTGTCACAAGTGTATACTTTTGTACAGTTCTAGACTGGGTGTTTTTCAGCTAACTTTCTTTTGCATTAGATTTTCTTGTGTTTCCTGTTGTGGCGCCTGGATTATTTGTATTGGTTGCATTTCGTCTTTTTCCAAATCTTTTAACTCTCTCCTGGCTCTGTTTCTTTTCTGCATAGGTTCTGATTTTGCAGTAACCTCTAATGCCCTTTTTCCATAATCAAAACTCTCTTTAATCCAAACAATACAGGTGTAGTTTCCTACATCTGTCTTACTTACATTTCGCAATGATAAAATCATAGTACCCCTTCGTGTATCACTATCCCATCGGATTGTAAACCCAGTTGACAATTTGGACTCATTCTTCTGCCAATAGCAACTAATGTCTTGGATTGAACTTCTCATATCTCCAACAAAATCACAAGTCAAATTTACATCCATTCGTTCTTCTATATGTACAGTAGCATATGTATGTATTATTTGAGCGAAACCATTACTTAATCCTACCCAGCATAGTATTACCAAGATGTAAATCTCAGTTTTGTAGGAGTGATCATTTTTACCCCCCATTGTGATGGTACCTTCTTCACTCTGGTATAACGAATCCAATTATCAATTCCTGCTACTTTCACAGCGGTAAATGTTATCAATAGTACCAAATAAAGTCCATGCCACTGTTCCTTTAAAGGCTCCGTTTGCCAATTTCGAACATACGCTTGGTCTCCTGGTTGATTCTCCAACGGCAAAGGGCGATTCCAGATGATCGCGGCACGTAAGGCTGTGAGTAATCTGCTTAAAGAAATTATATAACTATAAACATCTTGATCTCCTTGGAGGTGTAAATCTGCACTTCCCATTCCCTTCGTTGGTGCAGTATATGGCTTACCGTACAGAATTTCATAGGGACTTACAGACAACCCTTCTCTAGGTTTTATACGAATTCTCAATAAAGCAAGGGGCAATGCCTGTGGCCATTGGATTTG
The DNA here is from genome assembly GCF_036417845.1 of Apteryx mantelli. NCBI lineage: Eukaryota > Metazoa > Chordata > Aves > Apterygiformes > Apterygidae > Apteryx > Apteryx mantelli. Next base: position 214,176 of record NW_027118471.1, read on the forward strand.
AGCTTCCTGGCATATCTTTTTAATTTGTCCTTTCAATGTTTGATTCATCCTTTCTACCTTTCCACTAGATTGTGGCCTCCATGGTGTATGTAAATCCCAGCTAATTCCAAGCATTTCACTAATTTCCTGTACTATTTTAGCTATAAAGTGTGGGCCTCGATCTGAAGAAATTCCTAAAGGTACCCCAAATCTAGGTATGATCTCTTTTAACAAAGTTTTTACTACTTCTCTAGCTTGATTCGTTCTACAGGGAAATGCTTCTAGCCACCCTGAAAAGGTACATACGTATACCAATAAATACTTAAACCCTTTTGATTTAGGTAATTCTGCAAAATCCACTTGCCAATAGTCACCTGGTTCTATTCCCACTTTCAAAGTTCCCATTTGAATTTGTTTTCGTATTACCGGATTATTCTTTAAACATACTGGACACTTCGCATTCACCCCTTTTGCTATTGTTAACATTTGTGCAGATATAATGCTCCGCTTTAAAAACTGCACCAATGCTTCTGCTCCCCAATGGCATTTATTATGTTCAGTTTGTATTATTCGTTTCATAATTGTAGCAGGCACTACTACTTGTCCATTACCTGTTACATACCATCCATGTGAATTCTTCTGTGCCTTTACCAAATCGGCTAATTTTTCATCTTCTTGGGTATAAAAGGGATTTACAGAGAGATGAGCAGTAATCGGGCTTACCTTAGTAGGTATTAGAGCTAATTCAGTCCATACTTGCCGTGCAGCAATTTTGGCTGCCTGGTCTGCCTTCATGTTTCCTTGTGCCACATCGCTGCCATCCCTCTGATGTCCTCGACAATGCATTACAGCCACTTGCTGAGGTAGTACCACAGCCTCTAATAACTGTAAGATCTCGGTTCGATATTTAATAATACTACCTTGAGCCGTCAACAATCCTCTTTCCTTCCATAAAGCTCCATGTATATGTATTATTCCAAAAGCGTATTTAGAATCTGTCCAAATATTCACTCTCTTATCCGTACTCGGTATTAAAGCCCGAATTAGAGCGACCAGTTCTGCCTTTTGCGCTGACGTTCCTGGCATTAATGCCTTTGCTTCAATTACTTCAAGCTTAGTAACCACAGCATATCCAGAATATCGTGTTCCATTCTCAACAAAGCTGCTACCGTCTGTAAATAATGTCCAGTCAGGATTTACAAGGGGAATATCTTTCAGATCTACCCTACTGGCGTAAGTTTGTTCGATCACCTCAATACAATCATGTTCCAGCTCGCCTTCCTCTATTTTGCTACCTAAAAATTCAGCGGGATTCAAACATGTTGTTATCTTTAAAAATATATCATCCTGTTCTCTCAATATTGCCTGATATTTCAACATTCTACTGGATGACAACCAATGACCCCCCTTTTGTTCCAAAACTGCAATCACCATGTGGGGCACAAATACTTCCATTTTTGTTCCCAATGTCAATTTTCTAGCTTCTTGGACTAACATTACAGTAGCAGCCACTGCTCGGAGGCAAGAAGGCCATCCGGCACTTACCATATCCAACTGCTTGGAAAAATAGCCCACCGGTCTCTTCCATGATCCAATTCGTTGAGTTAAAACTCCAAGCGCTAGTCGTTGCCGCTCATGTACAAAGAGTTGAAATGTTTTTGTCAAATCAGGCAATCCTAATGCTGGGGCTTCTTGCAGAGCCTGTTTTAAGTCTTGAAAAGCCCTTTTACACTCTAAACTCCAAACTAATTGTGGCTCTTTTAAAGCTGCATACAGTGGTTTGGCTAACAGTCCATAATTCAAAATCCAGAGTCTGCACCACCCTGTCATTCCTAGAAAAGTTCGTAACTCGTGCAAATTTCTAGGTTCAGGGATGGCACAAATCGCTTGTATTCTATTCACCCCCAACCGTCTTTGTCCTTGGGAAATTTCACATCCCAGATATATCACTTTTTCCCGGGCAATTTGGGCTTTTTCCTTAGAAACTCGATAACCGCTCTGTCCCAGTAAATTTAATCACGCAACTGTAACAGTAATGCAGTTTTCATACCTTTCTGTCGCCACGAAAATGTCATCCACATATTGCAACAATAAGTATGCTTTTGATGGTAATTGAAAATATCCTTGCTCCTTCCAATCCTCCAGTTCTCGTGCCAGCTGATTCCCAAATATTGTAGGACTGTTTTTGAAGCCTTGTGGTAACCTGGTCCAGGTCAGCTGTCGTTTTCGTCCTGTATCCGGATTTTCCCATTCAAACGCAAATAATTTCCTACTTTGTAATGCCAATGGGATGCAGAAGAAAGCATCTTTTAAATCAATTACAGAAAAGTATCTAAATTGTTCTGCCACAGATGTTAACAATGTATAAGGATTTGCTACTACTGGATGTATATCTTTAACTATTTCGTTTACAGCTCTTAAATCTTGAACTAACCTATAATCTCCGTTAGGTTTTCTTATAGGAAATATCGGTGTATTATATTCAGATTCACATTCTTCTAACACATTGTGCATCAAAAATTTTGCAATTAATGGTGCTACCCCTTTCCTAGCTTCTAACTGTATAGGATATTGTCTAACTCTTACCGGTTGGACACCTTCTTTCAATTCTACTATGACAGGTTTTGCTGCTTTCGCTAATCCCGGTACTTGTGTCTCCCATACCCATGGTACTACAGCGTTTTCTACCTCTATTGGTATTGTTGTATTAGCTATTTCTTTTACTATAAATATTCTAGCTATTTCTTCCTCAGGTATCTGCAACTTAGCTTTTCCATTTTCAAATATTATTTTAGCATTAAATCTTGACAATAAATCTCGTCCTAACAAAGATGTAGGACAATCCGGTACATAGAGAAATTCATGATCTAATTCTTTACCCCTAAAATTTAGATGCAATGGCCGCAGAAAGGGCCGTTGCTCTGTTTTTCCTGTAGCTCCTACCACAGTTATCATCGTATCTCCTATCTTTCCTAAACAAGTATTTAAAACAGAATAAGTTGCCCCAGTATCTACCAATAATTGTTTCTCTTCCCCATCAATTTCTGTTGTCACTTTTAATCCATCACTTAGTCAGCTACTATGTTGCCCCAAATGTCCTAACATCATTGTTTCTGCCATTGGTGTTCCTCCTACTGAAGTCTGCTGGGCCAAATTCATTTTCACTGGGCACTCATTTTTCCAATGTCCCTGTTGTCTGCAAAACGCACACTGATTTATCCCTAGCTGATTTTGAGGTATTCCCCGCATGCCTCCTACCCTGTATCCTCCTCGACCTCGTCCTCTACTTCTGCCTCTTATTCCTTGATTTACTCGTTGTAACATTGCTAATAATCCTGCCTGATTTCTCTTTGTGGTTTGTTTTTTTTTCCCTATTATTGTACACTTTCCAGCTGATTGCTTCCAAATTACTAAATCTCCTGGGGAAAAAGGAACTTTCCCATATACTTTATCAGTCCCCGAAATTGCCTCTCGTAAAGGGGCTAATAATACTTTACTGTTTTGCTCTTGTTCCTTCCTCCCTTGTCTTGTTCTCTGTGCAATTGGGGTTCGTTGCGCTTGTCTTGGGCATGATGAATGCCCTGGCGAACCCTTCGGTGTTAACTTAATCTGGATCGCTCCAGTATTAATTGATTCTGACGGTTTTACCGCCTTAATACTATCAGTATCACTATCGTCCCCTGCATCTATATCGGACATCACAGGGGCCGTCGGTGATGCTAAAAGTGATACATCCTCTGGCTCTCTTATTGAATTTTGTATTGCCAAACAAGTCATACACTTCTTATTACCTACACATCCTCCACATTTTGTTTTATCTTTTTTTCGGGATGTACCAACAACATTCCACATTCTCTCTGCATATCTGGATGATTACGTATATCATAAAATAGATCAACATATGGTACTTCATCCCATTTTTCAAGTTCTTAACAATATCTCATTAATGGACCTATAACACCCGGATCTAAACTTCCGTGTTCAGGCCACCGGGGTCCATCATACTCATATTGTGGCCACCAATTCGTACAATAATCTATAAATCGACTTTTACTCATACTCTGAAAATATCCCGCACTTTTCCAATGCTTTAATAAACATCCTAACGGAGAATTATCCGGTATTACCATGGTCTTACACATTCACTCCACACACACACACACACTAAATCTACGGGGTAGAAAACGGAAAGATAGCCTCTGATGGGAAACAAAAGACCAAACCAAACTCACGAGACAGCCACGTATGTCCGTGAGTGCTGGACCTGCGGGGCTTTCGCTCCGTCTGACGGCCAGCGCCTAGGCTTCCACAGACCAGACCTCGAGCTCGTTAGCCCAACCTTGCGTGAATCGCCGTCACGTCTTATTAGGCAGGCACCCGACCAAATATTACAATAAAGCACCTTCGGGCTTACCACTTTGGGACGTCAGGAGCAGCGCAGAGCGGGCGCAGCCGATGGCTCCCCGAGAATTCCTCGGTGCCGGCACGGAACAAAATCGGAAAGCGAACCGTCAACACTACTCCCGAAGTCCCATCTGGGTCGCCAGAAAACTGTTGCCCGTAAAGAAACACATAACTACGAAAGCAGTTATATGCGGTGCTTTATTCAGGGCCCGGGGTCTCAGGGACTCATGTCCAAAGCTGAGAATCCCAAATCCCCGTTTAACTTGGTTAATATTTATAGTGTTCGGTTACATAACATAATCAACAGAATTGCTAAGCTACATGATTGTTTCCCATTTATAGTTTCTTCAGTTACTGTTGCCAAGATTTGCTTATCATTTACCTAGTTCATCAGATTGTGCTGTACCCACTTCATCAGATTGTACTGTACCCACTTCATCAGATTGTACTGTACCCAGTTCATCAGATTGTACTGTACCCAGTTCATCAGATTGTACTGTACCCAACACCTGCAATTATACCTTCATCTTGTCTACCAAGTATAACCTATTCTAATCAATATAATGTAACAATTCCCCCCTTTGAAAATACTTCAAGTCTTCCAGACTGCAAGGATTTTCATCATCAGTTCCGCAGATTTCCATATTCTTTGGACCGTCTCAAACTGGTGATTGTAGCTGCAATGAATTATTTCCAATGTCTTCATATCTCGGGGGAAGTTCATGATTCTTCCTGGTAACAGCTTTTAAAATTTTCCCCAAGTGTTGCCGTTCCTTATTAACAATATTTTGAATCAAACGCAACACTCCCATAATAGCTAACATAATAATTATAATTATTATACACCATTGAATTAAAGATGCTACCCAACCAGAGATGTTCAATCCAAATGACTTTGCTAAAGCAGCCACCCAATTATGGGCACTTTCTTCTCTTTCTTCCTCAGTTGCACGTTCAATTTGCGTTAGCTGAGACAAATCACGTTCTGCCGCGGCTGTAACATTCGGAATATGTACACAACAATGATCAATCTTATCTCGTAAATAACCACATACTCCATGTTCTTTTAGCAACAGCATATCTAATGCCATTCTATTTTGCAGGGTCATTTTTGTGGTTGCCTGTAATTGTAAGTTTATTTCCTTAAATCCTTCTTTAGTCACTCTTGCTAGCCTTTCCGTTTGTCCTAACAACCGGTACAACATTTCTCTATTCCGATAAGTACTAATTGGAGCAAACAATGATTCTAAAGCCCAACCTAACTTCACACCGGATGATGGTTCTTGCCAATCATCATCATCCTTTATTTCTCTCTTCATTATCCATAAATTTTCTAATCTACCCTTAAATAGCGCTTTCTTCCAAATTGGGCAGAGAGTTGGTAACCCTAAAGTTATTTCAGTCACCAACCCATCCAAGGGGAGGTGAGTCGTCCATTGTCCATCACTTGTAACCCAAACTAAATTTCCTGTGCTCCTGATCGTAGTTCTACAATCTATTCTCACTCCGAATTGTATTACAGGTTCACTCATGGAGTATTTAATTCCTCTACAGGCACAACCTGTCCTTAATGCAAGGACCACAGGTGGAAAGGTAACTTCACTTTCGGGGTGTCACAAGTGTATACTTTTGTACAGTTCTAGACTGGGTGTTTTTCAGCTAACTTTCTTTTGCATTAGATTTTCTTGTGTTTCCTGTTGTGGCGCCTGGATTATTTGTATTGGTTGCATTTCGTCTTTTTCCAAATCTTTTAACTCTCTCCTGGCTCTGTTTCTTTTCTGCATAGGTTCTGATTTTGCAGTAACCTCTAATGCCCTTTTTCCATAATCAAAACTCTCTTTAATCCAAACAATACAGGTGTAGTTTCCTACATCTGTCTTACTTACATTTCGCAATGATAAAATCATAGTACCCCTTCGTGTATCACTATCCCATCGGATTGTAAACCCAGTTGACAATTTGGACTCATTCTTCTGCCAATAGCAACTAATGTCTTGGATTGAACTTCTCATATCTCCAACAAAATCACAAGTCAAATTTACATCCATTCGTTCTTCCATATGTACAGTAGCATATGTATGTATTATTTGAGCGAAACCATTACTTAATCCTACCCAGCATAGTATTACCAAGATGTAAATCTCAGTTTTGTAGGAGTGATCATTTTTACCCCCCATTGTGATGGTACCTTCTTCACTCTGGTATAATGAATCCAATTATCAATTCCTGCTACTTTCACAGCGGTAAATGTTATCAATAGTACCAAATAAAGTCCATGCCACTGTTCCTTTAAAGGCTCCGTTTGCCAATTTCGAACATACGCTTGGTCTCCTGGTTGATTCTCCAACGGCAAAGGGCGATTCCAGATGATCGCGGCACGTAAGGCTGTGAGTAATCTGCTTAAAGAAATTATATAACTATAAACATCTTGATCTCCTTGGAGGTGTAAATCTGCACTTCCCATTCCCTTCGTTGGTGCAGTATATGGCTTACCGTACAGAATTTCATAGGGACTTACAGACAACCCTTCTCTAGGTTTTATACGAATTCTCAATAAAGCAAGGGGCAATGCCTGTGGCCATTGGATTTGAGCTTCCTGGCATATCTTTTTAATTTGTCCTTTCAATGTTTGATTCATCCTTTCTACCTTTCCACTAGATTGTGGCCTCCATGGTGTATGTAAATCCCAGCTAATTCCAAGCATTTCACTAATTTCCTGTACTATTTTAGCTATAAAGTGTGGGCCTCGATCTGAAGAAATTCCTAAAGGTACCCCAAATCTAGGTATGATCTCTTTTAACAAAGTTTTTACTACTTCTCTAGCTTGATTCGTTCTACAGGGAAATGCTTCTAGCCACCCTGAAAAGGTACATACGTATACCAATAAATACTTAAACCCTTTTGATTTAGGTAATTCTGCAAAATCCACTTGCCAATAGTCACCTGGTTCTATTCCCACTTTCAAAGTTCCCATTTGAATTTGTTTTCGTATTACCGGATTATTCTTTAAACATACTGGACACTTCGCATTCACCCCTTTTGCTATTGTTAACATTTGTGCAGATATAATGCTCCGCTTTAAAAACTGCACCAATGCTTCTGCTCCCCAATGGCATTTATTATGTTCAGTTTGTATTATTCGTTTCATAATTGTAGCAGGCACTACTACTTGTCCATTACCTGTTACATACCATCCATGTGAATTCTTCTGTGCCTTTACCAAATCGGCTAATTTTTCATCTTCTTGGGTATAAAAGGGATTTACAGAGAGATGAGCAGTAATCGGGCTTACCTTAGTAGGTATTAGAGCTAATTCAGTCCATACTTGCCGTGCAGCAATTTTGGCTGCCTGGTCTGCCTTCATGTTTCCTTGTGCCACATCGCTGCCATCCCTCTGATGTCCTCGACAATGCATTACAGCCACTTGCTGAGGTAGTACCACAGCCTCTAATAACTGTAAGATCTCGGTTCGATATTTAATAATACTACCTTGAGCCGTCAACAATCCTCTTTCCTTCCATAAAGCTCCATGTATATGTATTATTCCAAAAGCGTATTTAGAATCTGTCCAAATATTCACTCTCTTATCCGTACTCGGTATTAAAGCCCGAATTAGAGCGACCAGTTCTGCCTTTTGCGCTGACGTTCCTGGCATTAATGCCTTTGCTTCAATTACTTCAAGCTTAGTAACCACAGCATATCCAGAATATCGTGTTCCATTCTCAACAAAGCTGCTACCGTCTGTAAATAATGTCCAGTCAGGATTTACAAGGGGAATATCTTTCAGATCTACCCTACTGGCGTAAGTTTGTTCGATCACCTCAATACAATCATGTTCCAGCTCGCCTTCCTCTATTTTGCTACCTAAAAATTCAGCGGGATTCAAACATGTTGTTATCTTTAAAAATATATCATCCTGTTCTCTCAATATTGCCTGATATTTCAACATTCTACTGGATGACAACCAATGACCCCCCTTTTGTTCCAAAACTGCAATCACCATGTGGGGCACAAATACTTCCATTTTTGTTCCCAATGTCAATTTTCTAGCTTCTTGGACTAACATTACAGTAGCAGCCACTGCTCGGAGGCAAGAAGGCCATCCGGCACTTACCATATCCAACTGCTTGGAAAAATAGCCCACCGGTCTCTTCCATGATCCAATTCGTTGAGTTAAAACTCCAAGCGCTAGTCGTTGCCGCTCATGTACAAAGAGTTGAAATGTTTTTGTCAAATCAGGCAATCCTAATGCTGGGGCTTCTTGCAGAGCCTGTTTTAAGTCTTGAAAAGCCCTTTTACACTCTAAACTCCAAACTAATTGTGGCTCTTTTAAAGCTGCATACAGTGGTTTGGCTAACAGTCCATAATTCAAAATCCAGAGTCTGCACCACCCTGTCATTCCTAGAAAAGTTCGTAACTCGTGCAAATTTCTAGGTTCAGGGATGGCACAAATCGCTTGTATTCTATTCACCCCCAACCGTCTTTGTCCTTGGGAAATTTCACATCCCAGATATATCACTTTTTCCCGGGCAATTTGGGCTTTTTCCTTAGAAACTCGATAACCGCTCTGTCCCAGTAAATTTAATCACGCAACTGTAACAGTAATGCAGTTTTCATACCTTTCTGTCGCCACGAAAATGTCATCCACATATTGCAACAATAAGTATGCTTTTGATGGTAATTGAAAATATCCTTGCTCCTTCCAATCCTCCAGTTCTCGTGCCAGCTGATTCCCAAACATTGTAGGACTGTTTTTGAAGCCTTGTGGTAACCTGGTCCAGGTCAGCTGTCGTTTTCGTCCTGTATCCGGATTTTCCCATTCAAACGCAAATAATTTCCTACTTTGTAATGCCAATGGGATGCAGAAGAAAGCATCTTTTAAATCAATTACAGAAAAGTATCTAAATTGTTCTGCCACAGATGTTAACAATGTATAAGGATTTGCTACTACTGGATGTATATCTTTAACTATTTCGTTTACAGCTCTTAAATCTTGAACTAACCTATAATCTCCGTTAGGTTTTCTTATAGGAAATATCGGTGTATTATATTCAGATTCACATTCTTCTAACACATTGTGCATCAAAAATTTTGCAATTAATGGTGCTACCCCTTTCCTAGCTTCTAACTGTATAGGATATTGTCTAACTCTTACCGGTTGGACACCTTCTTTCAATTCTACTATGACAGGTTTTGCTGCTTTCGCTAATCCCGGTACTTGTGTCTCCCATACCCATGGTACTACAGCGTTTTCTACCTCTATTGGTATTGTTGTATTAGCTATTTCTTTTACTATAAATATTCTAGCTATTTCTTCCTCAGGTATCTGCAACTTAGCTTTTCCATTTTCAAATATTATTTTAGCATTAAATCTTGACAATAAATCTCGTCCTAACAAAGATGTAGGACAATCCGGTACATAGAGAAATTCATGATCTAATTCTTTACCCCTAAAATTTAGATGCAATGGCCGCAGAAAGGGCCGTTGCTCTGTTTTTCCTGTAGCTCCTACCACAGTTATCATCGTATCTCCTATCTTTCCTAAACAAGTATTTAAAACAGAATAAGTTGCCCCAGTATCTACCAATAATTGTTTCTCTTCCCCATCAATTTCTGTTGTCACTTTTAATCCATCACTTAGTCAGCTACTATGTTGCCCCAAATGTCCTAACATCATTGTTTCTGCCATTGGTGTTCCTCCTACTGAAGTCTGCTGGGCCAAATTCATTTTCACTGGGCACTCATTTTTCCAATGTCCCTGTTGTCTGCAAAACGCACACTGATTTATCCCTAGCTGATTTTGAGGTATTCCCCGCATGCCTCCTACCCTGTATCCTCCTCGACCTCGTCCTCTACTTCTGCCTCTTATTCCTTGATTTACTCGTTGTAACATTGCTAATAATCCTGCCTGATTTCTCTTTGTGGTTTGTTTTTTTTTCCCTATTATTGTACACTTTCCAGCTGATTGCTTCCAAATTACTAAATCTCCTGGGGAAAAAGGAACTTTCCCATATACTTTATCAGTCCCCGAAATTGCCTCTCGTAAAGGGGCTAATAATACTTTACTGTTTTGCTCTTGTTCCTTCCTCCCTTGTCTTGTTCTCTGTGCAATTGGGGTTCGTTGCGCTTGTCTTGGGCATGATGAATGCCCTGGCGAACCCTTCGGTGTTAACTTAATCTGGATCGCTCCAGTATTAATTGATTCTGACGGTTTTACCGCCTTAATACTATCAGTATCACTATCGTCCCCTGCATCTATATCGGACATCACAGGGGCCGTCGGTGATGCTAAAAGTGATACATCCTCTGGCTCTCTTATTGAATTTTGTATTGCCAAACAAGTCATACACTTCTTATTACCTACACATCCTCCACATTTTGTTTTATCTTTTTTTCGGGATGTACCAACAACATTCCACATTCTCTCTGCATATCTGGATGATTACGTATATCATAAAATAGATCAACATATGGTACTTCATCCCATTTTTCAAGTTCTTAACAATATCTCATTAATGGACCTATAACACCCGGATCTAAACTTCCGTGTTCAGGCCACCGGGGTCCATCATACTCATATTGTGGCCACCAATTCGTACAATAATCTATAAATCGACTTTTACTCATACTCTGAAAATATCCCGCACTTTTCCAATGCTTTAATAAACATCCTAACGGAGAATTATCCGGTATTACCATGGTCTTACACATTCACTCCACACACACACACACACACTAAATCTACGGGGTAGAAAACGGAAAGATAGCCTCTGATGGGAAACAAAAGACCAAACCAAACTCACGAGACAGCCACGTATGTCCGTGAGTGCTGGACCTGCGGGGCTTTCGCTCCGTCTGACGGCCAGCGCCTAGGCTTCCACAGACCAGACCTCGAGCTCGTTAGCCCAACCTTGCGTGAATCGCCGTCACGTCTTATTAGGCAGGCACCCGACCAAATATTACAATAAAGCACCTTCGGGCTTACCACTTTGGGACGTCAGGAGCAGCGCAGAGCGGGCGCAGCCGATGGCTCCCCGAGAATTCCTCGGTGCCGGCACGGAACAAAATCGGAAAGCGAACCGTCAACACTACTCCCGAAGTCCCATCTGGGTCGCCAGAAAACTGTTGCCCGTAAAGAAACACATAACTACGAAAGCAGTTATATGCGGTGCTTTATTCAGGGCCCGGGGTCTCAGGGACTCATGTCCAAAGCTGAGAATCCCAAATCCCCGTTTAACTTGGTTAATATTTATAGTGTTCGGTTACATAACATAATCAACAGAATTGCTAAGCTACATGATTGTTTCCCATTTATAGTTTCTTCAGTTACTGTTGCCAAGATTTGCTTATCATTTACCTAGTTCATCAGATTGTGCTGTACCCACTTCATCAGATTGTACTGTACCCACTTCATCAGATTGTACTGTACCCACTTCATCAGATTGTACTGTACCCAGTTCATCAGATTGTACTGTACCCAACACCTGCAATTATACCTTCATCTTGTCTACCAAGTATAACCTATTCTAATCAATATAATGTAACAATTCCCCCCTTTGAAAATACTTCAAGTCTTCCAGACTGCAAGGATTTTCATCATCAGTTCCGCAGATTTCCATATTCTTTGGACCGTCTCAAACTGGTGATTGTAGCTGCAATGAATTATTTCCAATGTCTTCATATCTCGGGGGAAGTTCATGATTCTTCCTGGTAACAGCTTTTAAAATTTTCCCCAAGTGTTGCCGTTCCTTATTAACAATATTTTGAATCAAACGCAACACTCCCATAATAGCTAACATAATAATTATAATTATTATACACCATTGAATTAAAGATGCTACCCAACCAGAGATGTTCAATCCAAATGACTTTGCTAAAGCAGCCACCCAATTATGGGCACTTTCTTCTCTTTCTTCCTCAGTTGCACGTTCAATTTGCGTTAGCTGAGACAAATCACGTTCTGCCGCGGCTGTAACATTCGGAATATGTACACAACAATGATCAATCTTATCTCGTAAATAACCACATACTCCATGTTCTTTTAGCAACAGCATATCTAATGCCATTCTATTTTGCAGGGTCATTTTTGTGGTTGCCTGTAATTGTAAGTTTATTTCCTTAAATCCTTCTTTAGTCACTCTTGCTAGCCTTTCCGTTTGTCCTAACAACCGGTACAACATTTCTCTATTCCGATAAGTACTAATTGGAGCAAACAATGATTCTAAAGCCCAACCTAACTTCACACCGGATGATGGTTCTTGCCAATCATCATCATCCTTTATTTCTCTCTTCATTATCCATAAATTTTCTAATCTACCCTTAAATGGCGCTTTCTTCCAAATTGGGCAGAGAGTTGGTAACCCTAAAGTTATTTCAGTCACCAACCCATCCAAGGGGAGGTGAGTCGTCCATTGTCCATCACTTGTAACCCAAACTAAATTTCCTGTGCTCCTGATCGTAGTTCTACAATCTATTCTCACTCCGAATTGTATTACAGGTTCACTCATGGAGTATTTAATTCCTCTACAGGCACAACCTGTCCTTAATGCAAGGACCACAGGTGGAAAGGTAACTTCACTTTCGGGGTGTCACAAGTGTATACTTTTGTACAGTTCTAGACTGGGTGTTTTTCAGCTAACTTTCTTTTGCATTAGATTTTCTTGTGTTTCCTGTTGTGGCGCCTGGATTATTTGTATTGGTTGCATTTCGTCTTTTTCCAAATCTTTTAACTCTCTCCTGGCTCTGTTTCTTTTCTGCATAGGTTCTGATTTTGCAGTAACCTCTAATGCCCTTTTTCCATAATCAAAACTCTCTTTAATCCAAACAATACAGGTGTAGTTTCCTACATCTGTCTTACTTACATTTCGCAATGATAAAATCATAGTACCCCTTCGTGTATCACTATCCCATCGGATTGTAAACCCAGTTGACAATTTGGACTCATTCTTCTGCCAATAGCAACTAATGTCTTGGATTGAACTTCTCATATCTCCAACAAAATCACAAGTCAAATTTACATCCATTCGTTCTTCCATATGTACAGTAGCATATGTATGTATTATTTGAGCGAAACCATTACTTAATCCTACCCAGCATAGTATTACCAAGATGTAAATCTCAGTTTTGTAGGAGTGATCATTTTTACCCCCCATTGTGATGGTACCTTCTTCACTCTGGTATAATGAATCCAATTATCAATTCCTGCTACTTTCACAGCGGTAAATGTTATCAATAGTACCAAATAAAGTCCATGCCACTGTTCCTTTAAAGGCTCCGTTTGCCAATTTCGAACATACGCTTGGTCTCCTGGTTGATTCTCCAACGGCAAAGGGCGATTCCAGATGATCGCGGCACGTAAGGCTGTGAGTAATCTGCTTAAAGAAATTATATAACTATAAACATCTTGATCTCCTTGGAGGTGTAAATCTGCACTTCCCATTCCCTTCGTTGGTGCAGTATATGGCTTACCGTACAGAATTTCATAGGGACTTACAGACAACCCTTCTCTAGGTTTTATACGAATTCTCAATAAAGCAAGGGGCAATGCCTGTGGCCATTGGATTTGAGCTTCCTGGCATATCTTTTTAATTTGTCCTTTTAATGTTTGATTCATCCTTTCTACCTTTCCACTAGATTGTGGCCTCCATGGTGTATGTAAATCCCAGCTAATTCCAAGCATTTCACTAATTTCCTGTACTATTTTAGCTATAAAGTGTGGGCCTCGATCTGAAGAAATTCCTAAAGGTACCCCAAATCTAGGTATGATCTCTTTTAACAAAGTTTTTACTACTTCTCTAGCTTGATTCGTTCTACAGGGAAATGCTTCTAGCCACCCTGAAAAGGTACATACGTATACCAATAAATACTGAAACCCTTTTGATTTAGGTAATTCTGCAAAATCCACTTGCCAATAGTCACCTGGTTCTATTCCCACTTTCAAAGTTCCCATTTGAATTTGTTTTCGTATTACCGGATTATTCTTTAAACATACTGGACACTTCGCATTCACCCCTTTTGCTATTGTTAACATTTGTGCAGATATAATGCTCCGCTTTAAAAACTGCACCAATGCTTCTGCTCCCCAATGGCATTTATTATGTTCAGTTTGTATTATTCGTTTCATAATTGTAGCAGGCACTACTACTTGTCCATTACCTGTTACATACCATCCATGTGAATTCTTCTGTGCCTTTACCAAATCGGCTAATTTTTCATCTTCTTGGGTATAAAAGGGATTTACAGAGAGATGAGCAGTAATCGGGCTTACCTTAGTAGGTATTAGAGCTAATTCAGTCCATACTTGCCGTGCAGCAATTTTGGCTGCCTGGTCTGCCTTCATGTTTCCTTGTGCCACATCGCTGTCATCCCTCTGATGTCCTCGACAATGCATTACAGCCACTTGCTGAGGTAGTACCACAGCCTCTAATAACTGTAAGATCTCGGTTCGATATTTAATAATACTACCTTGAGCCGTCAACAATCCTCTTTCCTTCCATAAAGCTCCATGTATATGTATTATTCCAAAAGCGTATTTAGAATCTGTCCAAATATTCACTCTCTTATCCGTACTCGGTATTAAAGCCCGAATTAGAGCGACCAGTTCTGCCTTTTGCGCTGACGTTCCTGGCATTAATGCCTTTGCTTCAATTACTTCAAGCTTAGTAACCACAGCATATCCAGAATATCGTGTTCCATTCTCAACAAAGCTGCTACCGTCTGTAAATAATGTCCAGTCAGGATTTACAAGGGGAATATCTTTCAGATCTACCCTACTGGCGTAAGTTTGTTCGATCACCTCAATACAATCATGTTCCAGCTCGCCTTCCTCTATTTTGCTACCTAAAAATTCAGCGGGATTCAAACATGTTGTTATCTTTAAAAATATATCATCCTGTTCTCTCAATATTGCTTGATATTTCAACATTCTACCGGATGACAACCAATGACCCCCCCTTTTGTTCCAAAACTGCAATCACCATGTGGGGCACAAATACTTCCATTTTTGTTCCCAATGTCAATTTTCTAGCTTCTTGGACTAACATTACAGTAGCAGCCACTGCTCGGAGGCAAGAAGGCCATCCGGCACTTACCGTATCCAACTGCTTGGAAAAATAGCCCACCGGTCTCTTCCATGATCCAATTCGTTGAGTTAAAACTCCAAGCGCTAGTCGTTGCCGCTCATGTACAAAGAGTTGAAATGTTTTTGTCAAATCAGGCAATCCTAATGCTGGGGCTTCTTGCAGAGCCTGTTTTAAGTCTTGAAAAGCCCTTTTACACTCTAAACTCCAAACTAATTGTGGCTCTTTTAAAGCTGCATACAGTGGTTTGGCTAACAGTCCATAATTCAAAATCCAGAGTCTGCACCACCCTGTCATTCCTAGAAAAGTTCGTAACTCGTGCAAATTTCTAGGTTCAGGGATGGCACAAATCGCTTGTATTCTATTCACCCCCAACCGTCTTTGTCCTTGGGAAATTTCACATCCCAGATATATCACTTTTTCCCGGGCAATTTGGGCTTTTTCCTTAGAAACTCGATAACCGCTCTGTCCCAGTAAATTTAATAACGCAACTGTAACAGTAATGCAGTTTTCATACCTTTCTGTCGCCACAAAAATGTCATCCACATATTGCAACAATAAGTATGCTTTTGATGGTAATTGAAAATATCCTTGCTCCTTCCAATCCTCCAGTTCTCGTGCCAGCTGATTCCCAAACATTGTAGGACTGTTTTTGAAGCCTTGTGGTAACCTGGTCCAGGTCAGCTGTCGTTTTCGTCCTGTATCCGGATTTTCCCATTCAAACGCAAATAATTTCCTACTTTGTAATGCCAATGGGATGCAGAAGAAAGCATCTTTTAAATCAATTACAGAAAAGTATCTAAATTGTTCTGCCACAGATGTTAACAATGTATAAGGATTTGCTACTACTGGATGTATATCTTTAACTATTTCGTTTACAGCTCTTAAATCTTGAACTAACCTATAATCTCCGTTAGGTTTTCTTATAGGAAATATTGGTGTATTATATTCAGATTCACATTCTTCTAACACATTGTGCATCAAAAATTTTGCAATTAATGGTGCTACCCCTTTCCTAGCTTCTAACTGTATAGGATATTGTCTAACTCTTACCGGTTGGACACCTTCTTTCAATTCTACTATGACAGGTTTTGCTGCTTTCGCTAATCCCGGTACTTGTGTCTCCCATACCCATGGTACTACAGCGTTTTCTACCTCTATTGGTATTGTTGTATTAGCTATTTCTTTTACTATAAATATTCTAGCTATTTCTTCCTCAGGTATCTGCAACTTAGCTTTTCCATTTTCAAATATTATTTTAGCATTAAATCTTGACAATAAATCTCGTCCTAACAAAGATGTAGGACAATCCGGTACATAGAGAAATTCATGATCTAATTCTTTACCCCTAAAATTTAGATGCAATGGCCGCAGAAAGGGCCGTTGCTCTGTTTTTCCTGTAGCTCCTACCACAGTTATCATCGTATCTCCTATCTTTCCTAAACAAGTATTTAAAACAGAATAAGTTGCCCCAGTATCTACCAATAATTGTTTCTCTTCCCCATCAATTTCTGTTGTCACTTTTAATCCATCACTTAGTCAGCTACTATGTTGCCCCAAATGTCCTAACATCATTGTTTCTGCCATTGGTGTTCCTCCTACTGAAGTCTGCTGGGCCAAATTCATTTTCACTGGGCACTCATTTTTCCAATGTCCCTGTTGTCTGCAAAACGCACGCTGATTTATCCCTAGCTGATTTTGAGGTATTCCCCGCATGCCTCCTACCCTGTATCCTCCTCGACCTCGTCCTCTACTTCTGCCTCTTATTCCTTGATTTACTCGTTGTAACATTGCTAATAATCCTGCCTGATTTCTCTTTGTGGTTTGTTTTTTTTTCCTATTATTGTACACTTTCCAGCTGATTGCTTCCAAATTACTAAATCTCCTGGGGAAAAAGGAACTTTCCCATATACTTTATCAGTCCCCGAAATTGCCTCTCGTAAAGGGGCTAATAATACTTTACTGTTTTGCTCTTGTTCCTTCCTCCCTTGTCTTGTTCTCTGTGCAATTGGGGTTCGTTGCGCTTGTCTTGGGCATGATGAATGCCCTGGCGAACCCTTCGGTGTTAACTTAATCTGGATCGCTCCAGTATTAATTGATTCTGACGGTTTTACCGCCTTAATACTATCAGTATCACTATCGTCCCCTGCATCTATATCGGACATCACAGGGGCCATCGGTGATGCTAAAAGTGATACCTCCTCTGGCTCTCTTATTGAATTTTGTATTGCCAAACAAGTCATACACTTCTTATTACCTACACATCCTTCACATTTTGTTTTATCTTTTTTTCGGGATGTACCAACAACATTCCACATTCTCTCTGCATATCTGGATGATTACGTATATCATAAAATAGATCAACATATGGTACTTCATCCCATTTTTCAAGTTCTTAACAATATCTCATTAATGGACCTATAACACCCGGATCTAAACTTCCGTGTTCAGGCCACCGGGGTCCATCATACTCATATTGTGGCCACCAATTCGTACAATAATCTATAAATCGACTTTTACTCATACTCTGAAAATATCCCGCACTTTTCCAATGCTTTAATAAACATCCTAACGGAGAATTATCCGGTATTACCATGGTCTTACACACTCACTCCACACACACACACACTAAATCTACGGGGTAGAAAACGGAAAGATAGCCTCTGATGGGAAACAAAAGACCAAACCAAACTCACGAGACAGCCACGTATGTCCGTGAGTGCTGGACCTGCGGGGCTTTCGCTCCGTCTGACGGCCAGCGCCTAGGCTTCCACAGACCAGACCTCGAGCTCGTTAGCCCAACCTTGCGTGAATCGCCGTCGCGTCTTATTAGGCAGGCACCCGACCAAATATTACAATAAAGCACCTTCGGGCTTACCACTTTGGGACGTCAGCAGCAGCGCAGAGCGGGCGCAGCCGATGGCTCCCCGAGAATTCCTCGGTGCCGGCACGGAGCAAAATCGGAAAGCGAACCGTCAACACTACTCCCGAAGTCCCATCTGGGTCGCCAGAAAACTGTTGCCCGTAAAGAAACACATAACTACGAAAGCAGTTATATGCGGTGCTTTATTCGGGGCCCGGGGTCTCAGGGACTCATGTCCAAAGCTGAGAATCCCAAATCCCCGTTTAACTTGGTTAATATTTATAGTGTTCGGTTACGTAACATAATCAACAGAATTGCTAAGCTACATGATTGTTTCCCATTTATAGTTTCTTCAGTTACTGTTGCCAAGATTTGCTTATCATTTACCTAGTTCATCAGATTGTGCTGTACCTAGTTCATCAGATTGTGCTGTACCCAGTTCATCAGATTGTACTGTACCCACTTCATCAGATTGTACTGTACCCAACACCTGCAATTATACCTTCATCTTGTCTACCAAGTATAACCTATTCTAATCAATATAATGTAACAATTCCCCCCTTTGAAAATACTTCAAGTCTTCCAGACTGCAAGGATTTTCATCATCAGTTCCGCAGATTTCCATATTCTTTGGACCGTCTCAAACTGGTGATTGTAGCTGCAATGAATTATTTCCAATGTCTTCATATCTCGGGGGAAGTTCATGATTCTTCCTGGTAACAGCTTTTAAAATTTTCCCCAAGTGTTGCCGTTCCTTATTAACAATATTTTGAATCAAACGCAACACTCCCATAATAGCTAACATAATAATTATAATTATTATACACCATTGAATTAAAGATGCTACCCAACCAGAGATGTTCAATCCAAATGACTTTGCTAAAGCAGCCACCCAATTATGGGCACTTTCTTCTCTTTCTTCCTCAGTTGCACGTTCAATTTGCGTTAGCTGAGACAAATCACGTTCTGCCGCGGCTGTAACATTCGGAATATGTACACAACAATGATCAATCTTATCTCGTAAATAACCACATACTCCATGTTCTTTTAGCAACAGCATATCTAATGCCATTCTATTTTGCAGGGTCATTTTTGTGGTTGCCTGTAATTGTAAGTTTATTTCCTTAAATCCTTCTTTAGTCACTCTTGCTAGCCTTTCCGTTTGTCCTAACAACCGGTACAACATTTCTCTATTCCGATAAGTACTAATTGGAGCAAACAATGATTCTAAAGCCCAACCTAACTTCACACCGGATGATGGTTCTTGCCAATCATCATCATCCTTTATTTCTCTCTTCATTATCCATAAATTTTCTAATCTACCCTTAAATGGCGCTTTCTTCCAAATTGGGCAGAGAGTTGGTAACCCTAAAGTTATTTCAGTCACCAACCCATCCAAGGGGAGGTGAGTCGTCCATTGTCCATCACTTGTAACCCAAACTAAATTTCCTGTGCTCCTGATCGTAGTTCTACAATCTATTCTCACTCCGAATTGTATTACAGGTTCACTCATGGAGTATTTAATTCCTCTACAGGCACAACCTGTCCTTAATGCAAGGACCACAGGTGGAAAGGTAACTTCACTTTCGGGGTGTCACAAGTGTATACTTTTGTACAGTTCTAGACTGGGTGTTTTTCAGCTAACTTTCTTTTGCATTAGATTTTCTTGTGTTTCCTGTTGTGGCGCCTGGATTATTTGTATTGGTTGCATTTCGTCTTTTTCCAAATCTTTTAACTCTCTCCTGGCTCTGTTTCTTTTCTGCATAGGTTCTGATTTTGCAGTAACCTCTAATGCCCTTTTTCCATAATCAAAACTCTCTTTAATCCAAACAATACAGGTGTAGTTTCCTACATCTGTCTTACTTACATTTCGCAATGATAAAATCATAGTACCCCTTCGTGTATCACTGTCCCATCGGATTGTAAACCCAGTTGACAATTTGGACTCATTCTTCTGCCAATAGCAACTAATGTCTTGGATTGAACTTCTCATATCTCCAACAAAATCACAAGTCAAATTTACATCCATTCGTTCTTCTACATGTACAGTAGCATATGTATGTATTATTTGAGCGAAACCATTACTTAATCCTACCCAGCATAGTATTACCAAGATGTAAATCTCAGTTTTGTAGGAGTGATCATTTTTACCCCCCATTGTGATGGTACCTTCTTCACTCTGGTATAATGAATCCAATTATCAATTCCTGCTACTTTCACAGCGGTAAATGTTATCAATAGTACCAAATAAAGTCCATGCCACTGTTCCTTTAAAGGCTCCGTTTGCCAATTTCGAACATACGCTTGGTCTCCTGGTTGATTCTCCAACGGCAAAGGGCGATTCCAGATGATCGCGGCACGTAAGGCTGTGAGTAATCTGCTTAAAGAAATTATATAACTATAAACATCTTGATCTCCTTGGAGGTGTAAATCTGCACTTCCCATTCCCTTCGTTGGTGCAGTATATGGCTTACCGTACAGAATTTCATAGGGACTTACAGACAACCCTTCTCTAGGTTTTATACGAATTCTCAATAAAGCAAGGGGCAATGCCTGTGGCCATTGGATTTGAGCTTCCTGGCATATCTTTTTAATTTGTCCTTTTAATGTTTGATTCATCCTTTCTACCTTTCCACTAGATTGTGGCCTCCACGGTGTATGTAAATCCCAGCTAATTCCAAGCATTTCACTAATTTCCTGTACTATTTTAGCTATAAAGTGTGGGCCTCGATCTGAAGAAATTCCTAAAGGTACCCCAAATCTAGGTATGATCTCTTTTAACAAAGTTTTTACTACTTCTCTAGCTTGATTCGTTCTACAGGGAAATGCTTCTAGCCACCCTGAAAAGGTACATACGTATACCAATAAATACTTAAACCCTTTTGATTTAGGTAATTCTGCAAAATCCACTTGCCAATAGTCACCTGGTTCTATTCCCACTTTCAAAGTTCCCATTTGAATTTGTTTTCGTATTACCGGATTATTCTTTAAACATACTGGACACTTCGCATTCACCCCTTTTGCTATTGTTAACATTTGTGCAGATATAATGCTCCGCTTTAAAAACTGCACCAATGCTTCTGCTCCCCAATGGCATTTATTATGTTCAGTTTGTATTATTCGTTTCATAATTGTAGCAGGCACTACTACTTGTCCATTACCTGTTACATACCATCCATGTGAATTCTTCTGTGCCTTTACCAAATCGGCTAATTTTTCATCTTCTTGGGTATAAAAGGGATTTACAGAGAGATGAGCAGTAATCGGGCTTACCTTAGTAGGTATTAGAGCTAATTCAGTCCATACTTGCCGTGCAGCAATTTTGGCTGCCTGGTCTGCCTTCATGTTTCCTTGTGCCACATCGCTGTCATCCCTCTGATGTCCTCGACAATGCATTACAGCCACTTGCTGAGGTAGTACCACAGCCTCTAATAACTGTAAGATCTCGGTTCGATATTTAATAATACTACCTTGAGCCGTCAACAATCCTCTTTCCTTCCATAAAGCTCCATGTATATGTATTATTCCAAAAGCGTATTTAGAATCTGTCCAAATATTCACTCTCTTATCCGTACTCGGTATTAAAGCCCGAATTAGAGCGACCAGTTCTGCCTTTTGCGCTGACGTTCCTGGCATTAATGCCTTTGCTTCAATTACTTCAAGCTTAGTAACCACAGCATATCCAGAATATCGTGTTCCATTCTCAACAAAGCTGCTACCGTCTGTAAATAATGTCCAGTCAGGATTTACAAGGGGAATATCTTTCAGATCTACCCTACTGGCGTAAGTTTGTTCGATCACCTCAATACAATCATGTTCCAGCTCGCCTTCCTCTATTTTGCTACCTAAAAATTCAGCGGGATTCAAACATGTTGTTATCTTTAAAAATATATCATCCTGTTCTCTCAATATTGCTTGATATTTCAACATTCTACCGGATGACAACCAATGACCCCCCTTTTGTTCCAAAACTGCAATCACCATGTGGGGCACAAATACTTCCATTTTTGTTCCCAATGTCAATTTTCTAGCTTCTTGGACTAACATTACAGTAGCAGCCACTGCTCGGAGGCAAGAAGGCCATCCGGCACTTACCGTATCCAACTGCTTGGAAAAATAGCCCACCGGTCTCTTCCATGATCCAATTCGTTGAGTTAAAACTCCAAGCGCTAGTCGTTGCCGCTCATGTACAAAGAGTTGAAATGTTTTTGTCAAATCAGGCAATCCTAATGCTGGGGCTTCTTGCAGAGCCTGTTTTAAGTCTTGAAAAGCCCTTTTACACTCTAAACTCCAAACTAATTGTGGCTCTTTTAAAGCTGCATACAGTGGTTTGGCTAACAGTCCATAATTCAAAATCCAGAGTCTGCACCACCCTGTCATTCCTAGAAAAGTTCGTAACTCGTGCAAATTTCTAGGTTCAGGGATGGCACAAATCGCTTGTATTCTATTCACCCCCAACCGTCTTTGTCCTTGGGAAATTTCACATCCCAGATATATCACTTTTTCCCGGGCAATTTGGGCTTTTTCCTTAGAAACTCGATAACCGCTCTGTCCCAGTAAATTTAATAACGCAACTGTAACAGTAATGCAGTTTTCATACCTTTCTGTCGCCACGAAAATGTCATCCACATATTGCAACAATAAGTATGCTTTTGATGGTAATTGAAAATATCCTTGCTCCTTCCAATCCTCCAGTTCTCGTGCCAGCTGATTCCCAAACATTGTAGGACTGTTTTTGAAGCCTTGTGGTAACCTGGTCCAGGTCAGCTGTCGTTTTCGTCCTGTATCCGGATTTTCCCATTCAAACGCAAATAATTTCCTACTTTGTAATGCCAATGGGATGCAGAAGAAAGCATCTTTTAAATCAATTACAGAAAAGTATCTAAATTGTTCTGCCACAGATGTTAACAATGTATAAGGATTTGCTACTACTGGATGTATATCTTTAACTATTTCGTTTACAGCTCTTAAATCTTGAACTAACCTATAATCTCCGTTAGGTTTTCTTATAGGAAATATTGGTGTATTATATTCAGATTCACATTCTTCTAACACATTGTGCATCAAAAATTTTGCAATTAATGGTGCTACCCCTTTCCTAGCTTCTAACTGTATAGGATATTGTCTAACTCTTACCGGTTGGACACCTTCTTTCAATTCTACTATGACAGGTTTTGCTGCTTTCGCTAATCCCGGTACTTGTGTCTCCCATACCCATGGTACTACAGCGTTTTCTACCTCTATTGGTATTGTTGTATTAGCTATTTCTTTTACTATAAATATTCTAGCTATTTCTTCCTCAGGTATCTGCAACTTAGCTTTTCCATTTTCAAATATTATTTTAGCATTAAATCTTGACAATAAATCTCGTCCTAACAAAGATGTAGGACAATCCGGTACATAGAGAAATTCATGATCTAATTCTTTACCCCTAAAATTTAGATGCAATGGCCGCAGAAAGGGCCGTTGCTCTGTTTTTCCTGTAGCTCCTACCACAGTTATCATCGTATCTCCTATCTTTCCTAAACAAGTATTTAAAACAGAATAAGTTGCCCCAGTATCTACCAATAATTGTTTCTCTTCCCCATCAATTTCTGTTGTCACTTTTAATCCATCACTTAGTCAGCTACTATGTTGCCCCAAATGTCCTAACATCATTGTTTCTGCCATTGGTGTTCCTCCTACTGAAGTCTGCTGGGCCAAATTCATTTTCACTGGGCACTCATTTTTCCAATGTCCCTGTTGTCTGCAAAACGCACACTGATTTATCCCTAGCTGATTTTGAGGTATTCCCCGCATGCCTCCTACCCTGTATCCTCCTCGACCTCGTCCTCTACTTCTGCCTCTTATTCCTTGATTTACTCGTTGTAACATTGCTAATAATCCTGCCTGATTTCTCTTTGTGGTTTGTTTTTTTTTTTTTTTTTCCCTATTATTGTACACTTTCCAGCTGATTGCTTCCAAATTACTAAATCTCCTGGGGAAAAAGGAACTTTCCCATATACTTTATCAGTCCCCGAAATTGCCTCTCGTAAAGGGGCTAATAATACTTTACTGTTTTGCTCTTGTTCCTTCCTCCCTTGTCTTGTTCTCTGTGCAATTGGGGTTCGTTGCGCTTGTCTTGGGCATGATGAATGCCCTGGCGAACCCTTCGGTGTTAACTTAATCTGGATCGCTCCAGTATTAATTGATTCTGACGGTTTTACCGCCTTAATACTATCAGTATCACTATCGTCCCCTGCATCTATATCGGACATCACAGGGGCCGTCGGTGATGCTAAAAGTGATACCTCCTCTGGCTCTCTTATTGAATTTTGTATTGCCAAACAAGTCATACACTTCTTATTACCTACACATCCTTCACATTTTGTTTTATCTTTTTTTCGGGATGTACCAACAACATTCCACATTCTCTCTGCATATCTGGATGATTACGTATATCATAAAATAGATCAACATATGGTACTTCATCCCATTTTTCAAGTTCTTAACAATATCTCATTAATGGACCTATAACACCCGGATCTAAACTTCCGTGTTCAGGCCACCGGGGTCCATCATACTCATATTGTGGCCACCAATTCGTACAATAATCTATAAATCGACTTTTACTCATACTCTGAAAATATCCCGCACTTTTCCAATGCTTTAATAAACATCCTAACGGAGAATTATCCGGTATTACCATGGTCTTACACATTCACTCCACACACACACACTAAATCTACGGGGTAGAAAACGGAAAGATAGCCTCTGATGGGAAACAAAAGACCAAACCAAACTCACGAGACAGCCACGTATGTCCGTGAGTGCTGGACCTGTGGGGCTTTCGCTCCGTCTGACGGCCAGCGCCTAGGCTTCCACAGACCAGACCTCGAGCTCGTTAGCCCAACCTTGCGTGAATCGCCGTCACGTCTTATTAGGCAGGCACCCGACCAAATATTACAATAAAGCACCTTCGGGCTTACCACTTTGGGACGTCAGGAGCAGCGCAGAGCGGGCGCAGCCGATGGCTCCCCGAGAATTCCTCGGTGCCGGCACGGAGCAAAATCGGAAAGCGAACCGTCAACACTACTCCCGAAGTCCCATCTGGGTCGCCAGAAAACTGTTGCCCGTAAAGAAACACATAACTACGAAAGCAGTTATATGCGGTGCTTTATTCGGGGCCCGGGGTCTCAGGGACTCATGTCCAAAGCTGAGAATCCCAAATCCCCGTTTAACTTGGTTAATATTTATAGTGTTCGGTTACGTAACATAATCAACAGAATTGCTAAGCTACATGATTGTTTCCCATTTATAGTTTCTTCAGTTACTGTTGCCAAGATTTGCTTATCATTTACCTAGTTCATCAGATTGTGCTGTACCTAGTTCATCAGATTGTACTGTACCCAACACCTGCAATTATACCTTCATCTTGTCTACCAAGTATAACCTATTCTAATCAATATAATGTAACCATTCCCCCCTTTGAAAATACTTCAAGTCTTCCAGACTGCAAGGATTTTCATCATCAGTTCCGCAGATTTCCATATTCTTTGGACCGTCTCAAACTGGTGATTGTAGCTGCAATGAATTATTTCCAATGTCTTCATATCTCGGGGGAAGTTCATGATTCTTCCTGGTAACAGCTTTTAAAATTTTCCCCAAGTGTTGCCGTTCCTTATTAACAATATTTTGAATCAAACGCAACACTCCCATAATAGCTAACATAATAATTATAATTATTATACACCATTGAATTAAAGATGCTACCCAACCAGAGATGTTCAATCCAAATGACTTTGCTAAAGCAGCAACCCAATTATGGGTACTTTCTTCTCTTTCTTCCTCAGTTGCATGTTCAATTTGCGTTAGCTGAGACAAATCACGTTCTACCGCGGCTGTAACATTCGGAATATGTACACAACAATGATCAATCTTATCTCGTAAATAACCACATACTCCATGTTCTTTTAGCAACAGCATATCTAATGCCATTCTATTTTGCAGGGTCATTTTTGTGGTTGCCTGTAATTGTAAGTTTATTTCCTTAAATCCTTCTTTAGTCACTCTTGCTAGCCTTTCCGTTTGTCCTAACAACCGGTACAACATTTCTCTATTCCGATAAGTACTAATTGGAGCAAACAATGATTCTAAAGCCCAACCTAACTTCACACCGGATGATGGTTCTTGCCAATCATCATCATCCTTTATTTCTCTCTTCATTATCCATAAATTTTCTAATCTACCCTTAAATGGCGCTTTCTTCCAAATTGGGCAGAGAGTTGGTAACCCTAAAGTTATTTCAGTCACCAACCCATCCAAGGGGAGGTGAGTCGTCCATTGTCCATCACTTGTAACCCAAACTAAATTTCCTGTGCTCCTGATCGTAGTTCTACAATCTATTCCCACTCCGAATTGTATTACAGGTTCACTCATGGAGTATTTAATTCCTCTACAGGCACAACCTGTCCTTAATGCAAGGACCACAGGTGGAAAGGTAACTTCACTTTCGGGGTGTCACAAGTGTATACTTTTGTACAGTTCTAGACTGGGTGTTTTTCAGCTAACTTTCTTTTGCATTAGATTTTCTTGTGTTTCCTGTTGTGGCGCCTGGATTATTTGTATTGGTTGCATTTCGTCTTTTTCCAAATCTTTTAACTCTCTCCTGGCTCTGTTTCTTTTCTGCATAGGTTCTGATTTTGCAGTAACCTCTAATGCCCTTTTTCCATAATCAAAACTCTCTTTAATCCAAACAATACAGGTGTAGTTTCCTACATCTGTCTTACTTACATTTCGCAATGATAAAATCATAGTACCCCTTCGTGTATCACTGTCCCATCGGATTGTAAACCCAGCTGACAATTTGGACTCATTCTTCTGCCAATAGCAACTAATGTCTTGGATTGAACTTCTCATATCTCCAACAAAATCACAAGTCAAATTTACATCCATTCGTTCTTCTACATGTACAGTAGCATATGTATGTATTATTTGAGCGAAACCATTACTTAATCCTACCCAGCATAGTATTACCAAGATGTAAATCTCAGTTTTGTAGGAGTGATCATTTTTACCCCCCATTGTGATGGTACCTTCTTCACTCTGGTATAATGAATCCAATTATCAATTCCTGCTACTTTCACAGCGGTAAATGTTATCAATAGTACCAAATAAAGTCCATGCCACTGTTCCTTTAAAGGCTCCGTTTGCCAATTTCGAACATACGCTTGGTCTCCTGGTTGATTCTCCAACGGCAAAGGGCGATTCCAGATGATCGCGGCACGTAAGGCTGTGAGTAATCTGCTTAAAGAAATTATATAACTATAAACATCTTGATCTCCTTGGAGGTGTAAATCTGCACTTCCCATTCCCTTCGTTGGTGCAGTATATGGCTTACCGTACAGAATTTCATAGGGACTTACAGACAACCCTTCTCTAGGTTTTATACGAATTCTCAATAAAGCAAGGGGCAATGCCTGTGGCCATTGGATTTGAGCTTCCTGGCATATCTTTTTAATTTGTCCTTTCAATGTTTGATTCATCCTTTCTACCTTTCCACTAGATTGTGGCCTCCACGGTGTATGTAAATCCCAGCTAATTCCAAGCATTTCACTAATTTCCTGTACTATTTTAGCTATAAAGTGTGGGCCTCGATCTGAAGAAATTCCTAAAGGTACCCCAAATCTAGGTATGATCTCTTTTAACAAAGTTTTTACTACTTCTCTAGCTTGATTCGTTCTACAGGGAAATGCTTCTAGCCACCCTGAAAAGGTACATACGTATACCAATAAATACTTAAACCCTTTTGATTTAGGTAATTC
The DNA here is from genome assembly GCF_036417845.1 of Apteryx mantelli. Lineage (NCBI taxonomy): Eukaryota > Metazoa > Chordata > Aves > Apterygiformes > Apterygidae > Apteryx > Apteryx mantelli. Next base: position 242,303 of record NW_027118471.1, read on the forward strand.
TGCAAAATCCACTTGCCAATAGTCACCTGGTTCTATTCCCACTTTCAAAGTTCCCATTTGAATTTGTTTTCGTATTACCGGATTATTCTTTAAACATACTGGACACTTCGCATTCACCCCTTTTGCTATTGTTAACATTTGTGCAGATATAATGCTCCGCTTTAAAAACTGCACCAATGCTTCTGCTCCCCAATGGCATTTATTATGTTCAGTTTGTATTATTCGTTTCATAATTGTAGCAGGCACTACTACTTGTCCATTACCTGTTACATACCATCCATGTGAATTCTTCTGTGCCTTTACCAAATCGGCTAATTTTTCATCTTCTTGGGTATAAAAGGGATTTACAGAGAGATGAGCAGTAATCGGGCTTACCTTAGTAGGTATTAGAGCTAATTCAGTCCATACTTGCCGTGCAGCAATTTTGGCTGCCTGGTCTGCCTTCATGTTTCCTTGTGCCACATCGCTGTCATCCCTCTGATGTCCTCGACAATGCATTACAGCCACTTGCTGAGGTAGTACCACAGCCTCTAATAACTGTAAGATCTCGGTTCGATATTTAATAATACTACCTTGAGCCGTCAACAATCCTCTTTCCTTCCATAAAGCTCCATGTATATGTATTATTCCAAAAGCGTATTTAGAATCTGTCCAAATATTCACTCTCTTATCCGTACTCGGTATTAAAGCCCGAATTAGAGCGACCAGTTCTGCCTTTTGCGCTGACGTTCCTGGCATTAATGCCTTTGCTTCAATTACTTCAAGCTTAGTAACCACAGCATATCCAGAATATCGCGTTCCATTCTCAACAAAGCTGCTACCGTCTGTAAATAATGTCCAATCAGGATTTACAAGGGGAATATCTTTCAGATCTACCCTACTGGCGTAAGTTTGTTCGATCACCTCAATACAATCATGTTCCAGCTCGCCTTCCTCTATTTTGCTACCTAAAAATTCAGCGGGATTCAAACATGTTGTTATCTTTAAAAATATATCATCCTGTTCTCTCAATATTGCTTGATATTTCAACATTCTACCGGATGACAACCAATGACCCCCCCTTTTGTTCCAAAACTGCAATCACCATGTGGGGCACAAATACTTCCATTTTTGTTCCCAATGTCAATTTTCTAGCTTCTTGGACTAACATTACAGTAGCAGCCACTGCTCGGAGGCAAGAAGGCCATCCGGCACTTACCGTATCCAACTGCTTGGAAAAATAGCCCACCGGTCTCTTCCATGATCCAATTCGTTGAGTTAAAACTCCAAGCGCTAGTCGTTGCCGCTCATGTACAAAGAGTTGAAATGTTTTTGTCAAATCAGGCAATCCTAATGCTGGGGCTTCTTGCAGAGCCCGTTTTAAGTCTTGAAAAGCCCTTTTACACTCTAAACTCCAAACTAATTGTGGCTCTTTTAAAGCTGCATACAGTGGTTTGGCTAACAGTCCATAATTCAAAATCCAGAGTCTGCACCACCCTGTCATTCCTAGAAAAGTTCGTAACTCGTGCAAATTTCTAGGTTCAGGGATGGCACAAATCGCTTGTATTCTATTCACCCCCAACCGTCTTTGTCCTTGGGAAATTTCACATCCCAGATATATCACTTTTTCCCGGGCAATTTGGGCTTTTTCCTTAGAAACTCGATAACCGCTCTGTCCCAGTAAATTTAGTCACGCAACTGTAACAGTAATGCAGTTTTCATACCTTTCTGTCGCCACGAAAATGTCATCCACATATTGCAACAATAAGTATGCTTTTGATGGTAATTGAAAATATCCTTGCTCCTTCCAATCCTCCAGTTCTCGTGCCAGCTGATTCCCAAATATTGTAGGACTGTTTTTGAAGCCTTGTGGTAACCTGGTCCAGGTCAGCTGTCGTTTTCGTCCTGTATCCGGATTTTCCCATTCAAACGCAAATAATTTCCTACTTTGTAATGCCAATGGGATGCAGAAGAAAGCATCTTTTAAATCAATTACAGAAAAGTATCTAAATTGTTCTGCCACAGATGTTAACAATGTATAAGGATTTGCTACTACTGGATGTATATCTTTAACTATTTCGTTTACAGCTCTTAAATCTTGAACTAACCTATAATCTCCGTTAGGTTTTCTTATAGGAAATATCGGTGTATTATATTCAGATTCACATTCTTCTAACACATTGTGCATCAAAAATTTTGCAATTAATGGTGCTACCCCTTTCCTAGCTTCTAACTGTATAGGATATTGTCTAACTCTTACCGGTTGGACACCTTCTTTCAATTCTACTATGACAGGTTTTGCTGCTTTCGCTAATCCCGGTACTTGTGTCTCCCATACCCATGGTACTACAGCGTTTTCTACCTCTATTGGTATTGTTGTATTAGCTATTTCTTTTACTATAAATATTCTAGCTATTTCTTCCTCAGGTATCTGCAACTTAGCTTTTCCATTTTCAAATATTATTTTAGCATTAAATCTTGACAATAAATCTCGTCCTAACAAAGATGTAGGACAATCCGGTACATAGAGAAATTCATGATCTAATTCTTTACCCCTAAAATTTAGATGCAATGGCCGCAGAAAGGGCCGTTGCTCTGTTTTTCCTGTAGCTCCTACCACAGTTATCATCGTATCTCCTATCTTTCCTAAACAAGTATTTAAAACAGAATAAGTTGCCCCAGTATCTACCAATAATTGTTTCTCTTCCCCATCAATTTCTGTTGTCACTTTTAATCCATCACTTAGTCAGCTACTATGTTGCCCCAAATGTCCTAACATCATTGTTTCTGCCATTGGTGTTCCTCCTACTGAAGTCTGCTGGGCCAAATTCATTTTCACTGGGCACTCATTTTTCCAATGTCCCTGTTGTCTGCAAAACGCACACTGATTTATCCCTAGCTGATTTTGAGGTATTCCCCGCATGCCTCCTACCCTGTATCCTCCTCGACCTCGTCCTCTACTTCTGCCTCTTATTCCTTGATTTACTCGTTGTAACATTGCTAATAATCCTGCCTGATTTCTCTTTGTGGTTTGTTTTTTTTTTTTTTTTTTTTTTTCCTATTATTGTACACTTTCCAGCTGATTGCTTCCAAATTACTAAATCTCCTGGGGAAAAAGGAACTTTCCCATATACTTTATCAGTCCCCGAAATTGCCTCTCGTAAAGGGGCTAATAATACTTTACTGTTTTGCTCTTGTTCCTTCCTCCCTTGTCTTGTTCTCTGTGCAATTGGGGTTCGTTGCGCTTGTCTTGGGCATGATGAATGCCCTGGCGAACCCTTCGGTGTTAACTTAATCTGGATCGCTCCAGTATTAATTGATTCTGACGGTTTTACCGCCTTAATACTATCAGTATCACTATCGTCCCCTGCATCTATATCGGACATCACAGGGGCCGTCGGTGATGCTAAAAGTGATACCTCCTCTGGCTCTCTTATTGAATTTTGTATTGCCAAACAAGTCATACGCTTCTTATTACCTACACATCCTCCACGTTTTGTTTTATCTTTTTTTCGGGATGTACCAACAACATTCCACATTCTCTCTGCATATCTGGATGATTACGTATATCATAAAATAGATCAACATATGGTACTTCATCCCATTTTTCAAGTTCTTAACAATATCTCATTAATGGACCTATAACACCCGGATCTAAACTTCCGTGTTCAGGCCACCGGGGTCCATCATACTCATATTGTGGCCACCAATTCGTACAATAATCTATAAATCGACTTTTACTCATACTCTGAAAATATCCCGCACTTTTCCAATGCTTTAATAAACATCCTAACGGAGAATTATCCGGTATTACCATGGTCTTACACATTCACTCCACACACACACACTAAATCTACGGGGTAGAAAACGGAAAGATAGCCTCTGATGGGAAACAAAAGACCAAACCAAACTCACGAGACAGCCACGTATGTCCGTGAGTGCTGGACCTGTGGGGCTTTCGCTCCGTCTGACGGCCAGCGCCTAGGCTTCCACAGACCAGACCTCGAGCTCGTTAGCCCAACCTTGCGTGAATCGCCGTCACGTCTTATTAGGCAGGCACCCGACCAAATATTACAATAAAGCACCTTCGGGCTTACCACTTTGGGACGTCAGGAGCAGCGCAGAGCGGGCGCAGCCGATGGCTCCCCGAGAATTCCTCGGTGCCGGCACGGAGCAAAATCGGAAAGCGAACCGTCAACACTACTCCCGAAGTCCCATCTGGGTCGCCAGAAAACTGTTGCCCGTAAAGAAACACATAACTACGAAAGCAGTTATATGCGGTGCTTTATTCGGGGCCCGGGGTCTCAGGGACTCATGTCCAAAGCTGAGAATCCCAAATCCCCGTTTAACTTGGTTAATATTTATAGTGTTCGGTTACGTAACATAATCAACAGAATTGCTAAGCTACATGATTGTTTCCCATTTATAGTTTCTTCAGTTACTGTTGCCAAGATTTGCTTATCATTTACCTAGTTCATCAGATTGTGCTGTACCTAGTTCATCAGATTGTACTGTACCCAACACCTGCAATTATACCTTCATCTTGTCTACCAAGTATAACCTATTCTAATCAATATAATGTAACCATTCCCCCCTTTGAAAATACTTCAAGTCTTCCAGACTGCAAGGATTTTCATCATCAGTTCCGCAGATTTCCATATTCTTTGGACCGTCTCAAACTGGTGATTGTAGCTGCAATGAATTATTTCCAATGTCTTCATATCTCGGGGGAAGTTCATGATTCTTCCTGGTAACAGCTTTTAAAATTTTCCCCAAGTGTTGCCGTTCCTTATTAACAATATTTTGAATCAAACGCAACACTCCCATAATAGCTAACATAATAATTATAATTATTATACACCATTGAATTAAAGATGCTACCCAACCAGAGATGTTCAATCCAAATGACTTTGCTAAAGCAGCAACCCAATTATGGGTACTTTCTTCTCTTTCTTCCTCAGTTGCATGTTCAATTTGCGTTAGCTGAGACAAATCACGTTCTACCGCGGCTGTAACATTCGGAATATGTACACAACAATGATCAATCTTATCTCGTAAATAACCACATACTCCATGTTCTTTTAGCAACAGCATATCTAATGCCATTCTATTTTGCAGGGTCATTTTTGTGGTTGCCTGTAATTGTAAGTTTATTTCCTTAAATCCTTCTTTAGTCACTCTTGCTAGCCTTTCCGTTTGTCCTAACAACCGGTACAACATTTCTCTATTCCGATAAGTACTAATTGGAGCAAACAATGATTCTAAAGCCCAACCTAACTTCACACCGGATGATGGTTCTTGCCAATCATCATCATCCTTTATTTCTCTCTTCATTATCCATAAATTTTCTAATCTACCCTTAAATGGCGCTTTCTTCCAAATTGGGCAGAGAGTTGGTAACCCTAAAGTTATTTCAGTCACCAACCCATCCAAGGGGAGGTGAGTCGTCCATTGTCCATCACTTGTAACCCAAACTAAATTTCCTGTGCTCCTGATCGTAGTTCTACAATCTATTCCCACTCCGAATTGTATTACAGGTTCACTCATGGAGTATTTAATTCCTCTACAGGCACAACCTGTCCTTAATGCAAGGACCACAGGTGGAAAGGTAACTTCACTTTCGGGGTGTCACAAGTGTATACTTTTGTACAGTTCTAGACTGGGTGTTTTTCAGCTAACTTTCTTTTGCATTAGATTTTCTTGTGTTTCCTGTTGTGGCGCCTGGATTATTTGTATTGGTTGCATTTCGTCTTTTTCCAAATCTTTTAACTCTCTCCTGGCTCTGTTTCTTTTCTGCATAGGTTCTGATTTTGCAGTAACCTCTAATGCCCTTTTTCCATAATCAAAACTCTCTTTAATCCAAACAATACAGGTGTAGTTTCCTACATCTGTCTTACTTACATTTCGCAATGATAAAATCATAGTACCCCTTCGTGTATCACTGTCCCATCGGATTGTAAACCCAGTTGACAATTTGGACTCATTCTTCTGCCAATAGCAACTAATGTCTTGGATTGAACTTCTCATATCTCCAACAAAATCACAAGTCAAATTTACATCCATTCGTTCTTCTACATGTACAGTAGCATATGTATGTATTATTTGAGCGAAACCATTACTTAATCCTACCCAGCATAGTATTACCAAGATGTAAATCTCAGTTTTGTAGGAGTGATCATTTTTACCCCCCATTGTGATGGTACCTTCTTCACTCTGGTATAATGAATCCAATTATCAATTCCTGCTACTTTCACAGCGGTAAATGTTATCAATAGTACCAAATAAAGTCCATGCCACTGTTCCTTTAAAGGCTCCGTTTGCCAATTTCGAACATACGCTTGGTCTCCTGGTTGATTCTCCAACGGCAAAGGGCGATTCCAGATGATCGCGGCACGTAAGGCTGTGAGTAATCTGCTTAAAGAAATTATATAACTATAAACATCTTGATCTCCTTGGAGGTGTAAATCTGCACTTCCCATTCCCTTCGTTGGTGCAGTATATGGCTTACCGTACAGAATTTCATAGGGACTTACAGACAACCCTTCTCTAGGTTTTATACGAATTCTCAATAAAGCAAGGGGCAATGCCTGTGGCCATTGGATTTGAGCTTCCTGGCATATCTTTTTAATTTGTCCTTTCAATGTTTGATTCATCCTTTCTACCTTTCCACTAGATTGTGGCCTCCACGGTGTATGTAAATCCCAGCTAATTCCAAGCATTTCACTAATTTCCTGTACTATTTTAGCTATAAAGTGTGGGCCTCGATCTGAAGAAATTCCTAAAGGTACCCCAAATCTAGGTATGATCTCTTTTAACAAAGTTTTTACTACTTCTCTAGCTTGATTCGTTCTACAGGGAAATGCTTCTAGCCACCCTGAAAAGGTACATACGTATACCAATAAATACTTAAACCCTTTTGATTTAGGTAATTCTGCAAAATCCACTTGCCAATAGTCACCTGGTTCTATTCCCACTTTCAAAGTTCCCATTTGAATTTGTTTTCGTATTACCGGATTATTCTTTAAACATACTGGACACTTCGCATTCACCCCTTTTGCTATTGTTAACATTTGTGCAGATATAATGCTCCGCTTTAAAAACTGCACCAATGCTTCTGCTCCCCAATGGCATTTATTATGTTCAGTTTGTATTATTCGTTTCATAATTGTAGCAGGCACTACTACTTGTCCATTACCTGTTACATACCATCCATGTGAATTCTTCTGTGCCTTTACCAAATCGGCTAATTTTTCATCTTCTTGGGTATAAAAGGGATTTACAGAGAGATGAGCAGTAATCGGGCTTACCTTAGTAGGTATTAGAGCTAATTCAGTCCATACTTGCCGTGCAGCAATTTTGGCTGCCTGGTCTGCCTTCATGTTTCCTTGTGCCACATCGCTGTCATCCCTCTGATGTCCTCGACAATGCATTACAGCCACTTGCTGAGGTAGTACCACAGCCTCTAATAACTGTAAGATCTCGGTTCGATATTTAATAATACTACCTTGAGCCGTCAACAATCCTCTTTCCTTCCATAAAGCTCCATGTATATGTATTATTCCAAAAGCGTATTTAGAATCTGTCCAAATATTCACTCTCTTATCCGTACTCGGTATTAAAGCCCGAATTAGAGCGACCAGTTCTGCCTTTTGCGCTGACGTTCCTGGCATTAATGCCTTTGCTTCAATTACTTCAAGCTTAGTAACCACAGCATATCCAGAATATCGCGTTCCATTCTCAACAAAGCTGCTACCGTCTGTAAATAATGTCCAATCAGGATTTACAAGGGGAATATCTTTCAGATCTACCCTACTGGCGTAAGTTTGTTCGATCACCTCAATACAATCATGTTCCAGCTCGCCTTCCTCTATTTTGCTACCTAAAAATTCAGCGGGATTCAAACATGTTGTTATCTTTAAAAATATATCATCCTGTTCTCTCAATATTGCTTGATATTTCAACATTCTACCGGATGACAACCAATGACCCCCCCTTTTGTTCCAAAACTGCAATCACCATGTGGGGCACAAATACTTCCATTTTTGTTCCCAATGTCAATTTTCTAGCTTCTTGGACTAACATTACAGTAGCAGCCACTGCTCGGAGGCAAGAAGGCCATCCGGCACTTACCGTATCCAACTGCTTGGAAAAATAGCCCACCGGTCTCTTCCATGATCCAATTCGTTGAGTTAAAACTCCAAGCGCTAGTCGTTGCCGCTCATGTACAAAGAGTTGAAATGTTTTTGTCAAATCAGGCAATCCTAATGCTGGGGCTTCTTGCAGAGCCCGTTTTAAGTCTTGAAAAGCCCTTTTACACTCTAAACTCCAAACTAATTGTGGCTCTTTTAAAGCTGCATACAGTGGTTTGGCTAACAGTCCATAATTCAAAATCCAGAGTCTGCACCACCCTGTCATTCCTAGAAAAGTTCGTAACTCGTGCAAATTTCTAGGTTCAGGGATGGCACAAATCGCTTGTATTCTATTCACCCCCAACCGTCTTTGTCCTTGGGAAATTTCACATCCCAGATATATCACTTTTTCCCGGGCAATTTGGGCTTTTTCCTTAGAAACTCGATAACCGCTCTGTCCCAGTAAATTTAGTCACGCAACTGTAACAGTAATGCAGTTTTCATACCTTTCTGTCGCCACGAAAATGTCATCCACATATTGCAACAATAAGTATGCTTTTGATGGTAATTGAAAATATCCTTGCTCCTTCCAATCCTCCAGTTCTCGTGCCAGCTGATTCCCAAATATTGTAGGACTGTTTTTGAAGCCTTGTGGTAACCTGGTCCAGGTCAGCTGTCGTTTTCGTCCTGTATCCGGATTTTCCCATTCAAACGCAAATAATTTCCTACTTTGTAATGCCAATGGGATGCAGAAGAAAGCATCTTTTAAATCAATTACAGAAAAGTATCTAAATTGTTCTGCCACAGATGTTAACAATGTATAAGGATTTGCTACTACTGGATGTATATCTTTAACTATTTCGTTTACAGCTCTTAAATCTTGAACTAACCTATAATCTCCGTTAGGTTTTCTTATAGGAAATATCGGTGTATTATATTCAGATTCACATTCTTCTAACACATTGTGCATCAAAAATTTTGCAATTAATGGTGCTACCCCTTTCCTAGCTTCTAACTGTATAGGATATTGTCTAACTCTTACCGGTTGGACACCTTCTTTCAATTCTACTATGACAGGTTTTGCTGCTTTCGCTAATCCCGGTACTTGTGTCTCCCATACCCATGGTACTACAGCGTTTTCTACCTCTATTGGTATTGTTGTATTAGCTATTTCTTTTACTATAAATATTCTAGCTATTTCTTCCTCAGGTATCTGCAACTTAGCTTTTCCATTTTCAAATATTATTTTAGCATTAAATCTTGACAATAAATCTCGTCCTAACAAAGATGTAGGACAATCCGGTACATAGAGAAATTCATGATCTAATTCTTTACCCCTAAAATTTAGATGCAATGGCCGCAGAAAGGGCCGTTGCTCTGTTTTTCCTGTAGCTCCTACCACAGTTATCATCGTATCTCCTATCTTTCCTAAACAAGTATTTAAAACAGAATAAGTTGCCCCAGTATCTACCAATAATTGTTTCTCTTCCCCATCAATTTCTGTTGTCACTTTTAATCCATCACTTAGTCAGCTACTATGTTGCCCCAAATGTCCTAACATCATTGTTTCTGCCATTGGTGTTCCTCCTACTGAAGTCTGCTGGGCCAAATTCATTTTCACTGGGCACTCATTTTTCCAATGTCCCTGTTGTCTGCAAAACGCACACTGATTTATCCCTAGCTGATTTTGAGGTATTCCCCGCATGCCTCCTACCCTGTATCCTCCTCGACCTCGTCCTCTACTTCTGCCTCTTATTCCTTGATTTACTCGTTGTAACATTGCTAATAATCCTGCCTGATTTCTCTTTGTGGTTTGTTTTTTTTTTTTTTTTTTTTTTTCCTATTATTGTACACTTTCCAGCTGATTGCTTCCAAATTACTAAATCTCCTGGGGAAAAAGGAACTTTCCCATATACTTTATCAGTCCCCGAAATTGCCTCTCGTAAAGGGGCTAATAATACTTTACTGTTTTGCTCTTGTTCCTTCCTCCCTTGTCTTGTTCTCTGTGCAATTGGGGTTCGTTGCGCTTGTCTTGGGCATGATGAATGCCCTGGCGAACCCTTCGGTGTTAACTTAATCTGGATCGCTCCAGTATTAATTGATTCTGACGGTTTTACCGCCTTAATACTATCAGTATCACTATCGTCCCCTGCATCTATATCGGACATCACAGGGGCCGTCGGTGATGCTAAAAGTGATACCTCCTCTGGCTCTCTTATTGAATTTTGTATTGCCAAACAAGTCATACGCTTCTTATTACCTACACATCCTCCACGTTTTGTTTTATCTTTTTTTCGGGATGTACCAACAACATTCCACATTCTCTCTGCATATCTGGATGATTACGTATATCATAAAATAGATCAACATATGGTACTTCATCCCATTTTTCAAGTTCTTAACAATATCTCATTAATGGACCTATAACACCCGGATCTAAACTTCCGTGTTCAGGCCACCGGGGTCCATCATACTCATATTGTGGCCACCAATTCGTACAATAATCTATAAATCGACTTTTACTCATACTCTGAAAATATCCCGCACTTTTCCAATGCTTTAATAAACATCCTAACGGAGAATTATCCGGTATTACCATGGTCTTACACATTCACTCCACACACACACACACTAAATCTACGGGGTAGAAAACGGAAAGATAGCCTCTGATGGGAAACAAAAGACCAAACCAAACTCACGAGACAGCCACGTATGTCCGTGAGTGCTGGACCTGCGGGGCTTTCGCTCCGTCTGACGGCCAGCGCCTAGGCTTCCACAGACCAGACCTCGAGCTCGTTAGCCCAACCTTGCGTGAATCGCCGTCACGTCTTATTAGGCAGGCACCCGACCAAATATTACAATAAAGCACCTTCGGGCTTACCACTTTGGGACGTCAGGAGCAGCGCAGAGCGGGCGCAGCCGATGGCTCCCCGAGAATTCCTCGGTGCCGGCACGGAGCAAAATCGGAAAGCGAACCGTCAACACTACTCCCGAAGTCCCATCTGGGTCGCCAGAAAACTGTTGCCCGTAAAGAAACACATAACTACGAAAGCAGTTATATGCGGTGCTTTATTCGGGGCCCGGGGTCTCAGGGACTCATGTCCAAAGCTGAGAATCCCAAATCCCCGTTTAACTTGGTTAATATTTATAGTGTTCGGTTACGTAACATAATCAACAGAATTGCTAAGCTACATGATTGTTTCCCATTTATAGTTTCTTCAGTTACTGTTGCCAAGATTTGCTTATCATTTACCTAGTTCATCAGATTGTGCTGTACCCACTTCATCAGATTGTACTGTACCCACTTCATCAGATTGTACTGTACCCAACACCTGCAATTATACCTTCATCTTGTCTACCAAGTATAACCTATTCTAATCAATATAATGTAACAATTCCCCCCTTTGAAAATACTTCAAGTCTTCCAGACTGCAAGGATTTTCATCATCAGTTCCGCAGATTTCCATATTCTTTGGACCGTCTCAAACTGGTGATTGTAGCTGCAATGAATTATTTCCAATGTCTTCATATCTCGGGGGAAGTTCATGATTCTTCCTGGTAACAGCTTTTAAAATTTTCCCCAAGTGTTGCCGTTCCTTATTAACAATATTTTGAATCAAACGCAACACTCCCATAATAGCTAACATAATAATTATAATTATTATACACCATTGAATTAAAGATGCTACCCAACCAGAGATGTTCAATCCAAATGACTTTGCTAAAGCAGCCACCCAATTATGGGCACTTTCTTCTCTTTCTTCCTCAGTTGCACGTTCAATTTGCGTTAGCTGAGACAAATCACGTTCTGCCGCGGCTGTAACATTCGGAATATGTACACAACAATGATCAATCTTATCTCGTAAATAACCACATACTCCATGTTCTTTTAGCAACAGCATATCTAATGCCATTCTATTTTGCAGGGTCATTTTTGTGGTTGCCTGTAATTGTAAGTTTATTTCCTTAAATCCTTCTTTAGTCACTCTTGCTAGCCTTTCCGTTTGTCCTAACAACCGGTACAACATTTCTCTATTCCGATAAGCACTAATTGGAGCAAACAATGATTCTAAAGCCCAACCTAACTTCACACCGGATGATGGTTCTTGCCAATCATCATCATCCTTTATTTCTCTCTTCATTATCCATAAATTTTCTAATCTACCCTTAAATGGCGCTTTCTTCCAAATTGGGCAGAGAGTTGGTAACCCTAAAGTTATTTCAGTCACCAACCCATCCAAGGGGAGGTGAGTCGTCCATTGTCCATCACTTGTAACCCAAACTAAATTTCCTGTGCTCCTGATCGTAGTTCTACAATCTATTCTCACTCCGAATTGTATTACAGGTTCACTCATGGAGTATTTAATTCCTCTACAGGCACAACCTGTCCTTAATGCAAGGACCACAGGTGGAAAGGTAACTTCACTTTCGGGGTGTCACAAGTGTATACTTTTGTACAGTTCTAGACTGGGTGTTTTTCAGCTAACTTTCTTTTGCATTAGATTTTCTTGTGTTTCCTGTTGTGGCGCCTGGATTATTTGTATTGGTTGCATTTCGTCTTTTTCCAAATCTTTTAACTCTCTCCTGGCTCTGTTTCTTTTCTGCATAGGTTCTGATTTTGCAGTAACCTCTAATGCCCTTTTTCCATAATCAAAACTCTCTTTAATCCAAACAATACAGGTGTAGTTTCCTACATCTGTCTTACTTACATTTCGCAATGATAAAATCATAGTACCCCTTCGTGTATCACTATCCCATCGGATTGTAAACCCAGTTGACAATTTGGACTCATTCTTCTGCCAATAGCAACTAATGTCTTGGATTGAACTTCTCATATCTCCAACAAAATCACAAGTCAAATTTACATCCATTCGTTCTTCTATATGTACAGTAGCATATGTATGTATTATTTGAGCGAAACCATTACTTAATCCTACCCAGCATAGTATTACCAAGATGTAAATCTCAGTTTTGTAGGAGTGATCATTTTTACCCCCCATTGTGATGGTACCTTCTTCACTCTGGTATAATGAATCCAATTATCAATTCCTGCTACTTTCACAGCGGTAAATGTTATCAATAGCACCAAATAAAGTCCATGCCACTGTTCCTTTAAAGGCTCCGTTTGCCAATTTCGAACATACGCTTGGTCTCCTGGTTGATTCTCCAACGGCAAAGGGCGATTCCAGATGATCGCGGCACGTAAGGCTGTGAGTAATCTGCTTAAAGAAATTATATAACTATAAACATCTTGATCTCCTTGGAGGTGTAAATCTGCACTTCCCATTCCCTTCGTTGGTGCAGTATATGGCTTACCGTACAGAATTTCATAGGGACTTACAGACAACCCTTCTCTAGGTTTTATACGAATTCTCAATAAAGCAAGGGGCAATGCCTGTGGCCATTGGATTTGAGCTTCCTGGCATATCTTTTTAATTTGTCCTTTTAATGTTTGATTCATCCTTTCTACCTTTCCACTAGATTGTGGCCTCCACGGTGTATGTAAATCCCAGCTAATTCCAAGCATTTCACTAATTTCCTGTACTATTTTAGCTATAAAGTGTGGGCCTCGATCTGAAGAAATTCCTAAAGGTACCCCAAATCTAGGTATGATCTCTTTTAACAAAGTTTTTACTACTTCTCTAGCTTGATTCGTTCTACAGGGAAATGCTTCTAGCCACCCTGAAAAGGTACATACGTATACCAATAAATACTGAAACCCTTTTGATTTAGGTAATTCTGCAAAATCCACTTGCCAATAGTCACCTGGTTCTATTCCCACTTTCAAAGTTCCCATTTGAATTTGTTTTCGTATTACCGGATTATTCTTTAAACATACTGGACACTTCGCATTCACCCCTTTTGCTATTGTTAACATTTGTGCAGATACAATGCTCCGCTTTAAAAACTGCACCAATGCTTCTGCTCCCCAATGGCATTTATTATGTTCAGTTTGTATTATTCGTTTCATAATTGTAGCAGGCACTACTACTTGTCCATTACCTGTTACATACCATCCATGTGAATTCTTCTGTGCCTTTACCAAATCGGCTAATTTTTCATCTTCTTGGGTATAAAAGGGATTTACAGAGAGATGAGCAGTAATCGGGCTTACCTTAGTAGGTATTAGAGCTAATTCAGTCCATACTTGCCGTGCAGCAATTTTGGCTGCCTGGTCTGCCTTCATGTTTCCTTGTGCCACATCGCTGCCATCCCTCTGATGTCCTCGACAATGCATTACAGCCACTTGCTGAGGTAGTACCACAGCCTCTAATAACTGTAAGATCTCGGTTCGATATTTAATAATACTACCTTGAGCCGTCAACAATCCTCTTTCCTTCCATAAAGCTCCATGTATATGTATTATTCCAAAAGCGTATTTAGAATCTGTCCAAATATTCACTCTCTTATCCGTACTCGGTATTAAAGCCCGAATTAGAGCGACCAGTTCTGCCTTTTGCGCTGACGTTCCTGGCATTAATGCCTTTGCTTCAATTACTTCAAGCTTAGTAACCACAGCATATCCAGAATATCGTGTTCCATTCTCAACAAAGCTGCTACCGTCTGTAAATAATGTCCAGTCAGGATTTACAAGGGGAATATCTTTCAGATCTACCCTACTGGCGTAAGTTTGTTCGATCACCTCAATACAATCATGTTCCAGCTCGCCTTCCTCTATTTTGCTACCTAAAAATTCAGCGGGATTCAAACATGTTGTTATCTTTAAAAATATATCATCCTGTTCTCTCAATATTGCCTGATATTTCAACATTCTACTGGATGACAACCAATGACCCCCCTTTTGTTCCAAAACTGCAATCACCATGTGGGGCACAAATACTTCCATTTTTGTTCCCAATGTCAATTTTCTAGCTTCTTGGACTAACGTTACAGTAGCAGCCACTGCTCGGAGGCAAGAAGGCCATCCGGCACTTACCATATCCAACTGCTTGGAAAAATAGCCCACCGGTCTCTTCCATGATCCAATTCGTTGAGTTAAAACTCCAAGCGCTAGTCGTTGCCGCTCATGTACAAAGAGTTGAAATGTTTTTGTCAAATCAGGCAATCCTAATGCTGGGGCTTCTTGCAGAGCCTGTTTTAAGTCTTGAAAAGCCCTTTTACACTCTAAACTCCAAACTAATTGTGGCTCTTTTAAAGCTGCATACAGTGGTTTGGCTAACAGTCCATAATTCAAAATCCAGAGTCTGCACCACCCTGTCATTCCTAGAAAAGTTCGTAACTCGTGCAAATTTCTAGGTTCAGGGATGGCACAAATCGCTTGTATTCTATTCACCCCCAACCGTCTTTGTCCTTGGGAAATTTCACATCCCAGATATATCACTTTTTCCCGGGCAATTTGGGCTTTTTCCTTAGAAACTCGATAACCGCTCTGTCCCAGTAAATTTAATCACGCAACTGTAACAGTAATGCAGTTTTCATACCTTTCTGTCGCCACGAAAATGTCATCCACATATTGCAACAATAAGTATGCTTTTGATGGTAATTGAAAATATCCTTGCTCCTTCCAATCCTCCAGTTCTCGTGCCAGCTGATCCCCAAATATTGTAGGACTGTTTTTGAAGCCTTGTGGTAACCTGGTCCAGGTCAGCTGTCGTTTTCTTCCTGTATCCGGATTTTCCCATTCAAACGCAAATAATTTCCTACTTTGTAATGCCAATGGGATGCAGAAGAAAGCATCTTTTAAATCAATTACAGAAAAGTATCTAAATTGTTCTGCCACAGATGTTAACAATGTATAAGGATTTGCTACTACTGGATGTATATCTTTAACTATTTCGTTTACAGCTCTTAAATCTTGAACTAACCTATAATCTCCGTTAGGTTTTCTTATAGGAAATATTGGTGTATTATATTCAGATTCACATTCTTCTAACACATTGTGCATCAAAAATTTTGCAATTAATGGTGCTACCCCTTTCCTAGCTTCTAACTGTATAGGATATTGTCTAACTCTTACCGGTTGGACACCTTCTTTCAATTCTACTATGACAGGTTTTGCTGCTTTCGCTAATCCCGGTACTTGTGTCTCCCATACCCATGGTACTACAGCGTTTTCTACCTCTATTGGTATTGTTGTATTAGCTATTTCTTTTACTATAAATATTCTAGCTATTTCTTCCTCAGGTATCTGCAACTTAGCTTTTCCATTTTCAAATATTATTTTAGCATTAAATCTTGACAATAAATCTCGTCCTAACAAAGATGTAGGACAATCCGGTACATAGAGAAATTCATGATCTAATTCTTTACCCCTAAAATTTAGATGCAATGGCCGCAGAAAGGGCCGTTGCTCTGTTTTTCCTGTAGCTCCTACCACAGTTATCATCGTATCTCCTATCTTTCCTAAACAAGTATTTAAAACAGAATAAGTTGCCCCAGTATCTACCAATAATTGTTTCTCTTCCCCATCAATTTCTGTTGTCACTTTTAATCCATCACTTAGTCAGCTACTATGTTGCCCCAAATGTCCTAACATCATTGTTTCTGCCATTGGTGTTCCTCCTACTGAAGCCTGCTGGGCCAAATTCATTTTCACTGGGCACTCATTTTTCCAATGTCCCTGTTGTCTGCAAAACGCACACTGATTTATCCCTAGCTGATTTTGAGGTATTCCCCGCATGCCTCCTACCCTGTATCCTCCTCGACCTCGTCCTCTACTTCTGCCTCTTATTCCTTGATTTACTCGTTGTAACATTGCTAATAATCCTGCCTGATTTCTCTTTGTGGTTTGTTTTTTTTTTTTTTTTTTTTTTTCCTATTATTGTACACTTTCCAGCTGATTGCTTCCAAATTACTAAATCTCCTGGGGAAAAAGGAACTTTCCCATATACTTTATCAGTCCCCGAAATTGCCTCTCGTAAAGGGGCTAATAATACTTTACTGTTTTGCTCTTGTTCCTTCCTCCCTTGTCTTGTTCTCTGTGCAATTGGGGTTTGTTGCGCTTGTCTTGGGCATGATGAATGCCCTGGCGAACCCTTCGGTGTTAACTTAATCTGGATCGCTCCAGTATTAATTGATTCTGACGGTTTTACCGCCTTAATACTATCAGTATCACTATCGTCCCCTGCATCTATATCGGACATCACAGGGGCCATCGGTGATGCTAAAAGTGATACATCCTCTGGCTCTCTTATTGAATTTTGTATTGCCAAACAAGTCATACACTTCTTATTACCTACACATCCTCCACGTTTTGTTTTATCTTTTTTTCGGGATGTACCAACAACATTCCACATTCTCTCTGCATATCTGGATGATTACGTATATCATAAAATAGATCAACATATGGTACTTCATCCCATTTTTCAAGTTCTTAACAATATCTCATTAATGGACCTATAACACCCGGATCTAAACTTCCGTGTTCAGGCCACCGGGGTCCATCATACTCATATTGTGGCCACCAATTCGTACAATAATCTATAAATCGACTTTTACTCATACTCTGAAAATATCCCGCACTTTTCCAATGCTTTAATAAACATCCTAACGGAGAATTATCCGGTATTACCATGGTCTTACACATTCACTCCACACACACACACTAAATCTACGGGGTAGAAAACGGAAAGATAGCCTCTGATGGGAAACAAAAGACCAAACCAAACTCACGAGACAGCCACGTATGTCCGTGAGTGCTGGACCTGCGGGGCTTTCGCTCCGTCTGACGGCCAGCGCCTAGGCTTCCACAGACCAGACCTCGAGCTCGTTAGCCCAACCTTGCGTGAATCGCCGTCACGTCTTATTAGGCAGGCACCCGACCAAATATTACAATAAAGCACCTTCGGGCTTACCACTTTGGGACGTCAGGAGCAGCGCAGAGCGGGCGCAGCCGATGGCTCCCCGAGAATTCCTCGGTGCCGGCACGGAGCAAAATCGGAAAGCGAACCGTCAACACTACTCCCGAAGTCCCATCTGGGTCGCCAGAAAACTGTTGCCCGTAAAGAAACACATAACTACGAAAGCAGTTATATGCGGTGCTTTATTCGGGGCCCGGGGTCTCAGGGACTCATGTCCAAAGCTGAGAATCCCAAATCCCCGTTTAACTTGGTTAATATTTATAGTGTTCGGTTACGTAACATAATCAACAGAATTGCTAAGCTACATGATTGTTTCCCATTTATAGTTTCTTCAGTTACTGTTGCCAAGATTTGCTTATCATTTACCTAGTTCATCAGATTGTGCTGTACCCAGTTCATCAGATTGTACTGTACCCACTTCATCAGATTGTACTGTACCCAACACCTGCAATTATACCTTCATCTTGTCTACCAAGTATAACCTATTCTAATCAATATAATGTAACAATTCCCCCCTTTGAAAATACTTCAAGTCTTCCAGACTGCAAGGATTTTCATCATCAGTTCCGCAGATTTCCATATTCTTTGGACCGTCTCAAACTGGTGATTGTAGCTGCAATGAATTATTTCCAATGTCTTCATATCTCGGGGGAAGTTCATGATTCTTCCTGGTAACAGCTTTTAAAATTTTCCCCAAGTGTTGCCGTTCCTTATTAACAATATTTTGAATCAAACGCAACACTCCCATAATAGCTAACATAATAATTATAATTATTATACACCATTGAATTAAAGATGCTACCCAACCAGAGATGTTCAATCCAAATGACTTTGCTAAAGCAGCAACCCAATTATGGGTACTTTCTTCTCTTTCTTCCTCAGTTGCATGTTCAATTTGCGTTAGCTGAGACAAATCACGTTCTACCGCGGCTGTAACATTCGGAATATGTACACAACAATGATCAATCTTATCTCGTAAATAACCACATACTCCATGTTCTTTTAGCAACAGCATATCTAATGCCATTCTATTTTGCAGGGTCATTTTTGTGGTTGCCTGTAATTGTAAGTTTATTTCCTTAAATCCTTCTTTAGTCACTCTTGCTAGCCTTTCCGTTTGTCCTAACAACCGGTACAACATTTCTCTATTCCGATAAGCACTAATTGGAGCAAACAATGATTCTAAAGCCCAACCTAACTTCACACCGGATGATGGTTCTTGCCAATCATCATCATCCTTTATTTCTCTCTTCATTATCCATAAATTTTCTAATCTACCCTTAAATGGCGCTTTCTTCCAAATTGGGCAGAGAGTTGGTAACCCTAAAGTTATTTCAGTCACCAACCCATCCAAGGGGAGGTGAGTCGTCCATTGTCCATCACTTGTAACCCAAACTAAATTTCCTGTGCTCCTGATCGTAGTTCTACAATCTATTCCCACTCCGAATTGTATTACAGGTTCACTCATGGAGTATTTAATTCCTCTACAGGCACAACCTGTCCTTAATGCAAGGACCACAGGTGGAAAGGTAACTTCACTTTCGGGGTGTCACAAGTGTATACTTTTGTACAGTTCTAGACTGGGTGTTTTTCAGCTAACTTTCTTTTGCATTGGATTTTCTTGTGTTTCCTGTTGTGGCGCCTGGATTATTTGTATTGGTTGCATTTCGTCTTTTTCCAAATCTTTTAACTCTCTCCTGGCTCTGTTTCTTTTCTGCATAGGTTCTGATTTTGCAGTAACCTCTAATGCCCTTTTTCCATAATCAAAACTCTCTTTAATCCAAACAATACAGGTGTAGTTTCCTACATCTGTCTTACTTACATTTCGCAATGATAAAATCATAGTACCCCTTCGTGTATCACTATCCCATCGGATTGTAAACCCAGTTGACAATTTGGACTCATTCTTCTGCCAATAGCAACTAATGTCTTGGATTGAACTTCTCATATCTCCAACAAAATCACAAGTCAAATTTACATCCATTCGTTCTTCTATATGTACAGTAGCATATGTATGTATTATTTGAGCGAAACCATTACTTAATCCTACCCAGCATAGTATTACCAAGATGTAAATCTCAGTTTTGTAGGAGTGATCATTTTTACCCCCCATTGTGATGGTACCTTCTTCACTCTGGTATAATGAATCCAATTATCAATTCCTGCTACTTTCACAGCGGTAAATGTTATCAATAGCACCAAATAAAGTCCATGCCACTGTTCCTTTAAAGGCTCCGTTTGCCAATTTCGAACATACGCTTGGTCTCCTGGTTGATTCTCCAACGGCAAAGGGCGATTCCAGATGATCGCGGCACGTAAGGCTGTGAGTAATCTGCTTAAAGAAATTATATAACTATAAACATCTTGATCTCCTTGGAGGTGTAAATCTGCACTTCCCATTCCCTTCGTTGGTGCAGTATATGGCTTACCGTACAGAATTTCATAGGGACTTACAGACAACCCTTCTCTAGGTTTTATACGAATTCTCAATAAAGCAAGGGGCAATGCCTGTGGCCATTGGATTTGAGCTTCCTGGCATATCTTTTTAATTTGTCCTTTTAATGTTTGATTCATCCTTTCTACCTTTCCACTAGATTGTGGCCTCCACGGTGTATGTAAATCCCAGCTAATTCCAAGCATTTCACTAATTTCCTGTACTATTTTAGCTATAAAGTGTGGGCCTCGATCTGAAGAAATTCCTAAAGGTACCCCAAATCTAGGTATGATCTCTTTTAACAAAGTTTTTACTACTTCTCTAGCTTGATTCGTTCTACAGGGAAATGCTTCTAGCCACCCTGAAAAGGTACATACGTATACCAATAAATACTTAAACCCTTTTGATTTAGGTAATTCTGCAAAATCCACTTGCCAATAGTCACCTGGTTCTATTCCCACTTTCAAAGTTCCCATTTGAATTTGTTTTCGTATTACCGGATTATTCTTTAAACATACTGGACACTTCGCATTCACCCCTTTTGCTATTGTTAACATTTGTGCAGATACAATGCTCCGCTTTAAAAACTGCACCAATGCTTCTGCTCCCCAATGGCATTTATTATGTTCAGTTTGTATTATTCGTTTCATAATTGTAGCAGGCACTACTACTTGTCCATTACCTGTTACATACCATCCATGTGAATTCTTCTGTGCCTTTACCAAATCGGCTAATTTTTCATCTTCTTGGGTATAAAAGGGATTTACAGAGAGATGAGCAGTAATCGGGCTTACCTTAGTAGGTATTAGAGCTAATTCAGTCCATACTTGCCGTGCAGCAATTTTGGCTGCCTGGTCTGCCTTCATGTTTCCTTGTGCCACATCGCTGCCATCCCTCTGATGTCCTCGACAATGCATTACAGCCACTTGCTGAGGTAGTACCACAGCCTCTAATAACTGTAAGATCTCGGTTCGATATTTAATAATACTACCTTGAGCCGTCAACAATCCTCTTTCCTTCCATAAAGCTCCATGTATATGTATTATTCCAAAAGCGTATTTAGAATCTGTCCAAATATTCACTCTCTTATCCGTACTCGGTATTAAAGCCCGAATTAGAGCGACCAGTTCTGCCTTTTGCGCTGACGTTCCTGGCATTAATGCCTTTGCTTCAATTACTTCAAGCTTAGTAACCACAGCATATCCAGAATATCGTGTTCCATTCTCAACAAAGCTGCTACCGTCTGTAAATAATGTCCAGTCAGGATTTACAAGGGGAATATCTTTCAGATCTACCCTACTGGCGTAAGTTTGTTCGATCACCTCAATACAATCATGTTCCAGCTCGCCTTCCTCTATTTTGCTACCTAAAAATTCAGCGGGATTCAAACATGTTGTTATCTTTAAAAATATATCATCCTGTTCTCTCAATATTGCCTGATATTTCAACATTCTACTGGATGACAACCAATGACCCCCCTTTTGTTCCAAAACTGCAATCACCATGTGGGGCACAAATACTTCCATTTTTGTTCCCAATGTCAATTTTCTAGCTTCTTGGACTAACGTTACAGTAGCAGCCACTGCTCGGAGGCAAGAAGGCCATCCGGCACTTACCATATCCAACTGCTTGGAAAAATAGCCCACCGGTCTCTTCCATGATCCAATTCGTTGAGTTAAAACTCCAAGCGCTAGTCGTTGCCGCTCATGTACAAAGAGTTGAAATGTTTTTGTCAAATCAGGCAATCCTAATGCTGGGGCTTCTTGCAGAGCCTGTTTTAAGTCTTGAAAAGCCCTTTTACACTCTAAACTCCAAACTAATTGTGGCTCTTTTAAAGCTGCATACAGTGGTTTGGCTAACAGTCCATAATTCAAAATCCAGAGTCTGCACCACCCTGTCATTCCTAGAAAAGTTCGTAACTCGTGCAAATTTCTAGGTTCAGGGATGGCACAAATCGCTTGTATTCTATTCACCCCCAACCGTCTTTGTCCTTGGGAAATTTCACATCCCAGATATATCACTTTTTCCCGGGCAATTTGGGCTTTTTCCTTAGAAACTCGATAACCGCTCTGTCCCAGTAAATTTAATCACGCAACTGTAACAGTAATGCAGTTTTCATACCTTTCTGTCGCCACGAAAATGTCATCCACATATTGCAACAATAAGTATGCTTTTGATGGTAATTGAAAATATCCTTGCTCCTTCCAATCCTCCAGTTCTCGTGCCAGCTGATTCCCAAATATTGTAGGACTGTTTTTGAAGCCTTGTGGTAACCTGGTCCAGGTCAGCTGTCGTTTTCGTCCTGTATCCGGATTTTCCCATTCAAACGCAAATAATTTCCTACTTTGTAATGCCAATGGGATGCAGAAGAAAGCATCTTTTAAATCAATTACAGAAAAGTATCTAAATTGTTCTGCCACAGATGTTAACAATGTATAAGGATTTGCTACTACTGGATGTATATCTTTAACTATTTCGTTTACAGCTCTTAAATCTTGAACTAACCTATAATCTCCGTTAGGTTTTCTTATAGGAAATATTGGTGTATTATATTCAGATTCACATTCTTCTAACACATTGTGCATCAAAAATTTTGCAATTAATGGTGCTACCCCTTTCCTAGCTTCTAACTGTATAGGATATTGTCTAACTCTTACCGGTTGGACACCTTCTTTCAATTCTACTATGACAGGTTTTGCTGCTTTCGCTAATCCCGGTACTTGTGTCTCCCATACCCATGGTACTACAGCGTTTTCTACCTCTATTGGTATTGTTGTATTAGCTATTTCTTTTACTATAAATATTCTAGCTATTTCTTCCTCAGGTATCTGCAACTTAGCTTTTCCATTTTCAAATATTATTTTAGCATTAAATCTTGACAATAAATCTCGTCCTAACAAAGATGTAGGACAATCCGGTACATAGAGAAATTCATGATCTAATTCTTTACCCCTAAAATTTAGATGCAATGGCCGCAGAAAGGGCCGTTGCTCTGTTTTTCCTGTAGCTCCTACCACAGTTATCATCGTATCTCCTATCTTTCCTAAACAAGTATTTAAAACAGAATAAGTTGCCCCAGTATCTACCAATAATTGTTTCTCTTCCCCATCAATTTCTGTTGTCACTTTTAATCCATCACTTAGTCAGCTACTATGTTGCCCCAAATGTCCTAACATCATTGTTTCTGCCATTGGTGTTCCTCCTACTGAAGCCTGCTGGGCCAAATTCATTTTCACTGGGCACTCATTTTTCCAATGTCCCTGTTGTCTGCAAAACGCACACTGATTTATCCCTAGCTGATTTTGAGGTATTCCCCGCATGCCTCCTACCCTGTATCCTCCTCGACCTCGTCCTCTACTTCTGCCTCTTATTCCTTGATTTACTCGTTGTAACATTGCTAATAATCCTGCCTGATTTCTCTTTGTGGTTTGTTTTTTTTTTTTTTTTTTTTTTTCCTATTATTGTACACTTTCCAGCTGATTGCTTCCAAATTACTAAATCTCCTGGGGAAAAAGGAACTTTCCCATATACTTTATCAGTCCCCGAAATTGCCTCTCGTAAAGGGGCTAATAATACTTTACTGTTTTGCTCTTGTTCCTTCCTCCCTTGTCTTGTTCTCTGTGCAATTGGGGTTTGTTGCGCTTGTCTTGGGCATGATGAATGCCCTGGCGAACCCTTCGGTGTTAACTTAATCTGGATCGCTCCAGTATTAATTGATTCTGACGGTTTTACCGCCTTAATACTATCAGTATCACTATCGTCCCCTGCATCTATATCGGACATCACAGGGGCCATCGGTGATGCTAAAAGTGATACATCCTCTGGCTCTCTTATTGAATTTTGTATTGCCAAACAAGTCATACACTTCTTATTACCTACACATCCTCCACGTTTTGTTTTATCTTTTTTTCGGGATGTACCAACAACATTCCACATTCTCTCTGCATATCTGGATGATTACGTATATCATAAAATAGATCAACATATGGTACTTCATCCCATTTTTCAAGTTCTTAACAATATCTCATTAATGGACCTATAACACCCGGATCTAAACTTCCGTGTTCAGGCCACCGGGGTCCATCATACTCATATTGTGGCCACCAATTCGTACAATAATCTATAAATCGACTTTTACTCATACTCTGAAAATATCCCGCACTTTTCCAATGCTTTAATAAACATCCTAACGGAGAATTATCCGGTATTACCATGGTCTTACACATTCACTCCACACACACACACTAAATCTACGGGGTAGAAAACGGAAAGATAGCCTCTGATGGGAAACAAAAGACCAAACCAAACTCACGAGACAGCCACGTATGTCCGTGAGTGCTGGACCTGCGGGGCTTTCGCTCCGTCTGACGGCCAGCGCCTAGGCTTCCACAGACCAGACCTCGAGCTCGTTAGCCCAACCTTGCGTGAATCGCCGTCACGTCTTATTAGGCAGGCACCCGACCAAATATTACAATAAAGCACCTTCGGGCTTACCACTTTGGGACGTCAGGAGCAGCGCAGAGCGGGCGCAGCCGATGGCTCCCCGAGAATTCCTCGGTGCCGGCACGGAGCAAAATCGGAAAGCGAACCGTCAACACTACTCCCGAAGTCCCATCTGGGTCGCCAGAAAACTGTTGCCCGTAAAGAAACACATAACTACGAAAGCAGTTATATGCGGTGCTTTATTCGGGGCCCGGGGTCTCAGGGACTCATGTCCAAAGCTGAGAATCCCAAATCCCCGTTTAACTTGGTTAATATTTATAGTGTTCGGTTACGTAACATAATCAACAGAATTGCTAAGCTACATGATTGTTTCCCATTTATAGTTTCTTCAGTTACTGTTGCCAAGATTTGCTTATCATTTACCTAGTTCATCAGATTGTGCTGTACCCAGTTCATCAGATTGTACTGTACCCACTTCATCAGATTGTACTGTACCCAACACCTGCAATTATACCTTCATCTTGTCTACCAAGTATAACCTATTCTAATCAATATAATGTAACAATTCCCCCCTTTGAAAATACTTCAAGTCTTCCAGACTGCAAGGATTTTCATCATCAGTTCCGCAGATTTCCATATTCTTTGGACCGTCTCAAACTGGTGATTGTAGCTGCAATGAATTATTTCCAATGTCTTCATATCTCGGGGGAAGTTCATGATTCTTCCTGGTAACAGCTTTTAAAATTTTCCCCAAGTGTTGCCGTTCCTTATTAACAATATTTTGAATCAAACGCAACACTCCCATAATAGCTAACATAATAATTATAATTATTATACACCATTGAATTAAAGATGCTACCCAACCAGAGATGTTCAATCCAAATGACTTTGCTAAAGCAGCAACCCAATTATGGGTACTTTCTTCTCTTTCTTCCTCAGTTGCATGTTCAATTTGCGTTAGCTGAGACAAATCACGTTCTACCGCGGCTGTAACATTCGGAATATGTACACAACAATGATCAATCTTATCTCGTAAATAACCACATACTCCATGTTCTTTTAGCAACAGCATATCTAATGCCATTCTATTTTGCAGGGTCATTTTTGTGGTTGCCTGTAATTGTAAGTTTATTTCCTTAAATCCTTCTTTAGTCACTCTTGCTAGCCTTTCCGTTTGTCCTAACAACCGGTACAACATTTCTCTATTCCGATAAGCACTAATTGGAGCAAACAATGATTCTAAAGCCCAACCTAACTTCACACCGGATGATGGTTCTTGCCAATCATCATCATCCTTTATTTCTCTCTTCATTATCCATAAATTTTCTAATCTACCCTTAAATGGCGCTTTCTTCCAAATTGGGCAGAGAGTTGGTAACCCTAAAGTTATTTCAGTCACCAACCCATCCAAGGGGAGGTGAGTCGTCCATTGTCCATCACTTGTAACCCAAACTAAATTTCCTGTGCTCCTGATCGTAGTTCTACAATCTATTCCCACTCCGAATTGTATTACAGGTTCACTCATGGAGTATTTAATTCCTCTACAGGCACAACCTGTCCTTAATGCAAGGACCACAGGTGGAAAGGTAACTTCACTTTCGGGGTGTCACAAGTGTATACTTTTGTACAGTTCTAGACTGGGTGTTTTTCAGCTAACTTTCTTTTGCATTAGATTTTCTTGTGTTTCCTGTTGTGGCGCCTGGATTATTTGTATTGGTTGCATTTCGTCTTTTTCCAAATCTTTTAACTCTCTCCTGGCTCTGTTTCTTTTCTGCATAGGTTCTGATTTTGCAGTAACCTCTAATGCCCTTTTTCCATAATCAAAACTCTCTTTAATCCAAACAATACAGGTGTAGTTTCCTACATCTGTCTTACTTACATTTCGCAATGATAAAATCATAGTACCCCTTCGTGTATCACTATCCCATCGGATTGTAAACCCAGCTGACAATTTGGACTCATTCTTCTGCCAATAGCAACTAATGTCTTGGATTGAACTTCTCATATCTCCAACAAAATCACAAGTCAAATTTACATCCATTCGTTCTTCTATATGTACAGTAGCATATGTATGTATTATTTGAGCGAAACCATTACTTAATCCTACCCAGCATAGTATTACCAAGATGTAAATCTCAGTTTTGTAGGAGTGATCATTTTTACCCCCCATTGTGATGGTACCTTCTTCACTCTGGTATAATGAATCCAATTATCAATTCCTGCTACTTTCACAGCGGTAAATGTTATCAATAGTACCAAATAAAGTCCATGCCACTGTTCCTTTAAAGGCTCCGTTTGCCAATTTCGAACATACGCTTGGTCTCCTGGTTGATTCTCCAACGGCAAAGGGCGATTCCAGATGATCGCGGCACGTAAGGCTGTGAGTAATCTGCTTAAAGAAATTATATAACTATAAACATCTTGATCTCCTTGGAGGTGTAAATCTGCACTTCCCATTCCCTTCGTTGGTGCAGTATATGGCTTACCGTACAGAATTTCATAGGGACTTACAGACAACCCTTCTCTAGGTTTTATACGAATTCTCAATAAAGCAAGGGGCAATGCCTGTGGCCATTGGATTTGAGCTTCCTGGCATATCTTTTTAATTTGTCCTTTTAATGTTTGATTCATCCTTTCTACCTTTCCACTAGATTGTGGCCTCCACGGTGTATGTAAATCCCAGCTAATTCCAAGCATTTCACTAATTTCCTGTACTATTTCAGCTATAAAGTGTGGGCCTCGATCTGAAGAAATTCCTAAAGGTACCCCAAATCTAGGTATGATCTCTTTTAACAAAGTTTTTACTACTTCTCTAGCTTGATTCGTTCTACAGGGAAATGCTTCTAGCCACCCTGAAAAGGTACATACGTATACCAATAAATACTTAAACCCTTTTGATTTAGGTAATTCTGCAAAATCCACTTGCCAATAGTCACCTGGTTCTATTCCCACTTTCAAAGTTCCCATTGGAATTTGTTTTCGTATTACCGGATTATTCTTTAAACATACTGGACACTTCGCATTCACCCCTTTTGCTATTGTTAACATTTGTGCAGATATAATGCTCCGCTTTAAAAACTGCACCAATGCTTCTGCTCCCCAATGGCATTTATTATGTTCAGTTTGTATTATTCGTTTCATAATTGTAGCAGGCACTACTACTTGTCCATTACCTGTTACATACCATCCATGTGAATTCTTCTGTGCCTTTACCAAATCGGCTAATTTTTCATCTTCTTGGGTATAAAAGGGATTTACAGAGAGATGAGCAGTAATCGGGCTTACCTTAGTAGGTATTAGAGCTAATTCAGTCCATACTTGCCGTGCAGCAATTTTGGCTGCCTGGTCTGCCTTCATGTTTCCTTGTGCCACATCGCTGTCATCCCTCTGATGTCCTCGACAATGCATTACAGCCACTTGCTGAGGTAGTACCACAGCCTCTAATAACTGTAAGATCTCGGTTCGATATTTAATAATACTACCTTGAGCCGTCAACAATCCTCTTTCCTTCCATAAAGCTCCATGTATATGTATTATTCCAAAAGCGTATTTAGAATCTGTCCAAATATTCACTCTCTTATCCGTACTCGGTATTAAAGCCCGAATTAGAGCGACCAGTTCTGCCTTTTGCGCTGACGTTCCTGGCATTAATGCCTTTGCTTCAATTACTTCAAGCTTAGTAACCACAGCATATCCAGAATATCGTGTTCCATTCTCAACAAAGCTGCTACCGTCTGTAAATAATGTCCAGTCAGGATTTACAAGGGGAATATCTTTCAGATCTACCCTACTGGCGTAAGTTTGTTCGATCACCTCAATACAATCATGTTCCAGCTCGCCTTCCTCTATTTTGCTACCTAAAAATTCAGCGGGATTCAAACATGTTGTTATCTTTAAAAATATATCATCCTGTTCTCTCAATATTGCCTGATATTTCAACATTCTACCGGATGACAACCAATGACCCCCCTTTTGTTCCAAAACTGCAATCACCATGTGGGGCACAAATACTTCCATTTTTGTTCCCAATGTCAATTTTCTAGCTTCTTGGACTAACGTTACAGTAGCAGCCACTGCTCGGAGGCAAGAAGGCCATCCGGCACTTACCATATCCAACTGCTTGGAAAAATAGCCCACCGGTCTCTTCCATGATCCAATTCGTTGAGTTAAAACTCCAAGCGCTAGTCGTTGCCGCTCATGTACAAAGAGTTGAAATGTTTTTGTCAAATCAGGCAATCCTAATGCTGGGGCTTCTTGCAGAGCCTGTTTTAAGTCTTGAAAAGCCCTTTTACACTCTAAACTCCAAACTAATTGTGGCTCTTTTAAAGCTGCATACAGTGGTTTGGCTAACAGTCCATAATTCAAAATCCAGAGTCTGCACCACCCTGTCATTCCTAGAAAAGTTCGTAACTCGTGCAAATTTCTAGGTTCAGGGATGGCACAAATCGCTTGTATTCTATTCACCCCCAACCGTCTTTGTCCTTGGGAAATTTCACATCCCAGATATATCACTTTTTCCCGGGCAATTTGGGCTTTTTCCTTAGAAACTCGATAACCGCTCTGTCCCAGTAAATTTAATCACGCAACTGTAACAGTAATGCAGTTTTCATACCTTTCTGTCGCCACGAAAATGTCATCCACATATTGCAACAATAAGTATGCTTTTGATGGTAATTGAAAATATCCTTGCTCCTTCCAATCCTCCAGTTCTCGTGCCAGCTGATTCCCAAACATTGTAGGACTGTTTTTGAAGCCTTGTGGTAACCTGGTCCAGGTCAGCTGTCGTTTTCGTCCTGTATCCGGATTTTCCCATTCAAACGCAAATAATTTCCTACTTTGTAATGCCAATGGGATGCAGAAGAAAGCATCTTTTAAATCAATTACAGAAAAGTATCTAAATTGTTCTGCCACAGATGTTAACAATGTATAAGGATTTGCTACTACTGGATGTATATCTTTAACTATTTCGTTTACAGCTCTTAAATCTTGAACTAACCTATAATCTCCGTTAGGTTTTCTTATAGGAAATATCGGTGTATTATATTCAGATTCACATTCTTCTAACACATTGTGCATCAAAAATTTTGCAATTAATGGTGCTACCCCTTTCCTAGCTTCTAACTGTATAGGATATTGTCTAACTCTTACCGGTTGGACACCTTCTTTCAATTCTACTATGACAGGTTTTGCTGCTTTCGCTAATCCCGGTACTTGTGTCTCCCATACCCATGGTACTACAGCGTTTTCTACCTCTATTGGTATTGTTGTATTAGCTATTTCTTTTACTATAAATATTCTAGCTATTTCTTCCTCAGGTATCTGCAACTTAGCTTTTCCATTTTCAAATATTATTTTAGCATTAAATCTTGACAATAAATCTCGTCCTAACAAAGATGTAGGACAATCCGGTACATAGAGAAATTCATGATCTAATTCTTTACCCCTAAAATTTAGATGCAATGGCCGCAGAAAGGGCCGTTGCTCTGTTTTTCCTGTAGCTCCTACCACAGTTATCATCGTATCTCCTATCTTTCCTAAACAAGTATTTAAAACAGAATAAGTTGCCCCAGTATCTACCAATAATTGTTTCTCTTCCCCATCAATTTCTGTTGTCACTTTTAATCCATCACTTAGTCAGCTACTATGTTGCCCCAAATGTCCTAACATCATTGTTTCTGCCATTGGTGTTCCTCCTACTGAAGTCTGCTGGGCCAAATTCATTTTCACTGGGCACTCATTTTTCCAATGTCCCTGTTGTCTGCAAAACGCACACTGATTTATCCCTAGCTGATTTTGAGGTATTCCCCGCATGCCTCCTACCCTGTATCCTCCTCGACCTCGTCCTCTACTTCTGCCTCTTATTCCTTGATTTACTCGTTGTAACATTGCTAATAATCCTGCCTGATTTCTCTTTGTGGTTTGTTTTTTTTTTTTTTTTTTTTCCCTATTATTGTACACTTTCCAGCTGATTGCTTCCAAATTACTAAATCTCCTGGGGAAAAAGGAACTTTCCCATATACTTTATCAGTCCCCGAAATTGCCTCTCGTAAAGGGGCTAATAATACTTTACTGTTTTGCTCTTGTTCCTTCCTCCCTTGTCTTGTTCTCTGTGCAATTGGGGTTCGTTGCGCTTGTCTTGGGCATGATGAATGCCCTGGCGAACCCTTCGGTGTTAACTTAATCTGGATCGCTCCAGTATTAATTGATTCTGACGGTTTTACCGCCTTAATACTATCAGTATCACTATCGTCCCCTGCATCTATATTGGACATCACAGGGGCCGTCGGTGATGCTAAAAGTGATACCTCCTCTGGCTCTCTTATTGAATTTTGTATTGCCAAACAAGTCATACACTTCTTATTACCTACACATCCTCCACGTTTTGTTTTATCTTTTTTTCGGGATGTACCAACAACATTCCACATTCTCTCTGCATATCTGGATGATTACGTATATCATAAAATAGATCAACATATGGTTCTTCATCCCATTTTTCAAGTTCTTAACAATATCTCATTAATGGACCTATAACACCCGGATCTAAACTTCCGTGTTCAGGCCACCGGGGTCCATCATACTCATATTGTGGCCACCAATTCGTACAATAATCTATAAATCGACTTTTACTCATACTCTGAAAATATCCCGCACTTTTCCAATGCTTTAATAAACATCCTAACGGAGAATTATCCGGTATTACCATGGTCTTACACACTCACTCCACACACACACACTAAATCTACGGGGTAGAAAACAGAAAGATAGCCTCTGATGGGAAACAAAAGACCAAACCAAACTCACAAGACAGCCACGTATGTCCGTGAGTGCTGGACCTGCGGGGCTTT
This sequence comes from Apteryx mantelli, assembly GCF_036417845.1. Taxonomy (NCBI): domain Eukaryota; kingdom Metazoa; phylum Chordata; class Aves; order Apterygiformes; family Apterygidae; genus Apteryx; species Apteryx mantelli. Next base: position 273,954 of record NW_027118471.1, read on the forward strand.
CGCTCCGTCTGACGGCCAGCGCCTAGGCTTCCACAGACCAGACCTCGAGCTCGTTAGCCCAACCTTGCGTGAATCGCCGTCACGTCTTATTAGGCAGGCACCCGACCAAATATTACAATAAAGCACCTTCGGGCTTACCACTTTGGGACGTCAGGAGCAGCGCAGAGCGGGCGCAGCCGATGGCTCCCCGAGAATTCCTCGGTGCCGGCACGGAGCAAAATCGGAAAGCGAACCGTCAACACTACTCCCGAAGTCCCATCTGGGTCGCCAGAAAACTGTTGCCCGTAAAGAAACACATAACTACGAAAGCAGTTATATGCGGTGCTTTATTCGGGGCCCGGGGTCTCAGGGACTCATGTCCAAAGCTGAGAATCCCAAATCCCCGTTTAACTTGGTTAATATTTATAGTGTTCGGTTACGTAACATAATCAACAGAATTGCTAAGCTACATGATTGTTTCCCATTTATAGTTTCTTCAGTTACTGTTGCCAAGATTTGCTTATCATTTACCTAGTTCATCAGATTGTGCTGTACCCAGTTCATCAGATTGTACTGTACCCACTTCATCAGATTGTACTGTACCCACTTCATCAGATTGTACTGTACCCACTTCATCAGATTGTACTGTACCCAACACCTACAATTATACCTTCATCTTGTCTACCAAGTATAACCTATTCTAATCAATATAATGTAACACGTGTTTTTTTTTTTTTTTCTTTCCCCCCTTTCTTTCTTTTTCCTTCTTTCTCTCAAAGGAAAGGTCTTAATACACTGCTTTGCATCGTACGTTACGGGGTAAGCCGTTTGGAAGCACTACAGGGCCGACGCCGCGCCGCAACCCTGCTCCGGGGCCCGCCTGCCCCCCCGCTCCGCTCCGCCGCGCCGCCTCCGCAGGGGCGAGCGCGTGCCCCGGCCCGCGCTGCCAACGAACTGGCGCCCTAAACGCCGCGCACGCAAAACGCAAAGTCACACCCGCGCTCCCGGCGCGGCGCCGGGTCCCAGCCCGCCCCCCCACTCGCCCCGCACCGCCGCCTCCACGCAGCGACGGCCGCAGCGGGCAGGATGCAGCCCGACGCCCCCCGAACCTATGCGTTCGCCTCACCCGGGGGCCCCACATCCTTCACTCCACGCCACCTCCGCACTCACCCGCCGCCGCCGCCGAGCGAAAACGCCCTCCCTGCTCGCCGCCATCTTGCTTCCCCGCCGCCGCGCATGCGCCGCTCGCCAACGGACTGCGGCGGCAGTGGCGCTTGAGCACCGCGCACGTGCCGGCTCGGACAGCGCGGGGGGGGGGAGCGAGTGGAGCGGGAGGGGCGTGGGGGAGCGAGGGGAGCGGGAGGGGCGGGGGGGAGCGGGAGGGGAGCAGAGGGAGCCCGAGGGGCGGGGGGGAGCGAGGGGAGCCCGAGGGGCGGGGCGGAGTGCGAGGGGAGCGCGGGGAGCGCGAGGGGAGCCCGAGAAGCAGGGGGGAGCGCGAGGGGAGCAGGGGGAGCGCGAGGGGAGCAGGGGGAGCCCGAGGGGCGGGGCGGAGCGCGAGGAGAGCAGGGGGAGCGCGAGGGGCGGGGCGGAGCGCGAGGGGAGCCCGAGAAGCGGGGGGGAGCGTGAGGGGAGCAGGGGGAGCCCGAGGAGCGGGGGAAGCGCGAGGGGAGCCCGAGAAGCAGGGGGGGAGCGCGAGGGCAGGGGGGAGCGCGAGGGGACCAGGGGGAGCGCGAGGGGAGCAAGGGGAGCCCGAGAGGAGCCCGAGGAGCGGGGGAGAGCGCGAGAGGAGCCTGAGAAGCAGGGGGGAGCCCGAGAAGCGGGGGGGAGCGCGAGGGGAGCAGGAGGAGCGCGAGGGGCGGGGCGGAGAGCGAGGGGAGCAGGGGGAGCCCGAGGAGGGGGGGGGAGCGCGAGGCGCGGGGGGGAGCGCGAGAGGAGCAGGGGGAGCGCGAGGGGAGCAGGGGGAGCCCGAGGAGCAGGGGGAGCGCGAGGGGAGCAGGGGGAGCCCGAGGGGCGGGGCGGAGCGCGAGGGGAGCCCGAGAAGCGGGGGGGAGCGTGAGGGGAGCAGGGGGAGCCCGAGGAGCGGGGGAAGCGCGAGGGGAGCCCGAGAAGCAGGGGGGGAGCGCGAGGGCAGGGGGGAGCGCGAGGGGACCAGGGGGAGCGCGAGGGGCGGGGCGGAGCGCGAGGGGAGCAAGGGGAGCCCGAGAGGAGCCCGAGAAGCAGGGGGGAGCGCGAGGGGACCAGGGGGAGTGCGAGGGGCGGGGCGGAGCGCGAGGGGAGCAAGGGGAGCCCGAGGAGCGGGGGAGAGCGCGAGAGGAGCCTGAGAAGCAGGGGGGAGCCCGAGAAGCGGGGGGGAGCGCGAGGGGAGCAGGAGGAGCGCGAGGGGCGGGGCGGAGAGCGAGGGGAGCAGGGGGAGCCCGAGGAGGGGGGGGGAGCGCGAGGGGAGCCCGAGAAGCAGGGGGGAGCGCGAGGGGAGCCTGAGAAACGGGGGGCAGCCCGAGAAGCGGGGGGAGCGCGAGGGGCGGGGGGAGCGCGAGGGAAGCCCGAGAAGCGGGGGGCAGCCCGAGAAGCGGGGGGGAGCAGGGGGAGCGCGAGGGGAGCAGGGGGAGCGCGAGGGGACCAGGGGGAGCGCGAGGGGCGGGGCGGAGCGCTAGGGGAGCAAGGGGAGCCCGAGAAGCAGGGGGGAGCGCGAGGGGACCAGGGGGAGCGCGAGGGGCGGGGCGGAGCGCGACGGGAGCAAGGGGAGCCCGAGGAGCGGGGGAGAGCGCGAGAGGAGCCTGAGAAGCAGGGGGGAGCGCGAGAAGCGGGGCGGAGCCCGAGAAGCGGGGGGGAGCGCGAGGGGAGCAGGAGGAGCGCGAGGGGCGGGGCGGAGCGCGAGGGGAGCAGGGGGAGCCCGAGGAGGGAGGGGAGCGCGAGGGGAGCCCGAGAAGCGGGGGGGAGCGCGAGGGGAGCCCGAGAAGCGGGGGGCAGCCCGAGAAGCGGGGGGGAGCGCGAGGGGCGGGGGGGAGCGCGAGGGGAGCAGGGGGAGCCCGAGGGGCGGGGCGGAGCGCGAGGGGAGCAGGGGGAGCCCGAGGGGCGGGGCGGAGCGCGAGGGGAGCAGGGGGAGCGCGAGGAGAGGGGGGGAGGGCGAGAGGAGCCCGAGAAGCGTGGGGAGCGCGAGGCGCGGGGGGGAGCGCGAGGGGAGCAGGGGGAGCGCGAGGAGGGGGGGGAGCGCGAGGGGAGCCCGAGAAGCGGGGGGGAGCGCGAGGGGAGCCCGAGAAGCGGGGGGGAGCGCGAGGCGCGGGGGGGAGCGCGAGAGGAGCAGGGGGAGCGCGAGGGGAGCGCGAGGGGAGCAGGGGGAGCGCGAGGGGAGCAGGGGGAGCCCGAGGGGCGGGGCGGAGCGCGAGGGGAGCAGGGGGAGCGCGAGGGGAGCAGGGGGAGCCCGAGGAGCGAGTAGGGAGCGCGAGGGGAGCCCGAGAAACGGGGGGGAGCGCGGGGGCGGAGGAGGAGCGCGAAGGGAGCCCGAGAAACGGGGGGGAGCGCGGGGGCGGGGGGGGAGCGCGAAGGGAGCCCGAGAAGCGGGGGGGAGCGCGAGGGGCGGGTGGAGCGGGGAATCCCGAGGGGCGGGGGGGAGCCGGGGGAGCCCGAGGGGCGGGGGGGAGCACGAAGGGAGGCGAGACCCGCAATGGCATGCTCGCGCCGCGCCGCTGCAGCCGGGCGGCTCACGCGTGCGAACCGCAGCCCGCCGCGGCAGCCCGGGACTCCCAGCGAGCGCCCCGAGGCTGCCCGAGCCCGTGGCCGCTCCAAGAGCACCGGGAAGGGGCGACGAGCACGCTCCATTCGCTTACCCGTTACCGAAACGGCGGAGAGCAGCAGCAAACATGGCGACCGGCACTGAGCATGCGCGCCCCCCCCCACAGGGTGCAGTACCGCTTTTTGGACACAGGGTGGCAGCAGTGAGCACGGAGGAACCCAGTGCGCGTGCGCGCCCCCCTTTATCGTGCCCAACCGCTTTTTGACGCCCCGAGGGCAGCAGGGCGCGCGGCCGCCCCCGGCACGCGCACACCGCTGCAGAGCCCTGCAGAGCCCCCCAGCCCGCCCGCCCTTTGCAGAGATTTCACCCCCCTCGCCTCGGCTCATCTGCCCTTATTTACAGCGCCCGCTGCGAGGCGCCGCGTCACCGCGTGTCGTGCTCGAGCCGCTGCTCCTAGAGGCTTCAGTAACAGCGCTTTCCTTTGAACATCGTTGCAAAATACTCCACAGACAAAAAAGAGTCAGAGGCTGCACTTAAAAAAACAAAACGAAAACAAAAAAACCACCCACCTACTTAACGGGACAATTTGCAAGCGTTCCAAGAAGCAGCCGTTCTTCTTTAGGACTTTCGACCTCTCGCCTTTACTGATCGTTAAACAAAATAAACAGCCCAAAGCAAGCCGCGCTATTTGCTTGACAGACTGCTCGGTTTTTATTATTAAACGGTACGAGATGCTGGCACGCGGCATGTCTTCTTCGGATTCTTGGGCTGACGTTCCTTCGGCCGCACGCACGCGGTCAAAGGCGTCTTTTTCACGTCCCGCCGTCAGGGCCTCCCCAGCAATTCCCGCAGCGACTCCCCCCTCGGGACAAACAGCTCGAGGACACGCACGGTCTTGCTAAAAGAACGGGGGGGGGGGGGAAACAAACGCGTGCGCTGAGCGCGGCACTCGCAGACCCGATCTTCGGGTCCAAAAGAAAACTCTCTAAAGCGGACCAGGCGGGCCAAAGAGGTCCCTTCTTTGCGCCACGCTTCTTTCCTCGCACAGACGTCGGCCGCCTCTGCCCGCTCTCACGGTATCCCCTACCGGCAAGGACACGGCGAAACGTTTCGGAAACGACGGCGTTTCCCAGAAGCGTTTCCGCCGCCTTGGGAAAACGGCCGAAGGAGAGGCTCACGCGGGGCGCGTAGCTAGAAAGAACGCTCCGCACAAAGGCCTAAAATGACCAGCCCGGAGCAGGGATCCCGGGCTCTCCGGGAGCGCAGGAGTTCTCACGTCCTTACTGAGCAGAGACCGCTGCCCGTGAAACACGAGACGCCGCAGCGACGCCGATCGTTGGAGGGAAGCCTGCAATAAGAGCGAAAGAAAAGCAGACGTTGAGGACAAAGACCAAGTTACGAGCCCCTCGCGATTCAGACACGCTTCTAGATTTACCGCCTATTTCAAGGCGCGCCTTCGGCAATTCCGTCCAATTGATTTTCCCCGAAGCCCGAGACGCGGACGAAACGCCTCTCAAAGGAAGGTACGGCATAACCGCTCTGGCCTATAAACTACCGGTTTCGACGCAGGAAAAGCACAGGGAAAGCACTAGCGTTCCCCCCAAGAAACCACGTCCAAGCGGACCGATGAAGTAGGCCCCAAGTCTGAAAGCGGACCTAAAGGAGCCCGTTTGGCGGTCGCGAGCTGGAATACACCGTTCTCCTTCTCACTAACAACCTCCCGTAGAGACCGGCAGCTGTACAGCGCCTTCTACGCTACACGGAGGAGTCGGATAGCGGGCAGATGCCGCGTCCCGAATGCGCAACTAGAGATTGGAACGCACGGACGTAAACAAACGCCCGTGACGTAGCGGAGGTCTAGCGTATTCACGTTTACCGTGCGTCAGTTCTCCTCTGCGGACAGGCCGTTCCATCTTCTTTACTCGTTAGCTGACAGACGCCCTAGGAGAAAGCAAAGAAAGGAAGAAATTCAAAAGGAAATGAAACAGATCGGAGGGAGCCTCAAAGGCTTTGATCCATCCCCCCAGGCAGCCGAACCACCTTCGCAAAGGCACACCTCAAAAGACACGTCCTTCCGGGATCGCTGCACAGCCCAGCCAGAAAAGAGGAACAGAAACAAACAGAACGAGAAGGCTGCAGAGGGGGACGGAGGGCCGGAAAGGAGCCTGCTGTCCAGCGATGGTATTTTACCGCTCCTTGCGCGTTAGCAGCCCCTTTCAGATGCTTAAGCCCAAATTCTCTCAGCCCTTAACAGCTTCAGTACCCGCGGCACCTAGTTTTTCCACGCTCTCCAGTCTTCCTCGCTCTTTCCCGTCTCGGGCGAAAAGCCTCCCAGACCCCGTCTGCACTTACGCGCTTCCTTAAAACAGGATCGCCGAAATCAACCGAACGGGCTGAGCTGCTCCTCTTCCGCTCGCCGGCCCTCGGAACGTCAGCCTGCAAACGAATCGGACCACCGAGGTCACCGGCAGAGTCTCCTTTCGGAGCTCGGCCCCCCCCCCCAAGCTTTAACGACGGTTTCCCAAGCGGGGCAAACGCAGGGCCTCCCTTCGGCCCCGGAACGGTTTTTATCGCGGGCTCCCAAGTCGCCGTTACGACACTAAGCGGCAAAGCAAGGCAAAGACAGCTGGGGTCGCAGCTTACCCACCTAGGCACGAAAATTCTTCTTTGAGGCCTCCCTCGCTGCTTTTGCCAGGTAAACACACCAAAACAAAGCTCCCGACAGGCAGCTGAGGCTTCACATGGACCTCGGGGCCCCGCTAGCAACGGCGACGCCGGAGCCGCCGGGCTACCAGGCGCTATTCCCCCCCCCTCCCCTCCCCTCCCCTCCCCTGCCCTGCCGGCCCGCGAACCGCGGCTTATTACTCACGAGTCCGGGAAGGACGCCGCCGACCTTCCCGCGGCCGAAGGCTCCTCGTCAGGAGCGGGCAGAGAACCTTTCCGCCGGCATTCGGAGTCTCCCGGCCGCTCTCGACACCCGATAACTTGCCGAGAAAGGGCTGAGGGCGGGAGCCTGCAGTTCTTCACGGCAGCACACAGTCGTTCCCCGATGTGCCGAACGCCTAGCATTAACACAATTTAGAAATACAAAAATACCACCGCTACAGGGCGCAAAGCCAAGCTGAAATTTCGGCAGCCAAAGCAAACCTCTTCGCGCCCGACAGAACGAGCCACGTGCATCGGCGCCTACAGCTCCTCAAGGCTAGCGAGGCCTCGTGGGCGACGTTCCTCTGGCAGGCTGCGCAGCTGAACTCCCCCGTGTCGCCTAAGAGTCCGTGACGTGACGTATTCAAAGCTCAGCAGAAATTAACAATCCAAAGTTGTTTCTAAGCACAAAAGCGGATCTACTACACGAGAAGGAAGGAGTCCTAATTCCGCAAGGCTTTACCTTTTCTTCGAGCTGCCGTCTTCCTGCTGCCCCACATACCATTGCCAGGCAATTAACCTGGGATCGCGCTAAATGAGCCTTCCTCTTCGTTTTACAATTCGCACGCTTGCCTCTCCCTCTCTCTCTGGCCACCTGACCGCCGTTCCCCGAAGACGGGAATTTGCCGTCTTGGAGCTCTTAAAGCACGACGCTTCACAGATGCAGAGAGTCACGCGCACGGAAACGGATGGACGCAGCGTCCTTTCCGTAACGCGTACGCACCTTCCGTTAGATGTCGCTCATCTGTTATTCCGATCGCTATTACCGGCGAACCTTCCTCACCGGGAGGAACGGGCTTTCCCTTTCGGGGCGACGGAGACGGCTCTCGCTCGGTTCCCTTTAATTTTATTACTTCGGCTCGCTTACGTTTTTCTGTCTCTTCAGCTTCAGCCGTGGCAACGAATCTAAAAATTAAATATCCTATCTTTCCTTTTCTACGTACGCGTGTACGATAACAAAACAAAATACAAACGACCGAAGCAAAACTAAGGCAGCTACGGTTAACAAGAGGCGCAGGGCAGCAACGGGTCGCTTAGTCCTCAGCGCTGCCTCCGGGAGGGAGGCCGAAAGAACGAACGTTCCGCATCAAGAGTTACCTTGGTTACCCGGGCCAGAACGCCTCCTACTGTCGCAGCTTCTGGGGAGATCGAGGGTCCGCTGCTGCATTTTTGCTTCCTCCTTTCAGCCCGCCCCTTCGGGAGTAAACGCAAAAAACCGCTCGCTCGTCCGGCTTTGCTCTTTGTCAGCATTTGCTATTGTCGGTTCCGCCTCTGTAACAAAGACAGAAAATTGCATTTCGCTTCCAACAAAACACTTCGATTTACACGCGTTCTTTTTCTCTTTCCCGTGGTTTTTTTTTTTTTCTTTCCCCCCTTTCTTTCTTTTTCCTTCTTTCCCTCAAAGGAAAGGTCTTAATACACCGCTTTGCATCGTACGTTACGGGGTAAGCCGTTTGGAAACACTACAGGGCCGACGCCGCGCCGCAACCCTGCTCCGGGGCCCGCCTGCCCCCCCGCTCCGCTCCGCCGCGCCGCCTCCGCAGGGGCGAGCGCGTGCCCCGGCCCGCGCTGCCAACGAACTGGCGCCCTAAACGCCGCGCACGCAAAACGCAAAGTCACACCCGCGCTCCCGGCGCGGCGCCGGGTCCCAGCCCGCCCCCCCACTCGCCCCGCACCGCCGCCTCCACGCAGCGACGGCCGCAGCGGGCAGGATGCAGCCCGACGCCCCCCGAACCTATGCGTTCGCCTCACCCGGGGGCCCCACATCCTTCACTCCACGCCACCTCCGCACTCACCCGCCGCCGCCGCCGCCGAGCGAAAACGCCCTCCCTGCTCGCCGCCATCTTGCTTCCCCGCCGCCGCGCATGCGCCGCTCGCCAACGGACTGCGGCGGCAGTGACGCTTGAGCACCGCGCACGTGCCGGCTCGGACAGCGCGGGGGGGGGGGGAGCGAGGGGAGCGGGAGGGGCGGGGGGGAGCGAGGGGAGCGGGAGGGGAGCAGAGGGAGCCCGAGGGGCGGGGGGGAGCGAGGGGAGCCCGAGGGGCGGGGCGGAGTGCGAGGGGAGCGCGAGAGGCGGGGGGGGAGCGTGAGGGGAGCAGGGGGGCCCGAGGAGCGGGGGGGAGCACGAGGGGAGCCCGAGAAGCGGGGGGGGAGCGCGGGGGCGGGGGGGAGCGCGAGGGGACCAGGGGGAGCGCGAGGGGCGGGGCGGAGCGCGAGGGGAGCAAGGGGAGCCCGAGGAGCGGGGGGGAGCGTGAGAAGAGCCTGAGAAGCAGGGGGGAGCCCGAGAAGCGGGGGGGAGCGCGAGGGGAGCCCGAGAAGCAGGGGGGGAGCGCGAGGGGAGCAGGGGGAGCCCGAGGGGCGGGGCGGAGCGCGAGGGGAGCAGGGGGAGCGCGAGGGGAGCAGGGGGAGCGGGGGGGAGCGCGAGGGGAGCAGGGGGAGCCCGAGGGGCGGGGCGGAGCGCGAGGGGAGCAGGGGGAGCGCGAGGGGAGCAGGGGGAGCGCGAGGGGAGCCCGAGAAGCGGGGGGGAGCGCGAGGGGCGGGGGGGAGCGCGAGGGGCGGGGCGGAGCGCGAGGGGAGCAGGGGGAGCCCGAGGAGCGGGGGGGGAGCGCGAGGGGAGCCCGAGAAGCAGGGGGGAGCGCGGGGGTGGGGGGGAGCGCGAGGGGAGCCCGAGAAGCGGGGGGGAGCGCGAGGGGCGGGTGGAGCGGGGAATCCCGAGGGGCGGGGGGGAGCCGGGGAGCCCGAGGGGCGGGGGGGAGCACGAAGGGAGGCGAGACCCGCAATGGCATGCTCGCGCCGCGGCGCTGCAGCCGGGCGGCTCACGCGTGCGAACCGCAGCCCGCCGCGGCAGCCCGGGACTCCCAGCGAGCGCCCCGAGGCTGCCCGAGCCCGTGGCCGCTCCAAGAGCACCGGGAAGGGGCGACGAGCACGCTCCATTCGCTTACCCGTTACCGAAACGGCGGAGAGCAGCAGCAAACATGGCGACCGGCACTGAGCATGTGCGCGCCGGCTGTCTGCGCATGCGCGCCCCCCCACCGGGTGCAGTACCGCTTTTTGGACACAGGGTGGCAGCAGTGAGCGCGGCGGAACGCTGTGCGCGTGCGCGCCCCCCCCCACCGGGTGCAGTACCGCTTTTTGGACACAGGGTGGCAGCAGTGAGCACGGCGGAACCCAGTGCGCACACGTGACCCCCCACCGGGTGCAGTACCGATTTTTGGACACAGGGTGGCAGCAGTGAGCGCGGCGGAACGCTGTGCGCACGCGCGCCCCCCCCACAGGGTGCAGTACCGATTTTTGGACACAGGGTGGCAGCAGTGAGCACGGCGGAACCCAGTGCGCATGCGCGCCCCCCTTTATCGTGCCGTACCGCTTTTTGGACGCCCCGAGGGCAGCAGGGCGCGCGGCCGCCCCCGGCACGCGCACACCGCTGCAGAGCCCCCCCGCCCGCCCTTTGCAGACATTTCACCACCCTCGCCTCGGCTCATCTGCCCTTATTTACAGCGCCTGCTGCGAGGCGCAGCGTCGCCGCGTGTCGTGCTCGAGCCGCTGCTCCTAGAGGCTTCAGTAACAGCGCTTTCCTTTGAACATCGTTGCAAAATACTCCACAGACAAAAAAGAGTCAGAGGCTGCACTTAAAAAAACAAAACGAAAACAAAAAAACCACCCACCTACTTAACGGGACAATTTGCAAGCGTTCCAAGAAGCAGCCGTTCTTCTTTAGAACTTTCGACCTCTCGCCTTTACTGATCGTTAAACAAAATAAACAGCCCAAAGCAAGCCGCGCTATTTGCTTGACAGACTGCTCGGTTTTTATTATTAAACGGTACGAGATGCTGGCACGCGGCATGTCTTCTTCGGATTCTTGGGCTGACGTTCCTTCGGCCGCACGCACGCGGTCAAAGGCGTCTTTTTCACGTCCCGCCGTCAGGGCCTCCCCAGCAATTCCCGCAGCGACTCCCCCCTCGGGACAAACAGCTCGAGGACACGCACGGTCTTGCTAAAAGAACGGGGGGGGGGGGGGGAACAAACGCGTGCGCTGAGCGCGGCACTCGCAGACCCGATCTTCGGGTCCAAAAGAAAACTCTCTAAAGCGGACCAGGCGGGCCAAAGAGGTCCCTTCTTTGCGCCACGCTTCTTTCCTCGCACAGACGTCGGCCGCCTCTGCCCGCTCTCACGGTATCCCCTACCGGCAAGGACACGGCGAAACGTTTCGGAAACGACGGCGTTTCCCAGAAGCGTTTCCGCCGCCTTGGGAAAACGGCCGAAGGAGAGGCTCACGCGGGGCGCGTAGCTAGAAAGAACGCTCCGCACAAAGGCCTAAAATGACCAGCCCGGAGCAGGGATCCCGGGCTCTCCGGGAGCGCAGGAGTTCTCACGTCCTTACTGAGCAGAGACCGCTGCCCGTGAAACACGAGACGCCGCAGCGACGCCGATCGTTGGAGGGAAGCCTGCAATAAGAGCGAAAGAAAAGCAGACGTTGAGGACAAAGACCAAGTTACGAGCCCCTCGCGATTCAGACACGCTTCTAGATTTACCGCCTATTTCAAGGCGCGCCTTCGGCAATTCCGTCCAATTGATTTTCCCCGAAGCCCGAGACGCGGACGAAACGCCTCTCAAAGGAAGGTACGGCATAACCGCTCTGGCCTATAAACTACCGGTTTCGACGCAGGAAAAGCACAGGGAAAGCACTAGCGTTCCCCCCAAGAAACCACGTCCAAGCGGACCGATGAAGTAGGCCCCAAGTCTGAAAGCGGACCTAAAGGAGCCCGTTTGGCGGTCGCGAGCTGGAATACACCGTTCTCCTTCTCACTAACAACCTCCCGTAGAGACCGGCAGCTGTACAGCGCCTTCTACGCTACACGGAGGAGTCGGATAGCGGGCAGATGCCGCGTCCCGAATGCGCAACTAGAGATTGGAACGCACGGACGTAAACAAACGCCCGTGACGTAGCGGAGGTCTAGCGTATTCACGTTTACCGTGCGTCAGTTCTCCTCTGCGGACAGGCCGTTCCATCTTCTTTACTCGTTAGCTGACAGACGCCCTAGGAGAAAGCAAAGAAAGGAAGAAATTCAAAAGGAAATGAAACAGATCGGAGGGAGCCTCAAAGGCTTTGATCCATCCCCCCAGGCAGCCGAACCACCTTCGCAAAGGCACACCTCAAAAGACACGTCCTTCCGGGATCGCTGCACAGCCCAGCCAGAAAAGAGGAACAGAAACAAACAGAACGAGAAGGCTGCAGAGGGGGACGGAGGGCCGGAAAGGAGCCTGCTGTCCAGCGATGGTATTTTACCGCTCCTTGCGCGTTAGCAGCCCCTTTCAGATGCTTAAGCCCAAATTCTCTCAGCCCTTAACAGCTTCAGTACCCGCGGCACCTAGTTTTTCCACGCTCTCCAGTCTTCCTCGCTCTTTCCCGTCTCGGGCGAAAAGCCTCCCAGACCCCGTCTGCACTTACGCGCTTCCTTAAAACAGGATCGCCGAAATCAACCGAACGGGCTGAGCTGCTCCTCTTCCGCTCGCCGGCCCTCGGAACGTCAGCCTGCAAACGAATCGGACCACCGAGGTCACCGGCAGAGTCTCCTTTCGGAGCTCGGCCCCCCCCCCCAAGCTTTAACGACGGTTTCCCAAGCGGGGCAAACGCAGGGCCTCCCTTCGGCCCCGGAACGGTTTTTATCGCGGGCTCCCAAGTCGCCGTTACGACACTAAGCGGCAAAGCAAGGCAAAGACAGCTGGGGTCGCAGCTTACCCACCTAGGCACGAAAATTCTTCTTTGAGGCCTCCCTCGCTGCTTTTGCCAGGTAAACACACCAAAACAAAGCTCCCGACAGGCAGCTGAGGCTTCACATGGACCTCGGGGCCCCGCTAGCAACGGCGACGCCGGAGCCGCCGGGCTACCAGGCGCTATTCCCCCCCCCCCTCCCCTCCCCTCCCCTGCCCTGCCGGCCCGCGAACCGCGGCTTATTACTCACGAGTCCGGGAAGGACGCCGCCGACCTTCCCGCGGCCGAAGGCTCCTCGTCAGGAGCGGGCAGAGAACCTTTCCGCCGGCATTCGGAGTCTCCCGGCCGCTCTCGACACCCGATAACTTGCCGAGAAAGGGCTGAGGGCGGGAGCCTGCAGTTCTTCACGGCAGCACACAGTCGTTCCCCGATGTGCCGAACGCCTAGCATTAACACAATTTAGAAATACAAAAATACCACCGCTACAGGGCGCAAAGCCAAGCTGAAATTTCGGCAGCCAAAGCAAACCTCTTCGCGCCCGACAGAACGAGCCACGTGCATCGGCGCCTACAGCTCCTCAAGGCTAGCGAGGCCTCGTGGGCGACGTTCCTCTGGCAGGCTGCGCAGCTGAACTCCCCCGTGTCGCCTAAGAGTCCGTGACATGACGTATTCAAAGCTCAGCAGAAATTAACAATCCAAAGTTGTTTCTAAGCACAAAAGCGGATCTACTACACGAGAAGGAAGGAGTCCTAATTCCGCAAGGCTTTACCTTTTCTTCGAGCTGCCGTCTTCCTGCTGCCCCAAATACCATTGCCAGGCAATTAACCTGGGGTCGCGCTAAATGAGCCTTCCTCTTCGTTTTACAATTCGCACGCTTGCCTCTCCCTCTCTCTCTGGCCACCTGACCGCCGTTCCCCGAAGACGGGAATTTGCCGTCTTGGAGCTCTTAAAGCACGACGCTTCACAGATGCAGAGAGTCACGCGCACGGAAACGGATGGACGCAGCGTCCTTTCCGTAACGCGTACGCACCTTCCGTTAGATGTCGCTCATCTGTTATTCTGATCGCTATTACCGGCGAACCTTCCTCACCGGGAGGAACGGGCTTTCCCTTTCGGGGCGACGGAGACGGCTCTCGCTCGGTTCCCTTTAATTTTATTACTTCGGCTCGCTTACGTTTTTCTGTCTCTTCAGCTTCAGCCGTGGCAACGAATCTAAAAATTAAATATCCTATCTTTCCTTTTCTACGTACGCGTGTACGATAACAAAACAAAATACAAACGACCGAAGCAAAACTAAGGCAGCTACGGTTAACAAGAGGCGCAGGGCAGCAACGGGTCGCTTAGTCCTCAGCGCTGCCTCCGGGAGGGAGGCTGAAAGAACGAACGTTCCGCATCAAGAGTTACCTTGGTTACCCGGGCCAGAACGCCTCCTACTGTCGCAGCTTCTGGGGAGATCGAGGGTCCGCTGCTGCATTTTTGCTTCCTCCTTTCAGCCCGCCCCTTCGGGAGTAAACGCAAAAAACCGCTCGCTCGTCCGGCTTTGCTCTTTGTCAGCATTTGCTATTGTCGGTTCCGCCTCTGTAACAAAGACAGAAAATTGCATTTCGCTTCCAACAAAACACTTCGATTTACACGCGTTCTTTTTCTCTTTCCCGTGGTTTTTTTTTTTTTCTTTCCCCCCTTTCTTTCTTTTTCCTTCTTTCCCTCAAAGGAAAGGTCTTAATACACCGCTTTGCATCGTACGTTGCGGGGTAAGCCGTTTGGAAACACTACAGGGCCGACGCCGCGCCGCAACCCTGCTCCGGGGCCCGCCTGCCCCCCCGCTCCGCTCCGCCGCGCCGCCTCCGCAGGGGCGAGCGCGTGCCCCGGCCCGCGCTGCCAACGAACTGGCGCCCTAAACGCCGCGCACGCAAAACGCAAAGTCACACCCGCGCTCCCGGCGCGGCGCCGGGTCCCAGCCCGCCCCCCCACTCGCCCCGCACCGCCGCCTCCACGCAGCGACGGCCGCAGCGGGCAGGATGCAGCCCGACGCCCCCCGAACCTATGCGTTCGCCTCACCCGGGGGCCCCACATCCTTCACTCCACGCCACCTCCGCACTCACCCGCCGCCGCCGCCGCCGAGCGAAAACGCCCTCCCTGCTCGCCGCCATCTTGCTTCCCCGCCGCCGCGCATGCGCCGCTCGCCAACGGACTGCGGCGGCAGTGACGCTTGAGCACCGCGCACGTGCCGGCTCGGACAGCGCGGGGGGGGGGGAGCGAGGGGAGCGGGAGGGGCGGGGGGGAGCGAGGGGAGCGGGAGGGGAGCAGAGGGAGCCCGAGGGGCGGGGGGGAGCGAGGGGAGCCCGAGGGGCGGGGCGGAGTGCGAGGGGAGCGCGAGAGGCGGGGGGGGAGCGTGAGGGGAGCAGGGGGGCCCGAGGAGCGGGGGGGAGCACGAGGGGAGCCCGAGAAGCGGGGGGGGAGCGCGGGGGCGGGGGGGAGCGCGAGGGGACCAGGGGGAGCGCGAGGGGCGGGGCGGAGCGCGAGGGGAGCAAGGGGAGCCCGAGAGGAGCCTGAGAAGCAGGGGGGAGCCCGAGAAGCGGGGGGGAGCGCGAGGGGAGCAGGGGGAGTGCGAGGGGCGGGGCAGAGCGCGAGGGGAGCAAGGGGAGCCCGAGGAGCGGGGGGGAGCGTGAGAAGAGCCTGAGAAGCAGGGGGGAGCCCGAGAAGCGGGGGGGAGCGCGAGGGGAGCCCGAGAAGCGGGGGGGAGCGCGAGGGGAGCAGGGGGAGCCCGAGGGGCGGGGCGGAGCGCGAGGGGAGCAGGGGGAGCGCGAGGGGAGCAGGGGGAGCGCGAGGGGAGCAGGGGGAGCCCGAGGGGCGGGGCGGAGCGCGAGGGGAGCAGGGGGAGCGCGAGGGGAGCAGGGGGAGCCCGAGGAGCGGGGGGGGAGCGCGAGGGGAGCCCGAGAAGCAGGGGGGAGCGCGGGGGTGGGGGGGAGCGCGAGGGGAGCCCGAGAAGCGGGGGGGAGCGCGAGGGGCGGGTGGAGCGGGGAATCCCGAGGGGCGGGGGGGAGCCGGGGAGCCCGAGGGGCGGGGGGAAGCACGAAGGGAGGCGAGACCCGCAATGGCATGCTCGCGCCGCGGCGCTGCAGCCGGGCGGCTCACGCGTGCGAACCGCAGCCCGCCGCGGCAGCCCGGGACTCCCAGCGAGCGCCCCGAGGCTGCCCGAGCCCGTGGCCGCTCCAAGAGCACCGGGAAGGGGCGACGAGCACGCTCCATTCGCTTACCCGTTACCGAAACGGCGGAGAGCAGCAGCAAACATGGCGACCGGCACTGAGCATGTGCGCGCCGGCTGTCTGCGCATGCGCGCCCCCCCCACCGGGTGCAGTACCGCTTTTTGGACACAGGGTGGCAGCAGTGAGCGCGGCGGAACGCTGTGCGCGTGCGCGCCCCCCCCACCGGGTGCAGTACCGCTTTTTGGACACAGGGTGGCAGCAGTGAGCGCGGCGGAACGCTGTGCGCGTGCGCGCCCCCCCCACAGGGTGCAGTACCGATTTTTGGACACAGGGTGGCAGCAGTGAGCGCGGCGGAACGCTGTGCGCGTGCGCGCCCCCCCCACAGGGTGCAGTACCGATTTTTGGACACAGGGTGGCAGCAGTGAGCACGGCGGAACCCAGTGCGCATGCGCGCCCCCCTTTATCGTGCCGTACCGCTTTTTGGACGCCCCGAGGGCAGCAGGGCGCGCGGCCGCCCCCGGCACGCGCACACCGCTGCAGAGCCCCCCCGCCCGCCCTTTGCAGACATTTCACCACCCTCGCCTCGGCTCATCTGCCCTTATTTACAGCGCCTGCTGCGAGGCGCAGCGTCGCCGCGTGTCGTGCTCGAGCCGCTGCTCCTAGAGGCTTCAGTAACAGCGCTTTCCTTTGAACATCGTTGCAAAATACTCCACAGACAAAAAAGAGTCAGAGGCTGCACTTAAAAAAACAAAACGAAAACAAAAAAACCACCCACCTACTTAACGGGACAATTTGCAAGCGTTCCAAGAAGCAGCCGTTCTTCTTTAGAACTTTCGACCTCTCGCCTTTACTGATCGTTAAACAAAATAAACAGCCCAAAGCAAGCCGCGCTATTTGCTTGACAGACTGCTCGGTTTTTATTATTAAACGGTACGAGATGCTGGCACGCGGCATGTCTTCTTCGGATTCTTGGGCTGACGTTCCTTCGGCCGCACGCACGCGGTCAAAGGCGTCTTTTTCACGTCCCGCCGTCAGGGCCTCCCCAGCAATTCCCGCAGCGACTCCCCCCTCGGGACAAACAGCTCGAGGACACGCACGGTCTTGCTAAAAGAACGGGGGGGGGGGGGGGGGGAACAAACGCGTGCGCTGAGCGCGGCACTCGCAGACCCGATCTTCGGGTCCAAAAGAAAACTCTCTAAAGCGGACCAGGCGGGCCAAAGAGGTCCCTTCTTTGCGCCACGCTTCTTTCCTCGCACAGACGTCGGCCGCCTCTGCCCGCTCTCACGGTATCCCCTACCGGCAAGGACACGGCGAAACGTTTCGGAAACGACGGCGTTTCCCAGAAGCGTTTCCGCCGCCTTGGGAAAACGGCCGAAGGAGAGGCTCACGCGGGGCGCGTAGCTAGAAAGAACGCTCCGCACAAAGGCCTAAAATGACCAGCCCGGAGCAGGGATCCCGGGCTCTCCGGGAGCGCAGGAGTTCTCACGTCCTTACTGAGCAGAGACCGCTGCCCGTGAAACACGAGACGCCGCAGCGACGCCGATCGTTGGAGGGAAGCCTGCAATAAGAGCGAAAGAAAAGCAGACGTTGAGGACAAAGACCAAGTTACGAGCCCCTCGCGATTCAGACACGCTTCTAGATTTACCGCCTATTTCAAGGCGCGCCTTCGGCAATTCCGTCCAATTGATTTTCCCCGAAGCCCGAGACGCGGACGAAACGCCTCTCAAAGGAAGGTACGGCATAACCGCTCTGGCCTATAAACTACCGGTTTCGACGCAGGAAAAGCACAGGGAAAGCACTAGCGTTCCCCCCAAGAAACCACGTCCAAGCGGACCGATGAAGTAGGCCCCAAGTCTGAAAGCGGACCTAAAGGAGCCCGTTTGGCGGTCGCGAGCTGGAATACACCGTTCTCCTTCTCACTAACAACCTCCCGTAGAGACCGGCAGCTGTACAGCGCCTTCTACGCTACACGGAGGAGTCGGATAGCGGGCAGATGCCGCGTCCCGAATGCGCAACTAGAGATTGGAACGCACGGACGTAAACAAACGCCCGTGACGTAGCGGAGGTCTAGCGTATTCACGTTTACCGTGCGTCAGTTCTCCTCTGCGGACAGGCCGTTCCATCTTCTTTACTCGTTAGCTGACAGACGCCCTAGGAGAAAGCAAAGAAAGGAAGAAATTCAAAAGGAAATGAAACAGATCGGAGGGAGCCTCAAAGGCTTTGATCCATCCCCCCAGGCAGCCGAACCACCTTCGCAAAGGCACACCTCAAAAGACACGTCCTTCCGGGATCGCTGCACAGCCCAGCCAGAAAAGAGGAACAGAAACAAACAGAACGAGAAGGCTGCAGAGGGGGACGGAGGGCCGGAAAGGAGCCTGCTGTCCAGCGATGGTATTTTACCGCTCCTTGCGCGTTAGCAGCCCCTTTCAGATGCTTAAGCCCAAATTCTCTCAGCCCTTAACAGCTTCAGTACCCGCGGCACCTAGTTTTTCCACGCTCTCCAGTCTTCCTCGCTCTTTCCCGTCTCGGGCGAAAAGCCTCCCAGACCCCGTCTGCACTTACGCGCTTCCTTAAAACAGGATCGCCGAAATCAACCGAACGGGCTGAGCTGCTCCTCTTCCGCTCGCCGGCCCTCGGAACGTCAGCCTGCAAACGAATCGGACCACCGAGGTCACCGGCAGAGTCTCCTTTCGGAGCTCGGCCCCCCCCCCCAAGCTTTAACGACGGTTTCCCAAGCGGGGCAAACGCAGGGCCTCCCTTCGGCCCCGGAACGGTTTTTATCGCGGGCTCCCAAGTCGCCGTTACGACACTAAGCGGCAAAGCAAGGCAAAGACAGCTGGGGTCGCAGCTTACCCACCTAGGCACGAAAATTCTTCTTTGAGGCCTCCCTCGCTGCTTTTGCCAGGTAAACACACCAAAACAAAGCTCCCGACAGGCAGCTGAGGCTTCACATGGACCTCGGGGCCCCGCTAGCAACGGCGACGCCGGAGCCGCCGGGCTACCAGGCGCTATTCCCCCCCCCCCTCCCCTCCCCTCCCCTGCCCTGCCGGCCCGCGAACCGCGGCTTATTACTCACGAGTCCGGGAAGGACGCCGCCGACCTTCCCGCGGCCGAAGGCTCCTCGTCAGGAGCGGGCAGAGAACCTTTCCGCCGGCATTCGGAGTCTCCCGGCCGCTCTCGACACCCAATAACTTGCCGAGAAAGGGCTGAGGGCGGGAGCCTGCAGTTCTTCACGGCAGCACACAGTCGTTCCCCGATGTGCCGAACGCCTAGCATTAACACAATTTAGAAATACAAAAATACCACCGCTACAGGGCGCAAAGCCAAGCTGAAATTTCGGCAGCCAAAGCAAACCTCTTCGCGCCCGACAGAACGAGCCACGTGCATCGGCGCCTACAGCTCCTCAAGGCTAGCGAGGCCTCGTGGGCGACGTTCCTCTGGCAGGCTGCGCAGCTGAACTCCCCCGTGTCGCCTAAGAGTCCGTGACGTGACGTATTCAAAGCTCAGCAGAAATTAACAATCCAAAGTTGTTTCTAAGCACAAAAGCGGATCTACTACACGAGAAGGAAGGAGTCCTAATTCCGCAAGGCTTTACCTTTTCTTCGAGCTGCCGTCTTCCTGCTGCCCCAAATACCATTGCCAGGCAATTAACCTGGGGTCGCGCTAAATGAGCCTTCCTCTTCGTTTTACAATTCGCACGCTTGCCTCTCCCTCTCTCTCTGGCCACCTGACCGCCGTTCCCCGAAGACGGGAATTTGCCGTCTTGGAGCTCTTAAAGCACGACGCTTCACAGATGCAGAGAGTCACGCGCACGGAAACGGATGGACGCAGCGTCCTTTCCGTAACGCGTACGCACCTTCCGTTAGATGTCGCTCATCTGTTATTCTGATCGCTATTACCGGCGAACCTTCCTCACCGGGAGGAACGGGCTTTCCCTTTCGGGGCGACGGAGACGGCTCTCGCTCGGTTCCCTTTAATTTTATTACTTCGGCTCGCTTACGTTTTTCTGTCTCTTCAGCTTCAGCCGTGGCAACGAATCTAAAAATTAAATATCCTATCTTTCCTTTTCTACGTACGCGTGTACGATAACAAAACAAAATACAAACGACCGAAGCAAAACTAAGGCAGCTACGGTTAACAAGAGGCGCAGGGCAGCAACGGGTCGCTTAGTCCTCAGCGCTGCCTCCGGGAGGGAGGCCGAAAGAACGAACGTTCCGCATCAAGAGTTACCTTGGTTACCCGGGCCAGAACGCCTCCTACTGTCGCAGCTTCTGGGGAGATCGAGGGTCCGCTGCTGCATTTTTGCTTCCTCCTTTCAGCCCGCCCCTTCGGGAGTAAACGCAAAAAACCGCTCGCTCGTCCGGCTTTGCTCTTTGTCAGCATTTGCTATTGTCGGTTCCGCCTCTGTAACAAAGACAGAAAATTGCATTTCGCTTCCAACAAAACACTTCGATTTACACGCGTTCTTTTTCTCTTTCCCGTGGTTTTTTTTTTTTTCTTTCCCCCCTTTCTTTCTTTTTCCTTCTTTCCCTCAAAGGAAAGGTCTTAATACACCGCTTTGCATCGTACGTTGCGGGGTAAGCCGTTTGGAAACACTACAGGGCCGACGCCGCGCCGCAACCCTGCTCCGGGGCCCGCCTGCCCCCCCGCTCCGCTCCGCCGCGCCGCCTCCGCAGGGGCGAGCGCGTGCCCCGGCCCGCGCTGCCAACGAACTGGCGCCCTAAACGCCGCGCACGCAAAACGCAAAGTCACACCCGCGCTCCCGGCGCGGCGCCGGGTCCCAGCCCGCCCCCCCACTCGCCCCGCACCGCCGCCTCCACGCAGCGACGGCCGCAGCGGGCAGGATGCAGCCCGACGCCCCCCGAACCTATGCGTTCGCCTCACCCGGGGGCCCCACATCCTTCACTCCACGCCACCTCCGCACTCACCCGCCGCCGCCGCCGCCGAGCGAAAACGCCCTCCCTGCTCGCCGCCATCTTGCTTCCCCGCCGCCGCGCATGCGCCGCTCGCCAACGGACTGCGGCGGCAGTGACGCTTGAGCACCGCGCACGTGCCGGCTCGGACAGCGCGGGGGGGGGGGAGCGAGGGGAGCGGGAGGGGCGGGGGGGAGCGAGGGGAGCGGGAGGGGAGCAGAGGGAGCCCGAGGGGCGGGGGGGAGCGAGGGGAGCCCGAGGGGCGGGGCGGAGTGCGAGGGGAGCGCGAGAGGCGGGGGGGGAGCGTGAGGGGAGCAGGGGGGCCCGAGGAGCGGGGGGGAGCACGAGGGGAGCCCGAGAAGCGGGGGGGGAGCGCGGGGGCGGGGGGGAGCGCGAGGGGACCAGGGGGAGCGCGAGGGGCGGGGCGGAGCGCGAGGGGAGCAAGGGGAGCCCGAGAGGAGCCTGAGAAGCAGGGGGGAGCCCGAGAAGCGGGGGGGAGCGCGAGGGGAGCAGGGGGAGTGCGAGGGGCGGGGCAGAGCGCGAGGGGAGCAAGGGGAGCCCGAGGAGCGGGGGGGAGCGTGAGAAGAGCCTGAGAAGCAGGGGGGAGCCCGAGAAGCGGGGGGGAGCGCGAGGGGAGCCCGAGAAGCGGGGGGGAGCGCGAGGGGAGCAGGGGGAGCCCGAGGGGCGGGGCGGAGCGCGAGGGGAGCAGGGGGAGCGCGAGGGGAGCAGGGGGAGCGCGAGGGGAGCAGGGGGAGCCCGAGGGGCGGGGCGGAGCGCGAGGGGAGCAGGGGGAGCGCGAGGGGAGCAGGGGGAGCCCGAGGAGCGGGGGGGGAGCGCGAGGGGAGCCCGAGAAGCAGGGGGGAGCGCGGGGGTGGGGGGGAGCGCGAGGGGAGCCCGAGAAGCGGGGGGGAGCGCGAGGGGCGGGTGGAGCGGGGAATCCCGAGGGGCGGGGGGGAGCCGGGGAGCCCGAGGGGCGGGGGGGAGCACGAAGGGAGGCGAGACCCGCAATGGCATGCTCGCGCCGCGGCGCTGCAGCCGGGCGGCTCACGCGTGCGAACCGCAGCCCGCCGCGGCAGCCCGGGACTCCCAGCGAGCGCCCCGAGGCTGCCCGAGCCCGTGGCCGCTCCAAGAGCACCGGGAAGGGGCGACGAGCACGCTCCATTCGCTTACCCGTTACCGAAACGGCGGAGAGCAGCAGCAAACATGGCGACCGGCACTGAGCATGTGCGCGCCGGCTGTCTGCGCATGCGCGCCCCCCCCACCGGGTGCAGTACCGCTTTTTGGACACAGGGTGGCAGCAGTGAGCGCGGCGGAACGCTGTGCGCGTGCGCGCCCCCCCCACCGGGTGCAGTACCGCTTTTTGGACACAGGGTGGCAGCAGTGAGCGCGGCGGAACGCTGTGCGCGTGCGCGCCCCCCCCACAGGGTGCAGTACCGATTTTTGGACACAGGGTGGCAGCAGTGAGCGCGGCGGAACGCTGTGCGCGTGCGCGCCCCCCCCACAGGGTGCAGTACCGATTTTTGGACACAGGGTGGCAGCAGTGAGCACGGCGGAACCCAGTGCGCATGCGCGCCCCCCTTTATCGTGCCGTACCGCTTTTTGGACGCCCCGAGGGCAGCAGGGCGCGCGGCCGCCCCCGGCACGCGCACACCGCTGCAGAGCCCCCCCGCCCGCCCTTTGCAGACATTTCACCACCCTCGCCTCGGCTCATCTGCCCTTATTTACAGCGCCTGCTGCGAGGCGCAGCGTCGCCGCGTGTCGTGCTCGAGCCGCTGCTCCTAGAGGCTTCAGTAACAGCGCTTTCCTTTGAACATCGTTGCAAAATACTCCACAGACAAAAAAGAGTCAGAGGCTGCACTTAAAAAAACAAAACGAAAACAAAAAAACCACCCACCTACTTAACGGGACAATTTGCAAGCGTTCCAAGAAGCAGCCGTTCTTCTTTAGAACTTTCGACCTCTCGCCTTTACTGATCGTTAAACAAAATAAACAGCCCAAAGCAAGCCGCGCTATTTGCTTGACAGACTGCTCGGTTTTTATTATTAAACGGTACGAGATGCTGGCACGCGGCATGTCTTCTTCGGATTCTTGGGCTGACGTTCCTTCGGCCGCACGCACGCGGTCAAAGGCGTCTTTTTCACGTCCCGCCGTCAGGGCCTCCCCAGCAATTCCCGCAGCGACTCCCCCCTCGGGACAAACAGCTCGAGGACACGCACGGTCTTGCTAAAAGAACGGGGGGGGGGGGGGAACAAACGCGTGCGCTGAGCGCGGCACTCGCAGACCCGATCTTCGGGTCCAAAAGAAAACTCTCTAAAGCGGACCAGGCGGGCCAAAGAGGTCCCTTCTTTGCGCCACGCTTCTTTCCTCGCACAGACGTCGGCCGCCTCTGCCCGCTCTCACGGTATCCCCTACCGGCAAGGACACGGCGAAACGTTTCGGAAACGACGGCGTTTCCCAGAAGCGTTTCCGCCGCCTTGGGAAAACGGCCGAAGGAGAGGCTCACGCGGGGCGCGTAGCTAGAAAGAACGCTCCGCACAAAGGCCTAAAATGACCAGCCCGGAGCAGGGATCCCGGGCTCTCCGGGAGCGCAGGAGTTCTCACGTCCTTACTGAGCAGAGACCGCTGCCCGTGAAACACGAGACGCCGCAGCGACGCCGATCGTTGGAGGGAAGCCTGCAATAAGAGCGAAAGAAAAGCAGACGTTGAGGACAAAGACCAAGTTACGAGCCCCTCGCGATTCAGACACGCTTCTAGATTTACCGCCTATTTCAAGGCGCGCCTTCGGCAATTCCGTCCAATTGATTTTCCCCGAAGCCCGAGACGCGGACGAAACGCCTCTCAAAGGAAGGTACGGCATAACCGCTCTGGCCTATAAACTACCGGTTTCGACGCAGGAAAAGCACAGGGAAAGCACTAGCGTTCCCCCCAAGAAACCACGTCCAAGCGGACCGATGAAGTAGGCCCCAAGTCTGAAAGCGGACCTAAAGGAGCCCGTTTGGCGGTCGCGAGCTGGAATACACCGTTCTCCTTCTCACTAACAACCTCCCGGAGAGACCGGCAGCTGTACAGCGCCTTCTACGCTACACGGAGGAGTCGGATAGCGGGCAGATGCCGCGTCCCGAATGCGCAACTAGAGATTGGAACGCACGGACGTAAACAAACGCCCGTGACGTAGCGGAGGTCTAGCGTATTCACGTTTACCGTGCGTCAGTTCTCCTCTGCGGACAGGCCGTTCCATCTTCTTTACTCGTTAGCTGACAGACGCCCTAGGAGAAAGCAAAGAAAGGAAGAAATTCAAAAGGAAATGAAACAGATCGGAGGGAGCCTCAAAGGCTTTGATCCATCCCCCCAGGCAGCCGAACCACCTTCGCAAAGGCACACCTCAAAAGACACGTCCTTCCGGGATCGCTGCACAGCCCAGCCAGAAAAGAGGAACAGAAACAAACAGAACGAGAAGGCTGCAGAGGGGGACGGAGGGCCGGAAAGGAGCCTGCTGTCCAGCGATGGTATTTTACCGCTCCTTGCGCGTTAGCAGCCCCTTTCAGATGCTTAAGCCCAAATTCTCTCAGCCCTTAACAGCTTCAGTACCCGCGGCACCTAGTTTTTCCACGCTCTCCAGTCTTCCTCGCTCTTTCCCGTCTCGGGCGAAAAGCCTCCCAGACCCCGTCTGCACTTACGCGCTTCCTTAAAACAGGATCGCCGAAATCAACCGAACGGGCTGAGCTGCTCCTCTTCCGCTCGCCGGCCCTCGGAACGTCAGCCTGCAAACGAATCGGACCACCGAGGTCACCGGCAGAGTCTCCTTTCGGAGCTCGGCCCCCCCCCCCAAGCTTTAACGACGGTTTCCCAAGCGGGGCAAACGCAGGGCCTCCCTTCGGCCCCGGAACGGTTTTTATCGCGGGCTCCCAAGTCGCCGTTACGACACTAAGCGGCAAAGCAAGGCAAAGACAGCTGGGGTCGCAGCTTACCCACCTAGGCACGAAAATTCTTCTTTGAGGCCTCCCTCGCTGCTTTTGCCAGGTAAACACACCAAAACAAAGCTCCCGACAGGCAGCTGAGGCTTCACATGGACCTCGGGGCCCCGCTAGCAACGGCGACGCCGGAGCCGCCGGGCTACCAGGCGCTATTCCCCCCCCCCTCCCCTCCCCTCCCCTGCCCTGCCGGCCCGCGAACCGCGGCTTATTACTCACGAGTCCGGGAAGGACGCCGCCGACCTTCCCGCGGCCGAAGGCTCCTCGTCAGGAGCGGGCAGAGAACCTTTCCGCCGGCATTCGGAGTCTCCCGGCCGCTCTCGACACCCAATAACTTGCCGAGAAAGGGCTGAGGGCGGGAGCCTGCAGTTCTTCACGGCAGCACACAGTCGTTCCCCGATGTGCCGAACGCCTAGCATTAACACAATTTAGAAATACAAAAATACCACCGCTACAGGGCGCAAAGCCAAGCTGAAATTTCGGCAGCCAAAGCAAACCTCTTCGCGCCCGACAGAACGAGCCACGTGCATCGGCGCCTACAGCTCCTCAAGGCTAGCGAGGCCTCGTGGGCGACGTTCCTCTGGCAGGCTGCGCAGCTGAACTCCCCCGTGTCGCCTAAGAGTCCGTGACGTGACGTATTCAAAGCTCAGCAGAAATTAACAATCCAAAGTTGTTTCTAAGCACAAAAGCGGATCTACTACACGAGAAGGAAGGAGTCCTAATTCCGCAAGGCTTTACCTTTTCTTCGAGCTGCCGTCTTCCTGCTGCCCCAAAGACCATTGCCAGGCAATTAACCTGGGGTCGCGCTAAATGAGCCTTCCTCTTCGTTTTACAATTCGCACGCTTGCCTCTCCCTCTCTCTCTGGCCACCTGACCGCCGTTCCCCGAAGACGGGAATTTGCCGTCTTGGAGCTCTTAAAGCACGACGCTTCACAGATGCAGAGAGTCACGCGCACGGAAACGGATGGACGCAGCGTCCTTTCCGTAACGCGTACGCACCTTCCGTTAGATGTCGCTCATCTGTTATTCCGATCGCTATTACCGGCGAACCTTCCTCACCGGGAGGAACGGGCTTTCCCTTTCGGGGCGACGGAGACGGCTCTCGCTCGGTTCCCTTTAATTTTATTACTTCGGCTCGCTTACGTTTTTCTGTCTCTTCAGCTTCAGCCGTGGCAACGAATCTAAAAATTAAATATCCTATCTTTCCTTTTCTACGTACGCGTGTACGATAACAAAACAAAATACAAACGACCGAAGCAAAACTAAGGCAGCTACGGTTAACAAGAGGCGCAGGGCAGCAACGGGTCGCTTAGTCCTCAGCGCTGCCTCCGGGAGGGAGGCCGAAAGAACGAACGTTCCGCATCAAGAGTTACCTTGGTTACCCGGGCCAGAACGCCTCCTACTGTCGCAGCTTCTGGGGAGATCGAGGGTCCGCTGCTGCATTTTTGCTTCCTCCTTTCAGCCCGCCCCTTCGGGAGTAAACGCAAAAAACCGCTCGCTCGTCCGGCTTTGCTCTTTGTCAGCATTTGCTATTGTCGGTTCCGCCTCTGTAACAAAGACAGAAAATTGCATTTCGCTTCCAACAAAACACTTCGATTTACACGCGTTC